>NW_026590503.1:71300-427867 GCF_907164565.1 Psammomys obesus
TGTGAAAAGGCTTTATTACATTGATTACATTTGTAGGGTTTCTCTCCTGTATGTTTCCTTTTATGCATTTGGAGACCACTGTGATGTGTAAAGTCTTCACCATATTGAGTAACTTCATAGGGTTTCTCTCCAGCATGACTTCTTTCATGCCTGCAAAGATAATTGGAATATGTGAAAGCTTTATCACATTCTTTGCACTGAAAAATCTTTTTATCTCTAGGAATTAATTTTACAAGTTGGTTTACTTGTAAAGAGGAATCAGATCTTAAGGTTTTATCACTTTGTTTACATTCATATTTTCTCTTTCATTATATGTTCTTTTGTATCTTTGAAGATACCTGTAATGGTCAGATTATTTGTTGCATGGTTCACATTTATAGCATCCTTTTTCTACATGAGGTGTTTCATATATTCAAAGAGAACTGGTAGAACTCAGAGCTTTACAACACTGATTGCATTAATAAACTTTCCTATAGTGTGAGTTATATTATACTTGCAAAACCAGGACAGAGAAGTTTTCACATTTCTAGCACTCAGAGGATTTTCTGCACTGTGAATTTGTGGATGTATCTCCAGTGTAGTTGGAAAACCAATTAATTATAAATTTGTTTCACATTGAGAAAGTCTACTCAAAGTTGGTAATACTAAATATCTTCTAGCTATACAGGAGAGGTACATTGCTTCATTCAATATCCTTATGCTCACATGGCTTGTGTCCATTGTGATATATGAAATACCTATTTAAAAAGAATAACACTCTGGGAAGCAGAGGCAGGAGAATCTCTGTCGGTTTGAGGCCAGAGAGTACAGGACAGCCAAGGCTACACAAACAAACAAAGGAGGAAAAGGAGGAGGAAGAAAAGAATGAAGAGAAGGAGGAGGAAGAAATAAAGTATTTCCATATGCATTCACACATTTTGATTTTTTTTGTTCCTTATAGACATTTCTCCACAACAATATTTTTGACTTTCATAAACTGCCCCTCTCACTAAACTTAGCAATGTTACTAAAAGTATATGAATTTTACTATAGACAATTTTACTATAGACCAATTTTACTATAGACATTTGCTTGTTAGAAGGTTTTGGACATATACGTATCACCTATTCAGTGTGTATGCCTCTTACAATATCAGAGTGGTATGAGACTAAACAGATTGGCATTTCTACAGAATAGTCATAATGTGGCTATGATTCAAATGGTAATATCTATTGAGGCACTGTTTTCTTGTCTTCTTTCTTAGACGAATGCCTTGCAAACACAAATCAGACCTAACTTAAAGCAGTGCTTTTTATTATACTGTTGCTTTTCTTTAAAACTTCCAGGACATTAAAAGTTTTTCAGAGGCATAATTAATATCAACTTTCAAATGAAAATTACCTTCCATGTCTTCTAGAACTTTGAGAATGTTCTTCAATATTATGGTCTTCCCAACTGTAGCCTAAAATATAGTAGCAGAAAATGTATGACATTGGAAATTAGGCAAAATTTATGTTATTATCTTCAGTGAGAGACTGATTTATTCACCTCATTCTTCCTCATTCTCAATTGAAATTTCAGAAGAGTATCAATAATAAAGAGTTGTCCCCTTATTTTAAAAAGTGAAAAAAAATTAACTGTTTTACCTATAGCACTGAGGTTCCTGTAGGTCTCCAGCATCACATCTTTGTAGAGACTCTTCTGGGAAGGATCCAGCAAAGCCCATTCTTCTTGAGTAAAGTTCACATGCACATCATCATAGGTCACTGTATTCTAAAATACCCCATAATTTACAACAGAAAGCATGATACCGAAAACATTATAAATGTATAGTTCATTGTCAATATATTCATATAATTCTGATGCTTCCCCAACTTATTTCTTGACTCAGAAGTTCTAATGTAATCACCAAGTCATTTTAGAAGGCAACTGAATAATGTGGTTTGCCTCTGTCATTTCTTCGCTCTTTGAATAGGACATAGCCTTGCAAGAGAAATACCAATTTACAGATATAAGTGGAGCGAGATAGCAAATAGTACTTAGCACATATCAGAGAAATTGTATGAACAATTACTAAGGGCAAGCTGGTGCATTGGCTCATGCCTTTAATCCCAGCACTCAGGAGGCAGAGGCAGGTATATCTCATTGAGCTGGGTTCTAGCCTGATCTATCCAGGACAGCCAGAGGTAAATATTAAGACCCTGTTTCCCTGGCAAAAAAATCAATCTAACATTAAAGATAGATCTCAGGTTTTTAACTGAGATTACTACAAAAAATTGCATTCACTCCAGTTCTGTATTCATCTTCCAGAATCCTGAAGTGTCCCAGTTTAAACTGTATCATTAGTAATATCTTACTAAAAGGAAATGTACGTTTAAACAGTTACAAATGGACAGATGACAATAGTAGTAATGTAAATGTTGGTTATACATAAGCAACATAGGGCAGAAGAGATGGCTCAGCAGTGAAGTACTCTTGCTCATCTTGCAAATAACTGGGCTCAACTTGCAAGTGCTTACCTGAGAGCTCACAACTATCCATTATTCTAAGTTCAAAAGTTCTGAGGCCATCTTTTGACTACTGTGAGGACCAAGCACATAAGGTGCATATTCATATATACAGGCAAAATACTCATATTCAATCAAACAAAATCAAAACAAACACAGAAGGCTCATCAATATTAATGTCATCCTGAGAAACAACTTTCTCTTTGTCAAACCACAAAATTCACGATGTAGATGAAGATCAGCACAACAGCATACGTTTAACACATACAAAAACCTACATTCCAGGCCCATCAGCCAATAATATAAAAACAAAAAAAGCCAGGCATGTTGGCCCATATATAATCTCAGCACTCTGGAGCCAGAGTCAGGCGAACCTTTAAGTTCACAGTCTGCTGGTCTATATTCCTACTTTCAGAACAGTCATGGCTACACAGAGAAATGTGTCTTCAAAAACAAAACCCCAAACAACAAAATTAAAAACATAAAAACATCAGCTACCAAAATAGCTTAGCATTGATTGCTTCTACTGCATCTTATATGATTTAGGGTTAGATTCCATAATGGTGAAGGCATGACAGTACAATAAGGAAGCTGACTGATCAGTTTCAACCACAACACAGTAGACACAAAGAACAGGAAATGGGTTGAGTCTATAGACACTTAAATCCCATCCCCAGTAAGGAATCTAATAAGGTTCCTCCTACAAAAGCTTCCATAAGCTCTCCAAACAAAGCCACAAAGGAGATACAAGTGTTCAAAGACATCATCCTATTTGGGAGCTTTTCAATCAACTATATTCTGTTCCTGATCACTATAGGCTCATGGTGATCCTATGATGAAAATGCATTTAATCTAACTTAATGATCCTAATAGTCTGCAACAGCACATACATTGTTCATGTTTAAAGTCTCTTCTGACACTCAACTTGAGTGCTTGTAAAATAAAAAAGAAAACAAGTTATATCTTTCCAACATACAATGGCACACACTTCCCATGCCAGGAGAGAAAAATGTGCACATAGTGAGGGAAGATTGGACCAAGGCAAGAAACCTAACAGGGCAAACAACGAATCTTGTACCTCTGTCTCATACATATGGGGTTTCAGTTTCAAAAGGCTTAGATGGTCTTAACCCTGCAATGTACCATACAGTTTGGTCACTCCCTATCAGAGTTCTCAACAGCTTAGGTATCCCAACATCTTGTGATCTCAAAATGCAACTCAGGCTTTATCTTCACAGCTTCATGCAATGCACTCTCACAGTCCTCCCTCACTGGGGCTCTGAGTCTACCAAACACAGATGGCAGGACAATGTTGAACTGAAACCACAGAGAAAAAAATCTATGACTTTATATTTTGCACCTTTCTTTTTTCCAAAATCAGCACAACATGGGTAATCCTGCCAAGTTTGGCCTCTAAACTGGGATGGACCCTACCATACTTGGACCACAGTTGCAGCAGGTTTAATATGCTCCTTCCTGGGACTAGGAATCACTTTACCTACTCCTTCCATTAACTGAAGGCTTAGCAAGACAGAGTGTTACCCTTTGGGCACCTTCTTAGGCTTTTAATCCAGAGCAAGGGCCTTCTCTTTAACGGTGATAACCTCCTTGAAATTTCCTGCCTATGTTTTAGTATTTGACTGCCATATAAATACCCAGTACCCATATAAATACCCAGTACTTTTCTCTACAAGCCACAGACTTGGCATTTAGTTCTGCTTTGCTTGTTGCTTTCCTTCCTTCCTTCTTTCTCTTTCTTTCTTTCTTTCTTTCTTTCTTTCTTTCTTTCTTTCTTTCTTTCTTCTTCCTTCCTTTTTCTTTCTTCTCTCTCTCTCTCTCTCTCTCTCTCTCTCTCACTCTTTTAATGTTTTTCACTGTAGTCCTGAATGAACCACTAGCAATAACTGTTCAACATATTCAATATTCAATCTAGGGAATCTGCTCACTATTTTAAAATTCTGCCTTATACAATTTTTCAGGGCATGGGCAGAATAAGAAAGATTTGGGGCCAAAATATCACACAAATGACCTCTAGCTAAATTTTTCATGGAGTCTATTTTCTACTGAAATCCAATGACCTCAGCTTCCTCTGTCTGCATTATTCTTAATACTCCAATCTTCCAGGTCCTACATGAACAGCCAATTAATCTGTATGTACACCTTTCTATGTTTTGACATCTCAAGTCCTGATATTTTCCACATTCCTCCAAAAGAAAACATTTCCAAGTTCTGTCAGTAGCAAAATCACTTTTTGTATAGTTTTGTTGTTGTTCTAACTTGCTACTCTGCTGCTATGATTAAATCCTCTAGCAAAAAGCATCTCAGGTAATGAACAGGTTTACTTGTTTGGTCCTGCCAAATGGGTGCTTAGGATAGAAACTAAAGCTTCAAAAAAAATTAAAGCAAAAACCATGGGCAAAAACATTGTTTCCTGGCTTGTTCTCTTGTGCAGTCACTGTCTCATGCTCAGCTTTCTTATCCAGCCCAGATCCACTTGCTAGGGATATCACCACCCTCAGTGGAAGAACCTTCTCATATCAATCATCAACCAACACAATCTCTCAAAGACATAGAAACCAACCATTTTGATGAGGGCATGCCCTCAATTGAGGTTCCCTCAGATGACTGTAAGCTCTAAAATGTTGACAACTGAAGCTAATTAGAACACAGAGACAATATATGAGAAAGTTTTTAAAACATCAAACCAATGTGTTAACTATATCAATCACTTCAGTAGAAAAACCCAAACATTGATGATTGCAACAATTTGAAAACAGATTTGTCAAGAAATGAGGAGAAGCAAGCCTTTAGAATCAAGAAGAGAAAACTAAAACTGTTTCTTCACAGAAAGTTCACAAACTAACAAAATCTCCAGGAACTCATATAACATATTTATAGTACATTTTCAGAAGACAAAAGTAGATGAAGGTCTATCATTTTCCACAGAAACAACAATATAATTAGATTATAATTAATAAAACCACACAACATAGATGGCACCACAAATAAAAGGAGACAGAAAGACAGACCTTTAAGTCTTTTAAACAAGAGCTAGAATGTTATAATTAAAATCAATAAAATTACTGGCCAGCACTCATCCTATGTACTCTGTTTCTCTCCTTTGCCAATAATAGAATATGGATTAAAAGTGGGAAAAACCCAGTCAACTGGACAAAGAGGCAGTCTAAGGAATAGGAAAAGTTTTTTTTAAACCAAATCCACATTTTACAGAGGCCTAATACACAAAATATATAAACACCTCAAGAAACTAGATGCTCCCAAACCAAAGAATCCAATTAAAAAATGGGGTACAGATCTAAACAGAGAATTCTCAACAGAGGAAACTCAAATGGCTGAGAAAGACTTAAAGAAATCCTCACCATCTTAGCCATCAAGGAAATGCAAATCAAAATTATGTTGAGAATCTATCTTATACATGTCAGAATGGCTAATATCAATAATATAAGCGACAGCTCATTTGCCAGCAAGGATGTGGAGCAAGGGAACACTCCTCACTGCTTGTGGGAGTGCAATCTAATAAAGCCACTATGGAAATCAATATTGTGGTTCCTCAGAAAATTGGGAATCCATCTACCTCAAGATCCAGTTATACTACTCTTGGGCATGTATCCAAAAGGTGCTCCATCCTACTACAAGGAAAACTTGTAGTTGTCAACTATGTTCAAAGCAGCTTTATTCATACTAGCCAGAAACTGGAAACAAACTAGATGTTCCTCAGCTGAAGAATGGATAAACAAAATGTGGAACACTTACATAATAAAGTATTACTCAGGTGTTAAAAATGTTATCTTGGGGAGGGGAAGAGGGAGGGGTTTATGGGGGATACAAAATGAATAAAGTGTAATTAATAAAAGTTAAATAAATAATTAAAAAATGTTATCTTGGGGGCTGGAGAAATAGCTCAGTGATTAAGAACACTGGCTGCTCTTCCAAAGGACCAGGGTTCAATTCCCAGCACCCACATGGTAGCTCACAATTGTCTGTAACTCCAGTTCCAAGATATATGACACCCTCACACATACAAGCAGGCAGAACACCAATATACATAAAATAATAAACAAATATTTAAAAAATGATATCATGAACTTTATAGGCAAATGAACAACAACAACAAAAAATCACTCTGAGGTAACCCAAACCCAGAATGACAGATATGGTATACATTCACTTATAAATGGATATTAGCCATTAGGTAAATGATAATCAAGCTACACACCATAAACCCTGAGAGGTTAGGTAAAGAGGAGGGTTGTACGAGTGTTTGTGTGTATAGGGAAACATTGATCTCCCTGGAGAATAGAATATGTGAGTAGACTGGGTTTACTGGGAACAGGAGTAGGAGGGATCAGTTGTGGGGGGAGGGAGTGGATTGAGGGAGAGATAGTATAGTACCCGTAGAAAAGCTGGATTAGGGGACATTTGGGGGGTAGTGCAGAAACCTAGTGCATTGGCAACTTCCTGGAATCTATGAGGGTGATTCTAGTGAGGACTCCCAGTAATGGATGATACGGAGTCATTTTTTGTAGCCAGGCAGTAATGAGAATGGGTTATGTTTGGTTGAGTTGTTGACCATGGACGTTCCTTGGAGATCCCTAAACAACATATTCTGATGATACTAGGACAAAATTTTGTTCTCTGAAAACCAGCAGGGTCCCATTGCTGAGGACAACTTCCACAGAGCTCACTAAAAGTAGAGGTCAAGTGGATGCAGGCTTGGAGCCTTCACTCCTATGTTCTAGTCTCTTTGAGGAAAAACGGTACCCACAGGCTTCAGAAAGAGAAACCTAGATACCAACCCAGCTATAAAACCCTCAAACTACAATTGGTCCTGCCAGCAATGGTGGTAACAAACTTGTTTGAATGGCTAACCAATGTTTGGTTTAACATGCAGCCCAGGATATGAGAAGGAACCCAGGCCTAACAGTGCCTGGATATCAGGAACCTCACAAAGACTTAAAGAGAAAACATGGGCTGGCATGGGTCTGTGCTAGGTCTTCTGCTGATATGTTATGGCTGTTAGTGTGCTGCTTTTGTGGGACTCCTAACAGTGGGAGAAGGTGTAGCTCTAATTGCCTGATCTTGAGACTCTTCCTCTTATTGGGTTGCCTTGTCCAGCCTCAATATGAAGGCTTTCATCTTGTTTTTTTGTATCTTGTTTTGTCCTGTTTGGCTGTCGTCTCTTTGAGGTTTGCTCCTTCCTGAAGAGATAACAGAGAGGGTAAGAATGGATTTTGGAGAGAGGACAGGAAAAGTGGGGTAGCTGGGAGGAGTCAAGGGAAACAGTGGTCAGGAGATATTGTATGAGAAGAATTTATTTTCAATTAAAAAATCAATTCAATATTGCTTAAATGAAAATACAAAAAATAAGGGAAGCAATAATGAACAAAGAAAAGCGAAATACTAAAGATGGAAAGCATGATTTTGACAGATACAGTTCTCGTTCTGTTTGTGTAGAAGTGAGCATCACATCATAGTTCATGACAAGCTCATTCTTGGGCCCTGTCTATATCTGTGAAATCAGAAGTTTTGCTCTTAGCAATATGAAATATATATCGTGCAGGAAACAAACCCAGATCATTTTCTTGTGTTACCTCTCAGTAGTTTGGACTGTGGAATTACAGAGCTTCCTGCTCATTTCATTCCAAAAGAATACTCTTGTTTCTTTTTAAGAAAAACAAATGTTTGAATAACTATTCAAATAATAGAAACGCATATGTAATGTTATACAGTATTGCTACATTAATTATATAATACATTAAATATAAACTGATGTATAAAAATGTTAAATGTTTAAACATTCTCCAAAGCAAAAAATGAAAGTGTTACAATCTAAGATGGGTTATTTAATCCAAAGAAAACAAGATGAATTACTTAACTATAGTTTATTATCATTATATAAGTTCAAACAAAAAAGTCAATCTGTTTCTTAACGTCAGTTTTACTTTATTTTCCTGAGGTATTTGTTGTTTCAAGAGGATTACTGTCTGCTAGGCATGGCCTTGGAAGCTTTTAGGCTCTGTACAATCTAACCTAGGCCTAAAATGTTTTCAGCCTCTGAGACTTGCTGCTCAAAAGGAGTAAGGAGGCAGTTTTACCCAGAGAGCAATAGAAAGACAGGTTGCAGAGAGAAAACTCAGGTGAAGACCTAATGAGCCAGAGAATGAGAAGAAGCCAGAAGATTAGAAAAGATTGCTGGAGTTGGTCTGAGGCTAAACAGAATAATTCAGAGGCTGAGAGAGAAGCCATACTGAATAAGTTAGCTGGGAGAGAAGTTTGAGCCAGAACAACTGAGTTGAACCAGCCAGCCCAGAGCTCAATGAGAAGAAAAGATGAGCTTATTCAGCAGTAAGTCTCAGAGGCTGAAAACATTCTAGGCCTAGGTTAACAGACGGAGGCAATAATCCTCACAGACAACAATTGAAACAGAAGAATAAAAGTTACTTTTATACTTTTTCATGCAGTATGACTCACTGGCATAAAGCTCTCAAACCATCCAAATAAAACAACTTTCTGCATTTTTACAGTATACTATAATAGCACATTTGCTTCTCATGTCTATAACAACTATTGGTACAAAAAGCTTGGTATTTAATTTTTCTTTTCCACATACCACCTGAAAGAATGTTAGAAAAACCCTTTAAAGGTGATTACTTCAGCTAGATTCTGTGCTTCCTGCCCTTCATTTTCTATTGCTACCTGCAGTGTAGACAAGATGGCCGAAACTCTCACATCCATCTGACAAATAGGAGTGCACTAAAGATTAAAATCACATAGGAGGAGATCAGAAACTTCAAAACTCATGAGTAACCTGGTGGCTGGATCCAAAATTCTGGACTGATGCTTTCAGGCTGGAGGGAATATCCGGTGAGTTGGGGATGATTGGATCCAGGACCCCCCAGGGCCACATCCTGGGTCCAGGAGTCACAAACTGTGAGGCCTCTACCCTTTCTGCATACTTGAGAGAGTGCAGGCCCCCAGGTCCAGGGTCTCTCTGTTCCAGCAGCCACACATCAGATCCCTCCTGCTCCCTTGAGGGCAGCATTTGGATTCCTGGGACAGCATCCCAACCTCCAAACTATGGTTCTAATGGTCCCCTGTAGAGACCAGGTGGACAATAAAATCATACAGATTCTGGATCCAAGATGATGGAGGATAAGTCTGAGTCCCAGGAGTGCAGTGTCTGATAGGCCTAAAAAAATGTAGCTCAGCTGCCTTCTGAGGCACTGGATCTCCCACCATTGCCACCTGAGGCAGACAACCCTCCCCCATGGCAGCTTCAAACCAAGGTGCTTGTGCCCCCTCAGCTATCCCTGGAGATACCTCAAAGCACCCATGCTGGAGCCACTTACTCTACAAAGTACCTGTGCTGTGCCCTGCTTTCCGAAACACCTACCCCAGAGTGGCTGCATCTGAAATGCCAGCACTCATTTGTATTCCCCTGAACCTTTCTCTTCATCCCAAAGACTACTTCAGATTCCAGAAACAGGCAGACCTAGTCTTAGGTGAGGGTTCAAGAAACAAACAACCAAGTTTACAGATAACTTACGCTAAAGGCCAGCATAATAAACAAAAACCAGGGCATCAAGGCTCCATCAGAACCCCCTCCCCAAAACAATGGATATTCTAATGTAGCTGAAACACAGAAAAACAACTTAAATCTGATTATGCAGTTATTAGAGGCATATAAAGAAGAAATAAACAAATCGCTCAAAGAAATACAGGAAAATACAGCCAAACATCAAGGACAGACAGAAAACCATAATTAAACAGGTGAAGGAAATGAATAAAACAGTTCAAAACTTGAAAATGGAATTAGAATCAATAAAGAAAAGGAAAACTGAGAATACTCTGGAGATGGAAAACTTAGAGAAGAGATCAGGAACCACAGAGGTAAGCATCACCAACAAAATTCAAGAGATAGAGGAGAGAATCTCAGGTGTTGAAGATACAATGGAAGAAATCAATATATCTCTCAAAGAAAGAGCACAGAAAAATTTCTGACATAAAACATCCAAGAAATCAAAGACACCATGAAAAGACGACACCTAAGAATAATAGGAATAGATGAAGAAGAAGATTCCAGGCTCCAAGGTCCAGAAAATATTTTCAAGAAAATCATAGAAGAAAAATTTCCCAACCTAAAGAAAGAGAAGCCCTTAAACATACAAGAGGCCTACAGAACACCAAATAGACTAGACCAGAAAAGAAACTCCTATCACTCCTCCTATCACATAATAATCAAAACAACAAATCTACAGAACAAAGAAAAATGTTAAAGATGGCAATGGGAAAAGGCCATGTAATATATAAAGGTAGACCTATCAGAATCACACTTGACTTCTCAACAGGGACTATGAAAGCTACAAGGGCCTGGCAGGTATCACACAGCAATAAAGAGACCACAGATGCCATCCCAGACTACTAGACCCAGCAAAACTTTCAATCATCATACATGGAGAAAACAACTATTCCATGACAAAACTAAATTTAAACAATACATACCAACTTAGCCCTACTGAAGGTAGTAAAAGGAAAACTCAAACCCTATGAGGTCAACTATACCCAAGAAAACACAGAATATAGATAACTTCACAACAGCAAAACCAAAAGAAAACAAACACACTATCACTACCAACATGACAATAAAAGGAACGAACAACCATTCGTCACTAATATCTATCATCATCAATGAACTCAACTATCCAATAAAAAGACATAGGCTAACAGAATGGTTGAGGAAACAGGACCCAACATTCTGCTGCATTCAAGAAACACACCTGAGCAACAAGGATAGACACTGAGTAAAGGACTGGAAAAGGTTTTTCCAAGCAAACAGACCCAAGAAGCAAGCTGGAATAGCCATCCTACTATCTAATAAAATAGACTTTTAACCAAAATTAATCAAAAAAGATGGGGAAGGATACTTTATTCTCACCAAAGGAAAAGTGCCCCAAGAGGTCATCACAATCCTGAACATCTATGCCCCAAATACAAGGGTACCTGCATTCATAAAAGAAACATTATTAAAGCTTAAAGCATACATTGATCCCAACACATTAATAGTGTGAGACTTCAACACCCCACTCATACCAACAAGAAAGAGGACCCAGGGTAAGATGATCAATCCTCACTTAGAAAGACAAATGGGATGGACATTGGAAGTAGGAGAAAACAAGAAACAGGACAGGAGCCTACCACAGAGGGACTCTGAAAGACTCTACCTAGCAGTGTATCAAAGCAGATGCTGAAACTCATAAACAAACTTTAGGCAGAGTGCAGGGAATCATACAAAAGAAGAGGGAGTTAGTAAGACCTTGTGGAGAGGACAGGAGCTCCACAAGGGCCAAATATATCTGGGCACTGTGGCCTTGTCTGAGACCAATTCTCCAACCAAGGACCGTGCATGGCTATAACCTAGAATCCCTGCTTGGATGTAGCCCATGGCAGCGCAGTATCCAAGTAGGTTGTGCAGTATCCAAGTAGGTTCCCCAGTAAGGGGAACAGGGACTGTCTCTGACATGAACTCAGTGGCTAGCTCTTTGACCTCCCTGTGGGAGGAACAACCTAGCTAGGCCACAGAAGAGGACATTGCAGCCAGTCCTGGTGAGACCTGATAATCTAGGGTCAAATAGAAGGGGAGGAGGACCTCCCTATCAGTGGACTTAGAGAGGGGCAGGGAGGAGATGGGGGAGGGAGGGGATTGGGAGGGGATGAGGGAGGGGGCTATACCTGGGATACAAAGTAAATAAACTGTAATTAATATAAAAAAATAAAAAAGAAAGAAGAGCTAATACCAGTACTCCTCAAAGTATTTCACAAAATAGAAACAGAAGGAACATTACCAAACTCATTCTATAAAACCACAGTCACCCTGATTCCTAAACTACATAAAGACTCAAGACAAAACAAATTCAGACCAATCTCCCTTATGAACATCCATGCAAAAATACTCAAACTGAATTCAAGAACACGTCAAACACATCATCCACTATGATCAAGTAGGCTTCATCCCAGGGATGTAGGGATGGTTCAACATAGAAAAATCCATCAATGT
This sequence comes from Psammomys obesus, assembly GCF_907164565.1. NCBI lineage: Eukaryota > Metazoa > Chordata > Mammalia > Rodentia > Muridae > Psammomys > Psammomys obesus. The sequence continues at coordinate 83,862 of NW_026590503.1, forward strand.
AATCTGCTATATAAACAAACTAAAAGAAAAAAAAATCACATGATCATTTCATGAGATGTAGAAAAAGCCTTTGACAAAATCTAACACCCATTCCAGATAAAAGTCTTGGAGAGATCATAAATACAAGGCCCATACCTAAACATAATACTGGCTATATACAGCAAGCCAAAGCCAACATCAAACTAAATGGAGAAAAACTCAAAGCAATCCCACTAAAATCAGGTACAAGGCAAGGTTGCTCACTCTCCATATCTCTTCAATATGGTACTAAAAGTTCTAGTTTGAGCAATAAGACAAGTAATGGAGATCAAAGCAGTACAAATCAGAATGGAAGAAGTTAAAGTATTGCTATTTGCAGATGATATGTTAATATATATAAGCGACCCCAAATATTCCACCAGAGAAATCCTGCAGCTGATGAAGTCCTTCAGCAAAGTGGCTGGATACAAGATAAAAAAAATAGTAGTCCTCCTGTATACAAATGACAAACATGCTGAAAAAGAAATTAGGGAAACCACACCCTCCACAATAGCGACAAATAATATAAAGTATCTAGGAGTAACTCTAACCTAGGAAGTCAAAGACCTGTATGACAAGAACTTCAAGTCTCTGGAGAAGGATATTGAAGAAGATACCAGAAGATGGAAGGATCTCCTATGCTCATGGATCGGTAGGGTTAACATTAAAAATGGCCATCTTACCAAAGGCAATCTACAGATTCAGTGCAATCTCCATCAAAATAACAACACACTAAATGAGGGGCAAGGTTTCGCTAACACCCCACTCTGGTCCAGTGAGTGGGGTTTGATAGTAACCTTTGCTACAATGAAGAAGAAAGAAAAAAAAAATAACAACACAATTTTTCACAGACCTTGAAAGAACAAGTATAAACTCCATATGAAAAAACAAAAAAACTCAGAAAAGCTACAACACAATAATAGAACTTCTGGAAGTACTGCATACCTGACCTCTGTACTACAGAGCAATAGTAATAAAAACTGCATGATACTGGCATAGAAATAGGCTGGGTAAGCAATGGAATTGAATGGAAGATCCAGAAATAAACCTACACACCTAAGCAAACCTGATTTTTGACAAAAGAGCCAAAACCATACAATAGAAAAAAGACAGCATCTTCAACATATGGTGCTGGTCTAACTGGATGTCTACATGTAGGAAAATGCAAATAGATCCATATTTATTACTCTGCACAAAACTCAAGTCCAAGTGGATCAAAGACCTCAACATAAAACCAGATACACTAAATCTGCTATAGGAGAAAGTGGCAAAGAGCCTTGAACTCATTGGCACAGGAGACAATTTCCTGATCAGAACACCAACAGCACAGATCTACAACTAATAAATGGGACCTCATGAAACTGAAAAGCTTCTTTAAAGCAAAGGACACCATCAACAGAATGAAATAGCAGTCTACAGATTGGGAAAAGATCTTCACCAATCCTACATCCAACAAAGGGCTAATATCCAGAATATATAAAGAACTCCAGAAATTAAATACCAACAAACCAAATAATCTAATTTTAAAAATGGGATACAAAGCTAAACAGGGAATTCTCAACAGAAGAATCTTGAATGTTGGGAAACAGTTAAAGAAATGCTCAGTGTTTTTAGTCTTCAGGGAAATGCAAATCAAAACGACTAAGATTCCATCTTACACCTGTCAGAATGGCCAAGATCAAAAACTTAAGTGACAAGATATGCAGGCGAGGATGTGGAGAAACAGGAACACTCCTCTATTGCTGGTGGAAGTGCGAATTTGTACAACCACTTTGGAAATCAATCTGGAGCGTTTTCAGAAAACTGGGAATAGCCATTCCCCAAGACCCAGCTATACCACTCCTTGGCATATACCCGAAAGATGCTCCACCATACCACAAGAACATCTACTTAACTATGTTCACAGCAGGTTTATTCATAATAGCCAGAAACTGGAAACAACATAAATGTTCCTCAGCTGAAGAATGGATAAAGAAACTGTGGTATATTTACATAATGGAATACTACTCAGCCATTAAAAACAAGGAAATCATGAAATTTGCAGGCAAATGGTGGGAACTAGAAAAGATCAACCTGAGTGAGGTAACAAAGACCCAAAGACACACATTGTGTATACTCACTTATAAGCTGATTTTAGTCATACAGTACAGGATAGACATACCACAATGCACAGACCCAACAAGGTTAAGTCCAATGGGCATTTTAGGCTTTATGTCGACTCACTAGTTAGAGGAGTAGGGGTTATCTCTGACATGGACTATGTTGCCTCCTTTCTGTTCACTCCCCCGGATGGGACTTCCCTCCAAGGCCACAAGGGAGGAAGACAAACTCAGTCCTCATGTGAATAGATGAACTGGGATGTCTGGGTTTGGGGGCATCCCTATTCTGAGGAACAGGGGAGAGGGGATGTGAGAGGGAGATTAGAACTTGGAGGAGAGAAGGGACAGGGCCTATGACTGAGATTTAAATTGAATTAATTAATAAAAAAAGTGAGAAAGAAAAAATCAGATGGGAGAAAGAAGTGGATTGACACTGCTTAAGCTGTAATTACATGCTGTTTCATGACCTTTATAAGTGTATAATCCTTTAGCCATTGCTATTGTCTTCATTCATTTAGCACAATGTCCTCCTGAGGCACCCAGCTTGTCCTCAACAAATGAACATTGAGGTTATTTTCATATTCAGGCCATCATGAATAACACTGCAATGAAAATAAGAATTCTGATAATTTTCAATACTAATTTCAAGTGCATGGAAAATATACTGAAATGATTGCTGAGATCTATAGCAATTCTGTCATTTTATTTATAAAATGGGGTTGCTTGGGTATAAGTATTACGTCAAATGTATCAGAATACATACATTAAATATGTGCAATATTAAATCAACTATAACACAAAATGGTTTTAACTAATTTTAGTTGCTAGCTTTGGAAATTCCCAACTCCCTATCAGAGTTTAATCTGCATGCTAACATACAATCCTGTGTCACATTCAGATTCACTGTTCACTTTTTTCTAACTTAAATCGTATTTAATGAGATATCTTTTATGACACAATAACAATATATTGTGTCATTAAACTCTATACTTTTTCTACGGTGTTGTACATTATTTCACTTCAGTTTCACACACTGTAGTTTGCTAAAAGAATGCTTATGTAGAATATATTTTACCATTTATACAACTGTAAACACCATTAAAGTAATATATTTTCAAAAAAGAGAAAAAAAGATTTTGGGTATGTTAGATTAGCAGCATAAATTAAGAACAATCCAAAGAAAATTCCTAACAATTTATAACAGAAAAAACTGACTCCAAAGCTATATGCCATGTAAAAAAACTCAGAATTCTCAATAGGATAACGAAGGAATAGTAAACATTTGGCATAATGTGATTTCTGTACTTTCCATAAAGCTACAACAATCAAAAGGTTTATAATATTTGTGAAAGAATAAGGGGATGCAGAGAAAAAGCCAAGAAGGTAAGGCCCAAAATATAGCTGTCTTGCGTCTTAATCAAAAGACTTAAGGAAACTTAGCCAGGAATAGTGTGAATTTGACCAATGTTACCTATGACTGCATGTGTATAGAAATTAAATAAACAGACTTCACAACTCCTACAAAATAACTCAAAGTGACCTCTAAGCTGTTGTATTTCTGACTTCATATACAACTGATCTCTCTTCCAAAGAGAGAGGCCCCATGTTCTCTCTGTAAATAGAGGTGATCAGAAAGGTGGGCTATGACTGCAGCACTTCATGCTTCCTTGTGATTTTAGGCAAACCTAGTTCCACTGAAGCACACAAAACATCGAAGTATACTTTAATGTCTTTGTCCTGCCACATGTATTGTGGTAGGACATGATGTGGAATCTGCCTTGGTCCACCTACACAACACCATGCAAACATGAAAAACCTCTGTAGTTCAGAACCTCCTTTTGTTTCCCAAAATTAACTTTCCCTAAATCATGTCATTGTGGTTGCTGGTAGTAGAAAGGGAAAAGAATTTTAATCAAATATTATTGAAGACTGATCCCCATCACCTTCTAAACTATTTGTAAAATTTATCACACAAAGCTGAATGTGGCATGCAATGTTCTGAAACTTCTAGAAACCAGACCTTAAGTTTTCCTGTCTTCCCACTGCACACCAACAGCAACGAACGCCTGTGTGTGCATACTAGACAGTGATATTATAAACAACACAGCTTCCTAAGGCCAGAGCTGTAGAGCCTCCCCATCCCCAGGGAATCCACACTCAGGGAGGCTCAGAGTCCAAGGGACACTGCCCCGGTCACCACATATACCAACAGAACCACAGTCTGGTTTATGGTCCATCCCAGTCCAAGTAGATTAGTCTCAAATAGCTTAGCCAACCTGCTCTTCCTCAGAGCAGCCACACTTATCATGGTATAGCTTGCAGTCTCTCTCACAGCTCCCTAAAGTTACATCAGAGGGAAATATGCAAAGAACCTGCAAGCTAGCTCCCACTGGTGCTCTTGATCACTAAGCCTGACAAAAGTCCCTCATTAGCTTTGACCTCCCACTTGGTCCTCAGGACAGTAGCAGCTCTCCTATTGGATAATTAGAGCTCAAATAACTCAGCACAGTCTTTCCCAGCTCTGCCCTTCAACAGAGCCCTAGTCTGTTAAGTGTGTTTTAGTAGAATCTTCCACTTTCCCAGGGTACCTGTTCATCTTCCAAGGCATAGGGTCCTTTGTGTGCATATTCTATTACACAGTCAATGTCCAAAGCAGCCATCTCTACCTCATAGCTGGGAAGCCCTGCAGCCAAACTTCAGTCAAACTCAAACAGTAACAATTAAAGCAAAAAGTGGCTATGAATTTGAAAGCAAAGAACAGTAAATGGGAGGTGAATGAAAAAAAAAAAAAGGAAAAAGGAAAGGACATGGCTGCTCCTAGGTATGGTGGAATAGAAAGTTTATTATAGATAAAAGAGAAAGCAAAGCCAGAGGCAGGGACATCTGGGAGAATCCATAGTGGACATGACCCTGAGCCAGGAGAGGGTGGCAAGTAAAGGGGAGAGCCAGACCAAGAGTCCAGGAAAGTAAATGGTAGATGAAAAAGTCCAGGTAAACAAAATAGTTGAATTATATAAGGAAGGGAAGCTGGGAGAAGGGCAACCCAACCCCTAGGCTAGAGGGTGGGTAGGGACTGAATGATGCAGGGAGAACTTGCTCATCAGGTCCACTTTGCTTTGTTAAACAGGCAGCTCAGGCATTTGACCCAGGGTTTGAGACTTAACAGTGGGGAGAAATGAGAAGATTGAAGTGATTTAAATAAAATCTCAAAAAATTATTTTAAAAAGTTGAAACAGGCTTTATGGGACTGTATTCTCAATGAATTAAACTTATGTACTAGAGCACACCAAGAATTTCTCTCAGTTTGTACACTTTCAGACACAAATAACATTCCTGTTAAGCACAGCCACACCAGTTTGTCAAGATGTCCTGTGATGGTTGAACTAGTATAACTACAGATTTGGTTTCTAAAAATTAAGTTCAATTCTTTATCCAGATTATTTTTTATTAATTTTTATTTTTTTAATATTAGTTACAGTTTGTAACTTCGTATCCCTGCTGTATCTCATTCCCTCTTTCCCTCCCAATCCTACCCTTTCACCCTCATCTCCTCCCTGCCCCTTTCCAAGTCCACTGATAGGGGAGAACCTCCTCCCCTTCCACCTCTTTATCCAGATTCTTGATTGCCCTGGTCTCCGAATCTACAAAAATGGCCAGCTTGTACTTTCATTGATGGCCTAAAATTGATTACCTGATTACCCATTGCTAATGCTATTATCAAAAGAAGAAAATTCTTACTTTCCTTCTTCCCCTTCCCTTTCTGTGCTATGACTACACTAGTTTTAAAGTTGGTCAGTGAACTCAATTCTTACACAGGTCCCTCTTTATTTGTAATTCCCCTCACCCCCCCCCCAAAAAAAAGGTCAGGGATATAGGAGGACACTCATCCACTGGTCTCTCTTTCTCACCGACCAGTCAGGGCCCAGCCTAGAAGGAGTTGCAGGACTGTCTTCCAGACACTGGGCAGCAGAGGCAGGATTAGGTGTTCAAAGCAATTCTCAATTACATAGCATGCATGAGGTAAGCCTGAGCTACAAAAGATACTGCCCCGAGCAGAAACTAATAATCAAAGTACTTGAGAAAAAGGAATAAAATTCTTAATGATTGGAGACATTGGAGAATAAAAACAATTAAGGGATCATAGCAGTAATGCGTTCAGAAAATGAAATTTAAAGAGGAATAACAACTGAGTTCTTAAAATGATGAATATAATTGAAAAAAAAGAGGCATGGCTATACTGACTTTTAAAAAGAGCAGGCCATTCCATGGTAGAGGAAATGGCATTAATAAGACAGTGTTTGACCTTGCCTATGTGCAATGTTAGCTGCTGAGACCTGTAACCTCACACACAGCTACAACCAAAGACCTGTGTCCCAACCCTCTGAGCTGACTTAACTGTGCCAATGAAGATTGCTCATATCTTTATAGGACAGTCTATTAATTGGAAATTAAATATTCATCAGCTAAGCATAACCTCCCCAAATTGTACACCAATTGATCTGGTGTGTTTTCATTCACATGCATGAAATAATACATGTTGGGAAATTAAAAAAAATCATTCACTCAACCTGAATCAGGTCCTTTTTCATAATGGTGACCTCTAAAGCTACTCCCTTAAACTTTAGTCTGTAATCTAGCTATTGCCTACCCTGTTTCACTCTGTAGTATAGTTCTTGCAGTAGACTGTTCCTCCTGTTCTGGTCTGAAGGCAGAAGCCATGCTCCACATGCAAATCATTTTCCTGTTGCTGCAATGGACTGTTCACTACATGACTCAAATGAGTAATTTTAAAACTTTGTTGTGGTATATCTCTTTAACTTAAGAATTTAGGAAGTTTAATCAAGATGAAAGCAAGGTCAGTACCTTGGGGAACAAAAGACTGGGATCAAGGTGACCTGAGTCAACATAGCTTGTCACAGAAACATTTTTCTAGAAGGCTGAAAATGCAGCTATTTTAGAATTAAAACACCTTCCCACAGAGAAATCACTCCACACACAATTAAAAGATTAATTAAGAAAAATCTCTTTAATAATAGCTTGCATCCAGCTCTAGGTTGTAGTGACATTTTTGAGAATTCTGGAATTTTGGCTTCTTTAAAAAACACAGAAGTAGCCAGTCCTGATGAGACCTGATAGACAAGGGTCAGATGGAAGGGGAGGAGGACCACCCATATCAGTGGACTGGGGAAGGGGCATGGGAGAAGATGAGGAAGGGTGGGATTGGGAGGGGACAAGGGAGGGGACTACTGCTGGGATACAAAGGGGAGGGCATGGGAGGAGATGAGAGAATGAGGGTGGGATTGGGAGGGGATGAGAAAGGGGGCTACAGCTGATATATAAAATGAATACATTGTAATTAATAATAAATTTTAAAAAAGAAAAAACCCCACAGAAGTATCATAAGAAGGTGTTTTTATTTTAATCTTAGGTGTAGGGATGTGGAGCTGCTTCTAACTGTCCACAGCAGCTGACTATGATTTGCTTTGTGCTCTAGCAGAAGCATGGTTTGCCAGCTGCAGATTTCTGTGTGATGGTGTGACATTTCGAATTCCAGGAACTTTTCAGAGGGTACATAAATTTGAGGGTCCCTGAGAGGCAGGGTGGGGCAGTTGTTAGTCTTTTAGGGAGGTTGGCTGTGGTTTTTTGGTAGCTGTAGTCAAAGAAGAAGCAAAAGGAAAGAAATTAAATTCAGGGACCTCTTTCTCCTCTATCCTTGTTTCTCTCCTATCTAGTGTTAGGGGGTGAAATGGGGCATGGGAATATGCATGATAAAGGGTGAGAAAAAAAGAAGAAACCCCAAAGTAGTCAAGATCAGATACACTAATTAATGTTAAAAAAGGTACAGATTTTGCATATCCTTAAGTCCCTTAAGACCCCAGGTTATATTTTAAACAATTTAAATAAGGACAGGAAGCTGCAAGTCTAGCCAGTCAGGCAGATGGGAGATGTACACAGCAAAGATATTCCCAGAATTATTTCTTAAGTAAACCAGTGTCCTGAAACAGCAGGTCATTCTTCAGTGACCTGGACAGGATCAAGTGGAAAATTCCAGAGGATGAAAAAGATAGAAAAGTATAAGGTAGAAAGTATAAAAGCTGGGGTGGGGAGGTCTTGCAAAAGTTGTTTCTTATGTTAAGGAAGCTTCTCAAGAATAGCATTTTGTATACTACTTCCAGGGGGGAATATAGAGGGAAATGGGAAACATCTATAAAGTCAGCAGAAACTATATCATACATACCAGTATGGGACAAACTCAGAAGTCCAATCAAGCAGTGCTGCACAAGGAAAACTCTCAAGAACATTACTAACCAAGCCTACAGTGGCCTTGGGATTGATAACCACAGCCCCAAGTGTTCTCAGATTGTGAAGCAACCCCTCCCCACAGGCCCTGGCCCCAGACAATTACCAGCTCTCTCAAATACATTCCTGTTTCTAGAGGAGGAGCTCTGTTTTCTATACATTGGGGCTTTAGGGAACGCTCCCAAGGTCTAGGTCTGCCAAGCATGTTCATGGGTTTCAGAAGGAGCTGTCATTCTAGGTATATGAGGACCTCAGGGAAAGACTTGCTTGATCAGGCCAGCACTCAACACAACAGTGTTTTTCCTTTTCAAATGGTTGTCACCAGGTGTCATCTTGCCCATGTGGCAGAACTATGGGTTTCTCAAGAAGAAAACTGAACCTTTATGGCACACCAAGCTGTAATGTCCCATTGAGCAGTTTGTTCTAACAAGCCTGCTCTTTGATATGGGGATGGGTTTAGTGGCTGGTTGTAAATCAGGGTTGTTTCCTTTGTTATGGTTTGGAGCCGTATTTCTGGACAATCCTGGTGAACAAACATGTACATCCTAGCATTCTAATCTCTAACCGGCCTGGAGAGCATACTACTTATCTGCAGGGTGTTTTAGAGGCGATCTCCCACCATCTAAATTCTACTTAGTGTGATTTACTTTCTTATAAGCATTGGTAACTCCTTTATAGCAACAGTTCCACTCTTTTACATCACAGCTTAATATTGGAATGCTACCCAACACATCAGATGCCATTTACAGACTCCACAAAATTAACTCCACATTTAAATGTTAAATGCTAAGGGCAGAACTTGTAGAAGATACTAAAGAAACTATGGCTTTACGAGCTTGGTATCCTGCCAAGGATGTTGCTACCCACGCGCCCCTGGTCCAAATGCTCTGCGTAGATGCAGCCCCACAGTGAAGTTATTCAGAGGCCACCACTGGGTCCAGGGAGTGGCTAGGACCCCACGGGACAGGCTGCATCTGGCGCCGATTCCCCGACCCAGGCCCGGGAAAGACCCAACACACCAGCTCCAGCTGCTCAGCCGTCTGCTCCTCTCCGTTGTAAGCAGTGACCCTGCGGCTCACCATGTCGCAACTTCTCAGCGCCAGAGCTCCCGTCATGACATCAGCGTTCACAGAACGTCTCACCGAACCATTCAGACCTGCTCAGCTTTGGAGCGGAACCTGCAGTTTGGCACCCGGAAAAACCCTCCTCTTCTTCTGACTGACAGGTCAGCCTGAAGTCTCTGATTGGCCAGTGAGTCTTGAATGACATGAGCACCTCCTATAGGGTTAGAGGGTGCTGAAGAGACTCAGTATAGGGGTCCTGGACCAGGATTCCAGTCCAAGGCCAGATCTTTTCCAGATTTGCATTTCAGTAGCATTTGTGCCTGTCCTGCAAAAGCCTACACACCTGACTTTCCACTCAGCCCCAGGGAGGACGTACCACTCCAGTTCACAGCTCAGTCGTCTGCTCCTCCCCTTTGTGGGCACTGATCCCGCCTTCACTGCGTCTCAGCTGCAGAGATTGCCTAAGCTTCCTCAGAGCACTCAGTAGGCACCTCCCCACCTTTCTCCAGAAATCATGGTGGGTAGTTTGTGTAGCCCATTACTCAGCTTGCAGAGGAGATATTAATCTGTCCCACAAGTGGAAGGGTGCCCAGATTATTAACAAAGAGATTTTAGGAAGCAAGATTTTTTGTTTTGTGGTCTCTTGCTGGGTTCAGGTAAACAGCAACTACTTTTCACCTGGTAGGGATGAGACAAGCCTGGGGAGAAAAGCAGAAGATGACAAACATGGTGGAGCACTATTGTTGGAAGAAACAACTTCAGTGGGAAGGTGAAATAAACACACAGCATTATTAGTAAAGGTTCGCTAGAAAAACAGAACTGAGAGAATGAATCTGTGCATGTAGAAAATGGATTTATTAGAACAGCTCAAAGCCTGTGGTCCAACTAGTCCAAAAACGGCTGTCTACCAATGGAAAGCTGAAAAATCCAGTAGTAGTTCAATCCATGTGGCTGGATGTCTCAGCTGGTCTTCAGTATATACCAGAATTCCAAAAAAGAACTTGCTAGCCAGAGGTAAAGGCATACAGACAAAGAGAGTTACCATATTCTGTGTTCTTTATGTATGTAGGCTGCCACCAGAAGCTGTGGCCTAGATTAAAACCGGATCTTATCACCTCAAAAGATCCAGATTAAAGGATTTTCCCCACTTCAAAAGCTATAGTTAAGAAAAATCCTTCACAGTACCCAACTCTTTGGATTTTAGTTAATTTCAGATGTAGTCAATTTTTGTTTAACAACTGAGTCTTCCAGAGAAGGATGTTTCTGCTGAAGAAACATTTATACCTTATCTGAATGAATACCCTGGAGGAGAAAGAGGAGCTAAGAATGGGGTAGAGCTTAAGGGAAGGGTGGAAATTTCTCATACTGCTTGATTAGATTACTTTTTGTGCATATATCTCTGGCCTTCTAACTAAACATGTTATCCCAAGGATCAAGTAAGTTGCTTCTGCATTACTATTCCAATTTAGTCATACTGAATAAATATGTTTCTGATTTTCACAATAAATTTTCTTTTTTCTGTCTTTTCTTTTCATTATTATTATTATTATTATTATTATTATTATTATTATTATTATTATTATTTATTATCTTAAAGAGTAGTCTCATCATGTATTTCTGGCTGGCCCAGAACTCTGTATATGAACTTGGCTCTTCTAGAACATCAGAGAGATTTGCCCAACTTGCCTGGAGAGGACCTGTATTATAGTTGGGCACATCACAACCAGCTAATTTGGCTCTTTAAATTGGCTTATTGAGGATGGGTTGCTGAAACTGGCATTAGGGTAGGCAGGAGGACACATGCTGTGGTCTTAACTCCACGAACAGAATAGCTCTCCTGCTATCCACTATCTTCCAACTATGAGCAATATTGTTTTTCTTTATCATTGAGTCTGTTATAACTCATCAAGAGACTAGGTTCTGCCAATATTCTACAGATGGTGAAACACAGGCGCTCAAAGGTAAATGTTTATTTTTTTAATGTAGTTAAGCATAACTGCTCATCATTATAATAACTCACAAAATGAAGTTAAGACTACCTAACACAGGCATGGTGACACAGACCTGTAACCATGGCACTTAGAAAGTAGAGGCAGGAATTTCAGGATTTCAGTGTCATCCAAGTTGTCATTGTGATGTGGTGGAAAGCCCACTGAACCAAAGGAGACTCTGATTTGCTCAGGTGAATGTTCATAGTCTTCCCTGAAGGTCCATGACTTCAGGGGGTATGGTACTGGCAAGTTTTAGTTACGGGGCTCAGGACTCTGAGTGTCAGGACTCCATGGGTTCAGGATGGGTTCTGCCCCCTCAGCAGTGTCATCCTCTTCTCTGAAGCCTGCGAAGCCAGTTTATGAGCTCTGGGAAGTTTGAATTCCACTCCTTTTGTATTCCAAACCCAACACATTTGTACAGAGTAGAGGGTGTCTCTTGATATGTGCATGAGGCTGGACAAGACCAGAGATACCTGAGCAGTTGTTCATCCACCTATTCTCTACCTATATCCTAGAGGTACAGATGTAAGCAAGAAACATCTGGTGTAAAATAAATGAAGGGAAACAGGAAGACTGGAAAAAGGTCTAAGAATATCACCAGTAATGGTAGTGCCACATGACTTTAATCCCAGCACTCCAGAATCAAAGGTAGGCAGATCTCTGAGTCACTGGACCAGGGAAGGGTGAACTGAGGGTTCCTTGCTCATACAGTGATGAATGGTCCCTATTTGCCTGGGACTGATACTAAAGCTCAGTGCCAGGTTCCTCTTGTGTGGCTGTGGGCCTGGCAGAATGAAGGAATGATTGGCTCAGGACTCCATGAACAAGACATCTGCTCCCTGCATGCTGAGGCCACACAGGTCTTCCATATATCCCTTCCCATCTTCAGTTGTCTTCATTTCCCCTTGCTCTTCCTGTGTCCACTGCATTTCATGTCATGTCTCCTGAAATTCAGTAAGCTATCAGCTTAAAATAGAACAAGCAGGCAGTGCAAGTAGGATGGAAGAGTTTGCAATCTGTGTCTTGAAACCAGACTGGAATGGAACTTGCTGGGATTCTTCAGTTCCTGGGCTACCAGGATTTTATAAACATTGATCACCATGCTTGTCCAGAGGAATACTGTCATTGACAAATTGAAATCTTCCTTCAGCTAGTAAGTGGACAAACAACAGTGAGAGCATGTAATGTCCATTATAACTCAGAATTTATGGCAGCTTGTTTCACATAGCCAAATATAGAGGCTAAAACAGTTATTCATAAAATACCATCCTAGATGTGTAATTACACAAAAAGTTTTTATAAATTGGCGATTTATATTTTCTCTGATCCTGAAGTCCATCTGTTTCATGACTTACTCCATGGTGTCCTCTAAGATGCTGTATCTTTCACTGACTGTAGCACTGGGAAGGAGAGTCACCTTACAAAGAAGCAAGCTTCCATATTTGCATCACACAGTCTAGAACTCACACCTGCTCCATGCTTGCTGTTTTAGGCTCAGCTTCCTAAGTGGCTGCAGTTACAGACATGAGCCACTGTTCCTGGTTGCAAATTTAGTTTTGCCTTGCTAAAACTTCTTGCAGATGCCATATTGAGTGGCTCACAATTGTATCTTCTATCATAGGCTACATTTTAATTTTATATTCTGATTTGGGTTAAATTTAGTCATAACAAATACACAATTGTAATGATATCTCATTTTTTTTTTGAAAAAAAAATGTCTTTTTTGTGAGAACATGATTTAACATAATTGTAAACAATGAGATTTCAGAAATATTTCATGAATGGTAGACATTTCATGCATACTTGCTGACTAGCTATTGGCCAACTGACAGAAAAATGAATTGTAATAGAGAGAAATGGATAGCAATAGAAGCATTGTCAGTTCATTGGGAAAAGAAAAGGCCCTCTGGAGGTAGAAGTTGGCTAGTGGAAAAGGAAGCACAAAAGCTCCTGACCACTTGAGCTGTCATCAAATCTCTTCTTCCTTCCCCCTCTCCCTTTTTTTTCATTTGTGTGTAATGTGCATGCATGTTTTTATGTATGTATACATGTGTGTGAGCACATCATTTGTGCCCATGTTGTAGAAACCAGAGATTGAGTATTGATCATTGTCTTAGATGCTCTTCTATTGACATGAGGAGACTAGAAAGTGAAAACTGTTGGCATACTTTTAAAAACTTTTATTTGAATTTCTTACCTTTTTTCCCTCTTCTACTCCAATCCCTTCCATCACCCCAACACCAAGTAAGAGAGAGAAAGGGTTAGTGGGAGAGGGAGCACAGTTCTTTTTGTAGCTGCTTCCTGCTGGTCAGGGTCATGGGGTTCCTTGGAGCCAGTCCAATCCTTGTTTCAGGAGATCTCCATCTTCTTATCTCATAACAGCAACCAAGAGCAGCAAGAGGGAAGCAGGAGCAGCCTTGTTCTTTCTCTTTGCTCTACTCTCTGGGCTCTGGCATTTATTCTTTCTCCAGAGTCCTCAGATTTAAACTATCTGCAGCTGGCAAAGAGCTCCTCTCAGAGCCCACATGAAGTCAAAAGTTTGCTGCTGTGGACAATCTGAATTGATCCCACATCCTACACCTGGGACCAAAACAAAAACATGTTTATATCCATAACAGAAAACAAAAGCATTATTCAGTGTATGTTGTTCTAGAGCTTGGAAATAATGTGGACAAAAAACATGGAACAAGAGAGTCCATAGAGAAAAAGTCTTAGAGATTTAAGGTGAAAATCTGGGGTTAGGTATTTAAGACCCAGCATAGCTTCCATCTCCAGGCTTCAGGTGTCATAGCTGCCTATTAGCAACAGCCTTTCTAGAACCTAGTATTATATTGTTTTGGTTCTGGTAAGGCCTGTGGTTTCCCAACACTGGCTCTAGGGTGACCAAATTTTACATGAGCCTCACAACGCTAACAATTTTAACATGCTAGATTCCTTTGATGTCTGACTAGTGTTGGAGACATATGGCTAAGAAAATTCTTCAATCCTGTCTGGAAGCTAGTAAATAAATTATGCACAGTAAGTTTCAAAAATAACTCAAAACTAATACACACCATGGAAGTTTAGTGTCACCTCTTTAGCATAGATGGGATAATCCCCTGAGGGCTCAGTGACAGCTGGACTTATATGGATGCCTCCATTTTGTTTTATGTCACAGTAACCAATAAGTCACATGGCATTAAAAATAAAAGAACCATTAGCAAAGAAGATCACCAAGTCACGTACTGCTTCCATTGTGATGAGGTCACCAATCAACTTGGTAGCAAACCACCTGATTCCTTTTTGCTCAAGGTTAGCTCAGCTCCATGGGAAGGTGAGCCCATGCTCCATCAGGCACAAGTCCCTGTGGGATACACACATATCACAGGTGAAATGTACACTATCACTTTATTTTCTTTAAAATGGTCCTTTCATTAGTTATGCATAGATATAGGTAGAGATGATGCCTATGGCCTAAATAGGCTCCAAATAGCAAAGGAACAGAGGAAAGAATTCCATGGTGTCAGTCAGAGACAGCAGAGTTCATATGTCTCACACAGGAATTGTAACTGTGGAAGCCAAGCAGAATCCAGGGGCTCTACCTCCTCAGTCTCCAGGCACACAAGTTTTCTTGACCCCACTGTATTACAGTTGACTATGCTGTGATCAGAAGGATCTGGGACTCTCCATGTGGGCTAGAATTTAAAACTTTTGAAAACAAACTTTTGGAAATAGTTTGTTATAATTAAAAATCTTGGTAGATACTTTCTGTCACTTTTACTCAGAAGAGCATTGCATCATGGCATCAAAGACAAGCAGTTTTAACCACAGTAAGGTCATTTGACCCTTCCACTAGACCTGATCTGTGGCTTCCCAGGTTTTTCTGAGGGAAGGGATAATGACATGCACACATAGGAAATGTAGGGACTTAAACTCAAGTTTAAAGCCTTGCAGGGTTCATCTCTCCTTAGTCAGGGTAGAACAGGTTATATTAAAGAAGCCTGTAGTAAAACCACAGGACTTGGATTCCCCTCTTTTAAGGGGAAATGTTTTCTTTCTTCAGTTTCTTTTTCTATTTTTTTCTGCCTCTTTTATTTTAGAGCTCTTTCTACCTAGGTTGTTGTCCTTGGTTTACATTGTGCTCAGTGTCCTTTTATGGGAATTTCTTACACCCAGGTCCCATGTCAAACACATGTCTCAACCCTAATGATGACCTGACCACCAAAGAAATACTTTTTTAAATCTCTACAGCATTTATTACTTTTGGTCTAATCACAGATTGTTCCTTATTGTCCTATAATTTTCTTGGACCACTGTTACTGTGAGTTTGGAGACCTCCATCCCCATAGTTCTTTCACTTACTTGGAGAGTTCCAGAAACACAGGGCCACTACAGAAGCTGGTGGGAAGGCATTTATCCTCTGAGGCCATCTGAGCTACATTCTCAGACTAACCTGTGAATTGCTACAAATAAGGGTCTGGAAAAGGTAAACTTTTCTCTTGATCAGGAGGGTGTGCTTGTGAAAAGGGAACTTACCTAGACAAGAAATACACATAGTTTTATCCTAAGGAATGTGGTGACTATGTCTTTTCCCCAAAATTTGGGGTCAGATCACACACTCTTATTTATTATATGCGTATGGAAAGAATTGGTGCATAAGAAATGATAGAGGAAGTGGAAAGAAGGGTCACTGCTCCAGGCCATCAAATTCCTAGAATTCAGACTTAGCCCCAGGAATAAACAATATTGTGCTGGATGGAGGAGGTATTGAGACTTGAATTCCATATCTTAAATGTAAGTTGGATACGATTTGGTAGAAAAGTTTCATACTTGATATTTAATATAAGCATCAGTGTAGCTAAATTAGCTGAAAAAAAAAAAAAGAGAAAGTGAGAGCTGAAGAAATATAGCAGGCTTTTCTAATCACTTCCATAGCCAAAGAAAGCTTTAGAGAGGCTGGACTCTGTCTGAGAGAAAGATCAACACTTGGAGGGTCAGTAACTTAACAATTTAGGATTCACTTTAAGTCAGTTTTGTAGGATTTGTGTACTTAATCTCTATGTATAAAATCATAGGCAGTGGGATAACATCTGGCAAGATCCCACATTTCCTGCCTGAGTTTCCTTTGGTTCTTTTGTTTGAAAACTTAACCCTAGCTCTAACCCTACCCCTATCACTACCTCTCATCCCAACCCACTGTTCAACCATAACCTCCTCCCTAAACCCATGCTTTAACAGGCTGCCTTGCTCTACCTTCTGCCTCTTGTACCTTCTTTACAGGGGCTTATGATTCTGAAAATCAAAATTTCTCTGTTTTGCTTTGCATCTTCTAATCTCTTGGCTGGCATTAATCTTCTGCAGTCTCTGGCTTCCTAAGAATCAAAGGCTTAGAGAGTGCTCCAGTTCCCACTCTGTATACAAAAAAAAAAAAAAAAAAAAAGAAAGAAAGAAAGAAAGAAAGAAACAAAGAAAAGAAAGAAACAAAGAAAG
This sequence comes from Psammomys obesus, assembly GCF_907164565.1. NCBI lineage: Eukaryota > Metazoa > Chordata > Mammalia > Rodentia > Muridae > Psammomys > Psammomys obesus. The sequence continues at coordinate 100,803 of NW_026590503.1, forward strand.
AAAGAGACAAACAATGAATCTGAACAAAAGTGAAGCATATCAGCTGCACTGGAAATGCTTCTTTGAAGTCCTGCAATTTCCTGTTTCCTGGAAGTCAGACAGAACAGAGATGGTGTCTGGCCACAGTTGCTTCACTAACAGGCAGGTCAGGGGAGAGAGCTCACCAGTAAGCCTGCTAGGCTGGACCTACATGCTCTGTGATCAAGTGCACCTGAGCAGAGGGTGGTAGAGGGGAGAGCACAGGAGATGAGGAGGTGGAGGGAAGGGAAGAGACAGGAGTAGAGAGGAGGCAGGGGGAGGGAGCAGGGTAAGGAAATAGGGGAAGAGTCATCGAAAGAGGAGGAGACAGGAGAAGGGTCTGAAAAAAATCATTGTAAGCTGAGAGGAGGGGGGTTGGTCAGGAAGTTGAAATAGGTATAATTAGCACAACATACAAACTTAATATTAGCCCAACATACAAACTTCAAATGGCAGTTAGGCAGTTAGGAGTTACCTGGCATAGCCAAGTCTATTAAATCAAATTAATGCTACAAACTTATGGGAGGAAAAGTGCTGTTATGCTAAGCCCCTGGGGAGCACAAGCTCCTCCTGAGTGATTGAAAGACATGTCAGACCCCCTGTACCCTGAGATGTACTCATGTACTCATGGCTTTGGTTCAGAAATAAAGCATTCATCATCCCAGAAAAGGCAAGGAAGAGAAGCAGACTCCTATCGCTGTCTAGACCATAATGATGTAATGGAACCACATGGGAAGAATGGGTGGATTTCATGAACATGCATGGGAATTAGTTTTGTATATTAAGTGTCTTAGGATTTTTATTGCTGTAACAAAACATCATGACCAAAAAAAAGTTGGGGAGGGAAGGGTTTATTTGGTTTACACTTCCACATTGTTGTTCATTATTGAATGAACTCAAGCAGGGCAGGATCATGAAGGCAGGAGCTGATACAGAAGCCATGGAATGGTACTTCTGATAGGTTTTCTCTCCATGGCTTTCTCAGGCTGTTTTCTTATAGAACCCAGGACCACCAGCCCAGGGATGCAACCACCTACAATGGGCTGGCCCTACCCCATCGATAACTAATTAAGAAAATGCCTCGTGGTAATAAGTGAAGAGATGAAACAAAGTAGGAAAGGAAACACAGAGAAATATGAGGGTGTAGATCAGATCTGGGAAGATCAGGAGTGGAGGGTAGGAGGTGGAGTGAGGGTGGGGACAAAAGGTCTGTAGAGAAAAGAGAAACTGTAGGCAAGGGCGTCTCTCTGACAAGCATGAGGCCTAAATCAGAGTAGGCTACTGGGAAGATATGAGGGGGGCTCCAGCAGAAGCTCCTAGTAGCAGAGGCTATAGAGACTGAAGAGGACACTCTTTAAGTGGACAAGACTCCTCCTAGTAGAGGGAGGGTAACACCAACTCAGCCACAAAAACTTCAACTCAAAAACCACCCTGCCTACAAGATGTTCAGGGATAAAGACAGAGCAAATAAAACAGAGATGGAGTGAAGGTCCAACCAATGCCTGACCCAAACAAGACCTACCCCATGGGAGAGAACCAACCCTCACACTATTAATGATATTTTGCTATGCTTGCAGATGGGAGTAAAGGAGAGTTGTCCTCTGAAAAGCTCCACCCAACAGCGTCTGGAAACAGATGCTGAGACTCACAGCCAAACATTGTGTGAGGTGTAGGAAGTCTTGTTGAAAAGTGGGGGGAAAGAGAAAAGGACCTGGAGGTGATAGGAGATTCATAAGAAGACCAACAGAGCTAACTAACTAACCAGGGCCAAGAGGGCTCTGCTGAGACTGAAGCACCAAGAAAGGACCTAGACCCCCTACAAAGATGTAGTTGATGTGCAACTCAGGTTTCATGTGGGTTTCCTAATAAGGGGAGTCTGACATGGATTGTCTTGCCAGCTTTTCAATTAGTTTCACTTAGAGGGATTGCCTTGCCAGGCCACAGGGGAAGAGGACACACTCAGCTCTAATATGACTTATTGAGCTGGGATGGATGGAATAGGAGAATTACTGAGGAATAGGAGAGGGGGAGGAGGGAGGCAGAGGGATGATGGAAATGGGAGGTGAGGAGGGATGGGGATAAGACCAGAATGTAAAGTAAATAAATAAATAAATACAAAACACAAGAAAATGCTTTACAGCTGGATCTTATGGAGGCATTTTCTCAGTTAAGGCCCCTCCTTCCAGATACCTCTAGTTTTCATATCAAGCTGACATGAGACTAGCCAGCACATTAAGTAACCACATGGAAATATGTCCTGGGTGTCATTACCCAAAGAAGAAACACCTCTTTATGTATAAAAGAATGAGAAACAGCACTGTATATCATTAAACCAAGAAGCAGTGATGGATATTATAAAACCACACGGGAAAGCAGTCTTTGATATCGTATACCCTCATGGGATGAAGTTCAGGATATCATATTCCTGTGTAGAATGTTATGTAACTGCATAGGAAGAAGTCTTGGGTGAAATGGAAGTTTCTAGTTTCTTTGGAAAGTCAGTTGTGTTACGTAAATATGTTTTTTGTTTTGGTCTCAAGTGTGGGATGTGGGAACGTATTTCTCCTTTGGAAAACAGCTCCCTTTGGTCAGCTGAAAGCTTTCTCATGTGAAGGGTGTGGTTTTTATGAGTTGTGTAACATCCTCGTGTGGACTTCGAGAAGGTTAAATAGAAGCCCACAGACAGCGAGACAATGCTTTCTGCATCTCTACATTTTTGAATTGCTATGGTTCACATCCTTTGATGGTCTTTGCAGAGAGAAACTCTCCAGAGAACTGCTTGTGCTGCTTTGGCAGAGTTTTCACTGCTTTGGCTGAAGACTTGTGCCATTTAAGCAGTCTAGACACTTCTACTGAATGGTTCTGCTTTTGCTGCTGCCTGTTGCTGCTGCTGCTTTGCCAGACTGCTGGTATCCTGCCAACTGAGTTTGGTAATTCCCAAATAATCAATTGACCCTATTAGCAAGCGGAAAAAAAGAGGTGTATAAACTATTTTTCTACCAATCTCCTGCCTAAGTTGTGTGTGTGTGTGGGGGGGGGTTGGAAGGGAGGTAAGGTGTTTAAGAACTTTAAATAAAGTAGGTTGTTTAAAAAATGTAAGCCTACACATGAGCCTACACATGAAATAGTCTGGGATACCATGAACCCACATAGGAAGCAGTACTAGACATCATATATAATTTATTTCAGAACTTTCTCTAGTTATAATCAAATTATGTACATAAACATTTGATTCAGAGTAAAGCAATTATTTTGAAATCATATACCTTTAAAATATGTTCTTGGTAAGATTCACTCTGTGTATGAATGTGAATGATAAGATCAGATTAATATTGCCAGTAGAAATAATTAAATTCAACATGTGGTAGTTAATTGACATAAATCTGATTAGCCAAGGAAATTTGTATGTTTCAAAACATTGTAAAGATATAGTATAGCACTTTTTGAGAAAATACACATTTAAAATTTGTCCAATGGTTTTGAAAATAAAGAAACACAAAGCAAAGACTTAAACAGAAACTACTTTGGTCTTCAGCTGCTGATCAATGTGTAATTCACAAATGTATCAGCAGATGGAAAACATGAACTATACATTTTTCATGTTTGACTTTAGCCTAATGCAAGTTATTGATGGCTTGGTTTTGCATATAGTCCTTCCTAAAGAGCAATTTAGGATTATCATTATTATTTTATTTTGAAAGTTCTTTGTACTTGCTTGTTAGATTGGTGTGCTAACTAATGTAAATGAATTGGAAAAAAAATTAGCACATCCCATTTTAGTACATCCCAACCAAGAGTTTTTACACTTTTTTTAAAAAAAATCAGTTTATTTATTTTGCATCCCAAGGGTGTCCCCTCCCTCATTTTCTCCCAGTTTCCTGTTCCCCTCCTTCTCCCTTCCCCTCTCCTTTTGCTCCAGAAAAAGGGAGCACCCCTCCTCTATCAACCCACCCCAGGACATCATCTCACATCAGGACTAAGCATATCCTCATTCCTTGAGGCCAGGCAAGGCAGTGCTACCAGGGGGAAGTGATCCAAAAGCAGGCAATAAAGTCCATGTTAGAATCAGTCCCCCTCCCTCTACTTGACAGGTGACCCACATGAACATCAAGCTACCCATTGGGCACATATGTGCAGGAGGCCTAGGTCCATGCATGCTTCTTAGTTGATGTCTCAGTCTTGTAAGCCCCCGTGGGTCTGGGTTGGTTGTCTCTGTTGGGATTCTTGTGAGGTTCCTGTTCTCTCCAGGTCCTTCCATCTTCCCCCAAACACTTTCACAGGATCCCTGAAGCTCATCCACATGCTTGGCTGCAAGTCCCAGCATCTGTCCTGATCTACTGCTGGTTGGAGCTTCCCAGATGACAGTCAAATTAGGTTCCTGTCTGCAAGCATAGCGAAACATCATTAATAGTGTCAGGGGTTGGCCCTGTACCATGGGCTGAGTCTTAGGTTGGGCCAATTGTTGGTTGGATATTTCCTCAATCTTTGTTCCCTCCTTATCCCTGCACTTCTTGTAGGCAGGGTAATTTTTGGATCAAAGTTTTGTTAGTGGATTATTGTTCCCCTCTTTACACTAGTCCTGGCTGGCTAGGAGGAGGTTACTTCAGTCTTCATGTCTTCCCACTTCCCATTAGGAGTCTCAGCTAGAGTCATACCCATATTCCTCCAGAAGCCTACCCTATCACAGGCCTCCAGCTTGATGAAAAGATGTCCCCCTCAGTTTTCCTTCCTGTTCCCAGGCCTCTCACCTCCCACCCCCTTCTCCCCATATCTGAACCCCACCCTTGACTACCTCCCCATTCCATCTCCTGCCCATTACCCTCTCTTCACTCACTTTGCTGTCTATTCTCTTTCTCCTTCTGAGTGACATTCTAGTACTGTCCCTTGGGCCCTCCTTGTTACTTAGCTTCGTTGGGTCTGTAGATTGTAATATGGTTATCCTGCTTATGAGTGAGTACATACCATGTGCATCTTTCTTGGTCTGGGTTACCTTACTCAGGGTGATCTTTTGTAGTTACATCTACTTGCCTGCAAATTTCATGATTTACTTGTTTTTAATAGCTGAGGAGTATTCCATTATGTAAATGTACCACAATATCTATATCTATTCTTCTATTCTTCGGTTGAGGGACATCTAGGTTGTTTCCAGTTTCTGGCTATTATGAATAAGCAGCTATGAACATAGTTGAGCAAATGTCCTTGTTGTATGCTAGAACATCTTTTGGGCATATGCCCAGGAGTGGTATAGCTGGGTCTTGAGGTAGAGCTATTCCCAATTTTCTGAGAAATCACCAGATTGACTTCCAAAGTGGTTGTACAAGTTTGCACTCCCACCAGCAATAGAGAAATGTTCCCCTTTCTTCACATCCTTGCCAGCATGTGCTGTCACTTGAGTTTTTTATCCTAGCCATTCTGACTAGCTTAAGATGGAATCTTAGAGTCATTTTGATTTGCATTCTCTGATGGCTAGGGACATTGAACATTTTTTAAGTGCTTCTCAGCCATTTGAGATTCCTCTGCTGTGAATTCTTGGTTTAGCTCTGTACTCCAGTTTTTAATTGGATTATTTGGTTTGTTGATATTAAATTTCTTAAGTTCCTTGTATATTTTGGATATTAGCCCTCTGTCAGATGTGGGTTGGTGAAGATCTTTTACCAGTCTGTAGGCTGCTGTTTTGTTCTATTCACAGTGTCCTTTGACTTACAGAAGCTTCTCAGTTTCACGAGATCCTATTTATTAATTGTTGATCTCAGAGCCTGTGCTGTTGGTTTCTGTTCAGAAAGTTGTCTCCTATGCCAATGAGTTCCAGACTTTTCCCCACTTTGTCTTCTAATAGATTTAGAGTCTCTGGTTTTATGTCAAGGTCTTTGATTCACTTGGACTTGAGTTTGTGCAGGGTGATAAATATGGATCTATTTGCATTTTTCTACATGCAGACATCTAGTTAGACCAGCACCTTTTGTTGAAGATGCCTTCTTTTTGTGAGCTCTGTCTTACATATGAAACAAACATGAAATAACTTAAATGAATCTGTAAGTTAGGCTTCAATAACTTTATACAATGTGGGAGTTTTGGGTTTTTGTTTGGTTGGTTTTGGCTTTGGAGAGATCTAGCCTGTGTGCAATTCACTATGTACAGCTGGCTGCTTGCAATGCAAACTTGATGTGACTCCCATGATCCAGAGGGCTGGCATTACAGGCAAGTACATGCCACACTCCTGACAAGGTTGTATTTTATTGCTGGTCTTCAAATCAGCTTTCTGTTGCTATTTATGTGGTGTCTATGTAGCTGGGAACAGGTTAGAAGAAAAAATTCTTAGTCCTGTTTTGGCTCACTCTATTGGGCATGCAAAAATCTATTTTAACAAATACTCCGTGTAATTATAATACTACTGAAGTTTACAAAACTGTGACTCTAAAGAATCTGTTACCTCAGGGTCTTTTTGATTTGCATTTCTCTGGTGGCTAAGGACATTGAACAATTTTTAAGTGTTTCTCTCCCATTCGATATTCCTCTATTGAGAATTCTCTGTTTAGCTCTGCACCCCATTTTTAAAATTGGATTATTGGTTTGTTGTTGTTTAACTTTTTGAGTTCTTTATATATTCTGGATATTAGCCTTCTGTCAGATATAGGGTTGGTGAAGATCCTTCACAATCTGTAGGCTGTTGTTTTGTTCCGATGGCAGTGTCTTTTGCTTTACAGAAGCTTTTCAGTTTCATGAGGTCCCATTTATTGATTGTTGATCTTAGAGCCTGTTCTGCTAGTTTTCTGTTCAGGAGGTTGTCTCCTGTGCCAATGAGTTCAAGGCTCTCTCTCACTTTTTCTTCTAACAGGTTTAGTGTGTCTGGTTTTATATTGAGGCCTTTGATCCACTTGGACATTAGTTTTGTGCAGGGTGATAAGTATGAATCTACATACTTATCCATTTAGACCAGCACCATTTGTTGAAGATGCTATCTCCCCTCCCCCATTGGATGGTTTTGACATCTTTGTCAAAAATCAGGTGTCCATAAGTGTGTGGGTTCATTTCTGGGTCTTCTATTGGATTCCGTTGATCTACCAGCTGGTTTCTATGCCAGTGCCAGGCAGTTTTTACTACTGTTGCTTTATAGTACAGCTTGAGATCAGGGATTGAGATACCACAAAATTTCACCTTACACCCATCAGAATGGCCAAGATCAAGAACTCAAGCAACAACACATGCTGGAGAGGCTGTGGAGAAAGGGGAACCCTCCTCCATTGCTGGTGGGAATGCAAACTTGTACAACCACTTTGGAAATCAGTCTGGCGCTTTCTTAGAAAATTAGGAATAGTGCTTCCTTAAGATCCAGCTATACCACTCCTAGGCATATAGCCAAAATATGCTCAAGTATACAACAAGGACATTTGCTCAACCATGTTCGTAGCAGCTTTAATTTGTAATAGCCAGAAGCTGGAAACAACTCAAATGTCCCTCAACAGAGGAGTGGATACAGAAATTGTGGTACATTTGCACAATGGAATACTACTCAGTAATTAAAAACAAGGAAATCATGAAATTTTCTGGCAAATGGTGGGAACTAGAAAAGATCATCCTGAGTGAGGTATCCCAGTGTAGCCCGCGTGGTCGTCTCGCCAGCAAGAACGCACACGGACACCAGGATTCTTCTGCAGCAAGCGTTTATTCAGCAGTAATGAGAGGAAGACCTAGAGCCCCAAAATGGCACTCCTTTTATACCCTAAATGGTGACGTGTTGGTTCCTGATTGGATGCAGCCCATCAGGCCATCTTACATCACTAAGTGAGCCAATCCCAGGCTCTAATTCAGCTTTAGCGCATGCGCATAGGCAGTTGTTTATGATCTCACACACTGGATGCCGGCGCCATCTTATAATGGCATTTGCTTCAGGCTCTTTACATCCCAGGAGCAGAAAGACACATGTGGTATATACTCACTTATAAGTATATGTTAGACTTATAGTATAGGATAATCATGCTAAAATCAGTACACCTAAAGAAGCTAATCAAGGAGGACCCTGGGTAAGAGGATCAATCCTCATTCAGAAAGACAAATGGGATGGACATTGGAAGAGGGAAAAAACAGGGAACAGGACAGAAGCCTGCCACAGAGGGCCTCTGAAAGGCTCTACCCTGCAAGGTATTAAAGCAGATGCTGAGACTTATGGCCAACCTTTGGGCAGAGTGCAGGGAATCTTATGAAAGAAGGGGGAGATAGAAAGACCTGGAGGGGACAGGAGCTCCACAAGGAGAGCAAAGGAACAAAAAAAATCTGGGCACAGGGGTCTCTTCTGAGACTGATACTCCAACCAAGGGCCATTCATGGAGATAACCTAGAATCCCTGCACAGATGTAGCCCATGGGAGCTCATTGTCCAAGTGGGTTCTCTAGTAATGGGAACAAGGACTGTCTGTGACATGAACTCAGTAGCCTGCTCTTTGATCACTCCCTCTGAGAGGGGTGCAGTCTTACCAGGCCACAGAGGAAGACAATGCAGCCACTCCTGATAAAACCTGATAAGCTAGGGTCAGATGGAAGGGGAGGAGGACTTCCCCTATCAGTGAACTTGGGGAGGGGCATGGGTGGAGAAGAGAGAGCAAGGGTGGGGCTGGGAGGGAATGAGGGAGGGGCTACAGTTGGGATACAAAGTAAATAAGCTGTAATTAATGAAAAATAAGTGAATTAAAAGAAAATAATCTGCTACCATCTTCACTCTGCTGCCATGGTTGGAATTGCAGTAATAATTAACTAGGTAGTTGATGGATTCATTCTATTTGGTGTGCAAACCCATTAAGGTTTATTAAACTATTTAGACAAAATCTATGAAAGGTACATAAATTCAGAAAAGTAGGATAACATTTTTAAATCAATACATGTTTATTAGGTATAGCAAATAACTTTAATTTGTGTTCTGGCATTATTCTGCAAAGGAAATTATGTTCCTTTTGTTTTTATAATGTTATTAATGAAACAAATAATAACTAAATAACTAAGTTATTACAAATAATAACAATATAATTGTTTACAAAGAGAATAGAATAATAATCAGCAGGGGAAAACAATTACCTCTTTAAAACGTGTTAGTCTTATTTATATTAGCACATGTGTATTTCATTTTCTCCTATACACAACAAACCCTCCTATAATTTGTTCATTGCTGAGAAATCACACAGCTCTTTCAATTTACACAAATACACTCAAGCTAATTTTCTTTTGTAAATAAGAAAATGTACCAGAAGAGGGAGAAAACAGGCAACACGACAGGAGCCTACAACAGAGGGCCATTGAAAGACTTTTCCCAGCAAGGTATCGAAGAAGATGCTGAGACTCCTAGCCAAACTATGGGCAGAGTGCAGGGAATCTTATGAAATAAGGGGGAGATAGGGAGAATGGGAGGGGATAGGAACTCTACAAAGAGAGCAACAGATCTAAAATTCTGGGCACAGGGGTCTTTTCTGAGACTGTTACCTCAACCAAGGACTATGCATGGACATAACCTAGCACCCCTGAACAGATGTAGCCCATGGCAGCTCAGTGTCCAAGTGGATTCCATAGTAATGGGAACAGGAACTGTCTCTGACATGAACTCAGTGGCTGGCTCTTTGATCACCACCACCTGATGGGAGAACATCTTTACCAGGCCACAGAAGAAAACAATGTAGCCAGTCCTGATGAGACCAGACAGGCTAGGGTCAGAAGGAAGGGGAGGAGAACCTCTCCTGTCAGTGGACATGGGAAGGGGAATGGGAGCATTTGAGGGAAGAAGGGTAGGATTGGGAGGGGATGAAGGAGGGGGATACAGCTGGGATACGAAGTCAATAAACTGTACTTTATTAAAATATAAATAAATTTAAAAATAGACATAAATTTATATATGTATGCAACCATTTTATCCTAAATACAATTTTACACTAACTTTCCTTTTATTATTTTTTAATATATGTTTGTGTGTATTATATGTATATGTGAATATGAATGCAGATTTTTTAGGGGGCCAGACATAGAATCCCCCTAGAAACAAATTTATGGAAGGTTATGTAGGTACTAGGAACTGCTTCATAGTACACATGTTTTTTTAGCCTCTGAACTATTTTTTCACCTCATGCCCTAAATTTCTGAATGTCTACTTTTTGTACTGTCTTTGTCTATAATGCATAAATGCAGTTTAAACAATCTTTGAAATGAATTCTTATTAATCATTATTAGGCCATTAGGCTCTTAGGAGAGAGAATAAAATGTCTAATAAACAAGAACACAAATGGAGAGACAGAGACAGAGAGAGAATGGGGAGAGAGAGAGAGAGAGAGAGAGAGAGAGAGAGAGAGGATTGAAAAGCCATGACAACGTGGAGATCCAGGTACCTTTATGAGTTTGTGAGTATCTATGTGGGTATCTGTCAATCATTAAGAAGGGTAGTAAGGCAGTTAGGCAGCCTTTTGATTGACAGACACTTATTAGAGAGGGTTGGCTTAAATAAACCCAATCAAAGTGAAGTATGTGTGCATATGTATAGTATACACTTATGTTACTGTGACCATTTCTTTTCTTAGCGTTTGGCAAGTGGTAAAAAAGATGCCTCATTTTAGTCAGAGTCCTCTCTCTTGATTAGTTTCTTTAGATGTACAGATTTTAGTAGGTTTATTCTATGTTATATGTCTATATGAGTGAGTATATACCATGTGTGTCTTTCTGCTTCTGGGACAGATCACTCAGGATGATCCTTTCCAGGTCCTACAATTTACCTGCAAATTTCATGATTTCCTTCTTTTTCATTACTGAGTAATACTCCATTGTGTAGATGTACCACAATTTCTGTATCCATTCTTCAGTTGAGGGGCATCTGGGCTGTTTCCAGCTTCTGGCTATTACAAATAAAGCTGCTACAAACATGGTTGAGCAAATGTCCTTTTTGTGTACTTGAGCCTCTTTTGGATATATGCCTAGAAGTGGTATGGCTGGATCTTGAGGAAGCGCTATTCCTAGTTGTCTGAGAAAGCGCCAGACTGATTTCCAGTCTGTTGTACAAGTTTACATTCCCACCAGCAGTGGAGAAGGGTTCCCCTTTCTCCACAACCTCTCCAGCATGTGTTGTCACTTGAGTTTTTGATCTTGGCCATTCTGATGGGTGTAAGGTGAAATCTCAGGGTCGTTTTGATTTGCATTTCCCTGATGGCTAATGAGGTTTAGCATTTCTTTAAGTGTTTCTCTGCCATTTGATATTCCTCTACAGAGTTCTCTGTTTAGCTCTGTACCCATTTTTTAAATTGGATTACTTGGTTTTCTGCTTTTCAGCTTCTTTAGTTCTTTATATATACTAGATATTAGCCCTCTGTCAGATAAAGAGTTGGTGAAGATTCTTTCCCAATCTGTAGGCAGTTGTTTTGTTTTGATGATGGTGTCTTTTGCTTTACAGAAGCTTTTCAGTTTTATGAGGTCCCATTTATTGATTGTTGCTCTTAGAGCCTGTGCTGTTGGTGTTCTGTTTAGGAAGTTGTCTCCTGTGCCAATGAGTTCAAAGGTATTCCCCACTTTTTCTTCTATCTGATTTAATGTGTCTGGTTTTATGTTGAGGTCTTTGATCCACTTGGACTTCAGTTTTGTGCAGGGTGATAAGTATGGATCTATTTGCATTTTTCTACATGTAGACATCCAGTTATACCAGCACCATTTGTTGAAGATGCTATCTTTTCTCCATTGTATGGTTTTGGCATCTTTGTCAAAGATCAGTTGTCCATAAGTGTGTGGGTTTATTTCTGGGTCTTCTGTTTGGTTCCATTGATCCACCATTCTGTTTCTATGCCAGTACTATGCAGTTTTTATAACTGTTGCTCTATAGTACAGCTTAAGATCAGGGATGGAGATACCTCCAGAAGATCTTTTATTATAGAGGATTGTTTTAGCAATTCAGGGTTTCTTGTTATTCCATATGAAGTTGAGAATTTTTCTTTCCAGGTCTGTAAAGAATTTTGTTGGTAATTTGATGAGAATTGCATTGAATCTGTAGATTGCTTTTGGTAAGATGGCCATTAGTGAAAGGCAAAGAGGATGGACATCAGAAGAAGATGAAGACAGGAAACAACCTAGGAACCTGCCACAGAGGGCCTCTGAAAGGCTCTGGCCTGCAAACTATCAAAGCAGACGCTGAGATTGGGCCAGCTGTTGGGCAGAGTGCATGGAACCTTATGTAAGAAGTGGGAAATAGTAAGAGCTGGAGAGGACAGGAACCCCACAAGGAGAGCAACAGAACCAGAAAATTTGAATACAGGGGTCTTCCCAGAGACTCATACTCCAACCAAGTACCAGGCATGAAGATAACCTAGAACCCCTGCACAGATGTAGTCCATGGCAGTTTAGTGTCCAAGTGGGTTACATAGTAATAGGAAGAGGGACTGCCTCTGACATAATCTGATTTGTCTGCTATTTGATCACCTCCCCCTGAGGGGAGAGCAGCCTTACCAGGCCACAGAAGATGACAATGTAGCCACTCCTGATGTGATCTGATAGACTAAGATCAGAAGGAAGGAGAGGAGGACCTCCACTATCAGTGGACTTGGGGAGAGGCATGTGTGAAGAAGGGGGAGAGAGGGTGAGGTCAGGAGGGGAGGAGGGAGGGGCTTATGGGGGGATACAAAGTGAATAAAATGTAATGAATAAAATAAAATAAAGATGCCTCAAAGGGGTGACACTTTTCTGAAAGATTGGATGTGCCCATTACATTTTGCTGTCATTTAATGGAAACTTTGCTCATTCTATATGCCTTCTAAAGAATATTTTCTTTCTTTTTTTTACTTTTTAATATTAATTATAGTTTATTCACTTTGTATCCCTGCTGTAACCCCCTCCCTCGTTTCCTCCAAATTCCACCCTTCCTCCCTCATCCCCTCCTATGCCCCTCTCCAAGTCTACTGATAGGGAAAGTCCTTCTCCCTTTCCATCTGATGCTAGTCTATCAGGTCTCATCAGGACTGGCTGTATTGTCTTCCTCTGTGGCTTGGTAAGGTTGCTCCCCCCTCAGGGGGAGGTGATCAAAGAGCCATCCATTGAGTTTATGTCAGTCCCTTTCCCCTTACTAGGGAACCCACTTCGACACTGAGCTGCCATGGGCTCCATCTGTGGAGGGGTTCTAGGTTATCTCCATGCATGGTCCTTGGTTGGAGTATCAGTCTCAGAAAAGACCCCTTGTGGAGCTCCTGTCTTTACCATAAGAAAATGAGTTATTACTAATAGTTTATAGACCTAGACATATTATCAGTGAAACCTAGGGAGAAATGATTATGCTTGAGTTTCCAACCTAAAGCTTTCACCTGTTCTCCTAGGTCTTCTGTCTGTTCTACATGTGACAGAACTGTTTTCTTTTAGTTGTTTGAAGACCATCCTGTGAATTTTTTTATTAATTTTTATTTTTTAATATTAATCACAGGTTATTTACTTTGTTTCCCAGCCATAGTCCCCTCCTTCATTCCCTCCCAATACCACCCTCTCTCCCTCATCTCCACCCTGCACCTTTCCAAGTCCACTGATAGGGGAGGTTCTCCTCCCCTTCCATCTGACCCCAGCTTATCAATTATCTTCAGGACTGGCTGCAATTTCCTCCTCTGTGTCTTAGCAAGGCTGCTCCTCCTTCGGGGGAGCAGGGGTTAAAAAGCCAGCCATTGAGTTCATGTCAGAAATAGTCCCTGTTCCCCTTAATAGGGCACCCACTTGGATATGGAGCTACCATGGGCTACATCCAAGCAGAGGTTCTAGATTATATCCATACATGGTCCCTGGTTGGAGAAACAGTCTCATAAAAGACCCCTGTGTCCTGATACATTTGGTCCTCATGGAGCTCCTGTCTACTCCAGGTCATACTAACTCCCCCTTCTTTCATATGATTCCCTACACTCTGCCCAAGGTTTGGTTATGAGTCTCACCATCTGCTTTGATACCCACCTGGGTAGAGTCTTTCAGAGGCCCTCTGTGGTAGGCTCCTGTCCTATTACTTGTTTTCTCCTACTTCCACTGTCCATCCCATTTGTCTTTCTAAGTGAGGATTGATCATCTTACCCAGGGTACTCTTTCTTGTTTATCTTCTTTAGGTGCACATATTTTAGTATGTTTATCTTATCTTATAGGTCTATATAAGTGAGTATATACTGTGTATGTCTTTCTGCTGCTGGGATACCTTACTCAGGATGATCTTTTCTAGATTCCACCATTTTCTGCAAATTTCATAATTGACTTGTTTTTAATTGCTGAGTAGTATTCCATTGTGTAAAAGTACCACAATTTCTGTATCCATTCCTCCATTGATGGACATCTGGGTTGTTTCCAGGTTCTGGCTATTACGAATAAAGCTGCTACAAGCATGGTTGAGCAAATGTCCTTGTTGTATACTTGAGCATATTTTGGCTATAGGAGTGCTATAGCTGGATTTCGAGGAAGAACTATTCCTAATTGTCTAAGAAATGCCAGATTGATTTCCAAAGTTGTACAAATTTACATCCCCACCAGTACCTTGGGGTGACCCTAACCAAGTAGGTGAAAGACCTGTTTGAAAAACAACTTCAAGTCTCTGAAGAAAGAATTAGAAGAAGATATCAGAAGATGAGAAGATCTCCCATGCTCATGGATCTGTAGGATTAACATAGTGAAAATGGCCATTCTGCCAAAAGCAATCTACAGATTCAATGCAGTTCCCATCAAAATACCAACACAATTCTTTACAGATGTTGGAAGAAAAATTCTCAACTTCATATGGAGAAACCAAAAATCCAGAATTTCCAAAACGATTCTGTACAACAACAGATCATATGGAGCTATCTCCATCCCTGATCTCAAGCTGTACTACAGAGAAATAGTAATAAAAACGGCATGGTATTGGCATAGAAGCAGAAAGGTGGATCAATGGAGCCAAATAGAAGACCCAGAAATAAACCCACATACCTTTGAATACTTGATTTTTGACAAAGAAGCCAAAACCATTCAATGGAAAAGAGACAGCATCTTCAATAAATGGTGCTGCTCCAACTGGATGTCTACATGTAGAAAAATGCAAATCCATATTTATCACCATGCACAAAACTAAAGTCCAAGTGGATCAAAGACCTCAATATAAAACCAGACACACTAAACCTGTTAGAAGAAAAAGTGGAAGAGTCTTGAACTCATTGGCACAGGAGACAACTTCCTGAATAGAAAACCAACAGAACAGGCTCTAAGACCAACAATCAATAAATGGGACCTCATGAAACTGAAAAGCTTCTGTAAAGCAAAGGACACTGTCGTCAGAACAAAACAACAGCCTACAGATTGTGAAAGGATCTTCACCAACCCTATATCTGACAAAAGGCTAATATCCAGAATACATAACGAACTAAAGTTAAAAAGCAACACAGCAAGCAATCTAATGAAAAAATGGGGTACAGAGCTAAACAGAGAATTCTCTGTAGAGAAATATAGAATGGCAGAGAAACACTTAAAGAGACGCCCAACATCCTTAGCCATCAGAGACATTTTTATCTATAATTTCAGCAGATGTCTGATTGCAAGGTGATTTACATTATTGAAGTTGCTTCTTTAGCTAGGTGATACTAGCTCACTGCCACAACTAGATTTCACTGCTTGGCTCTTGAGCATGGAGTTTTTTTTTTTTTTTCATATTGATGGAATCCTGGGGTGGAGAGAATTCCCTTGGCAGGAAGATGATTTTTCCTGAAGGAGGCTTCTTCCAATTTTTGGGTATGGTCACTGAATGGCTGATGTTTCTCTGGAATTGCTACTGCTCACCTCAGGAGTTTAGACCTGAGTGGTAACTTTGGTCTTTGTTAGGCAGAGGGCCTCTCCTCTCACCCATAGGAGTCCTGGAGACAGCTGCCCTGCTGCTGGGTTTCTTGCTCTGAATTTAGTGAGTTGCTGCTGTTGTTACAATGTTTTTCAGGCACAGCCCTCTTGAAGAATCTGCTAAATCTGCTTTGGGGTTTTCTTCTGCCAGGGAAACTCAGTCTCTGGTGCCCTGGGGCCCACAATTCTGTCTGGGAAGGTGAGTAAGGTGTGTATCCGGTCTCTGGGCTGGAAGCTGAGTGCTCTGGGCTGGAGGCTGTGCACCCCCTGCCGGTCCCCAGGACCTTTTCCAGGGATTGGCTGCTAACCTGAGGTTGGTCCCAATTTATTCCCACACTGTGGGATTTCCTCTCACCTGGGAATTATAATAGCTGATGTTTTAGGGCCCAGAGTTCAGTCTCCTGGTCGCTGTGTCGAGCCTGCTGTCCTGATCCTCAGACACAGTGTCCTCCCAACGCTGCCATCTTGGATCTCCCCCTAGTATGGAGTTTTAATAAACAACCTTGAGTTCTTAGTGTGAAGACAGTGGAGTTGAGGGGGAGGTGGTTTGAAGAGGAATAGTACCCATAGACTCATGTGTGAGCATACTTAGTCCATAGGAGTGGCACTATTAGGAGGTGCTTTGTTGGAGTAAGTGTGGCATTATTGGAGGAAGTGTGGCACTGTGGAGGCAGGCTTTGAGGTCATGTATACTCAGGCTACACCCATTGCGGCACACAGTCTCAATCTGCTGCTTTTGAATTAAGATGTAGAAATCTCACCTCCTTCTCCAGCACCACGTCTGCCTGCACACTGCTATACTTCCAGCCATGGTAATAATCTACCAAACTTTTGAAACTGTAAGCCAACCCCAATTAAATATTTTACTTTATAAGAGCTGTCATGGTGTCTCTTCACAGCAATAAAACCCAAACTTAAGACAGTAGAGTAACTATCAAAATGTCATAGTTCCAAAGGTAAATTCACAGGTTCAAGTGCAGCTACTAGAACCAAACATCAAGGCAGTACCACAAAGCGAGAAAATGAAGCAGAATCTGTGGAAAAGTGATGCTTCCTAGTTTGCTTTCCACAGCTTCCTCAGCCTGCTTTTTTCTTTCTTTCTTTTTTTTTTAATAGCACTGAAGGTTACCTGTGAAGGTGGTACCACCTCCAGTTTAGTGAGTCCTATCATACCAATCATTAATCAAGAAAATACCCCGCAGAATTGCCTGGACGCAATCTGATGCAGGCATTTTCTTAATTGCAGTTCCTTTGTACAGATAACTCTAACTTGTGTCAGGTTGACAAAAATTAACCAGGAGAGGTGTTTTCTCATTCCTGGACTTATCTGTAGTTCAGAGTGAGGACAAGTGTTGGCCATACGCATGATGGCATTGATAGCTTTCTTTCTTGGACAAAAATGAAAAACAATCTTGAAGCCTTTGGTTTAACTGTTCCTCACAGTGTTAAGGAATGATGTTTGAAAACCTATATTCTGCTGTGTTGGAGAAAACCAAAAACAAAGGGTAGTCACAAGTACTGATTTCTGATAGTTAACAAAATATTTTAATGACATTTTAGATTTTTCTGTAAAGTTTTAGAAATATTTTGGAAATTCTCAGTAGCAAAATGTAGCAGAATTTGGGTAAAGGATTTAAATGCACTGGGTAAATAGGAAGTGAATTCTTTATCTACAAATGAAGTACAACTTTAAAATCAAAAGTCCTTAATTGATGTAAAGAAGAATAAAGATGGCCCTTCATCCTTAAGATCTGGAGAGGAACAGAGCTCCACAAGGAGAGCAACAGGACCAAAAATATCTGAGCACAGGGGTCTTTCCTGAGATTGATAATCCAACCAAGTACCATGCATGGAGATGGCCTGGAACCCCTGCACAGATGTAGCCTATGGCAGTTCAGTGTCCAAGGGTTCCATAGTAATGGGAACAGGAACTGTTTCTGATATGAACTGATTGGCCTGCGCTTTGATCGCCTCCCCCTGAGGGGGGAGCAGCCTTACCAGGCCACAGGGGAAGACAATGCAGCCACTCCTGATGATACCTAATAGACTAGCATCAGAAGGAAGGAAAAGACCTCCCCTATCAGTGGACTTGGGGAGGGGCATATGTGGAGAGAAGGGAGGAAGGGATTGGAAGGGGAGGAAGGAGGAAGCTACAGGGGGGATAAAAAGTGAATAAAGTGTAATTAATAAAGAAACTAATATAAAAAACAATTGTAACTATACAGATGTTAGAGGCCTAAGATGAATGCATCTGGTTTTATTACAATGAGCATAATATTAAACTATCACAATCCTGAAACATCTTTTTAATAATACAGTGAAATTTAAATTCCTAGGAGAGACATGTATTCAATGTGTAGCTCTCCTAGCAAAGGGAGTGAAAAAAATTCCCACTGTATACCTTTGTTAGGCATCCAATCTGAATTGTTTTCCTCTGTGATGAGTAACAGGCAACTTGAAATTTATTGATTTGGAATAACTGAATTTCTTGGCTGCCATGAATTTTGAACAAGAAATATTACTTATATTTTCAGAAAGACAATTACTGAGAGAAGAAAAGAGTGAAATTTTGGTAAAGATGGCCTTCTTACCAATCTAAAGATTCAATGCAATTTCCATCAAAATTCCAACACAATTCTTTACAGACCTTGAAAGAACAATTCTCAACTTCATATGGAAAAGCAAAAAAGCCAGTATAGCTAAAATAATTCTGTACAATAAAAGAACTTCTGAAGGTATCACCATACCTGATTTCAAGCTGTAGTAATAAAACCCACATGGTATTGGCATAATATAGGCTAATAATACATAAGACAGGTTAATCAATGGAATCCAATCAAGGACCCAGAAAAAAAAAAACCCACACACCTATGACATCTGATTTTTGACAAAGAGACCAAAACCATACAAGAGCAAAAGGAACATCTTCAATAAGTGGTGCTGGTCTAACTGGATGTCTACATGTAGAAGGATATGAATAGATCCATATTTATCACTGCACAAACTCAAATTCAAGTGGATCAGAGACCTCAACATAAAACCAGATATACTAAATCTAATAGAAGAGGAAGTGGGGAAAATCCCTGAACTCATTGGTACAGGAAACAACTTTCTGAAATTTTATTTGGAAACAGTGTTTTAACAAAATGGAGCTCAAGATTATTCTCACTAAGTTTCTGAAATACATTTGCTAAATAATCTTCAAAAATGTAAGGTTTAAACATAAGGTTTTAAAAGTTAAGGTTTAAAATGTGCCATTTTAAAAGTTAAAGTTGAAGACTCAAATGAAAAGTAGAGTAGCATTATTTTCACCTGCACAAAAATGCAGTACTGAGCATTGGCATATGCCAATGTTAGGAGCAAACATGTTCAGGAGCAGATCTGCAATGGCTCATTTTACCTGTTAAACTGAGTGTAATCTTTCTGAAAGCAAATATTTAAAAGAAAAAAGCCAGGCATTCTCTAAAGCAAGTTCTCAGCTTTTCCACAGGCAGACTGACCACTACATTGCCAGCTTTCACGAGTTCTGCTAGGTTTGGGAATGTGTTTGCTCCATGTAGAATTTTTTACTGACTGATGGTTGATTGTGGAAGAACCTGTAGAAAGGCTGAGGAAGACACTGAAGACCTAAACCCTGACATCATAGAACGGTGAGTGTGTGGCCTTACCCAAGTCAGTTCTGCACTTGTGGACAGCATTAAAATAGGCTGCACGAGATCACGTTCAAGGGCTTATTTTTTTATGGTTCTAAATTGTGTAATATTATCCAGACTAGAAAAATATAAATATTTGTTAAAATATTATTTGATTGTTTGAATAATTAATACATTTTATGGCATTTAGAAAGCATGAAATGGAAGCTCTAATTGACTTGAAATATATAGATCAGTCTGCAATGAGTCATTAGCCACCCCAAATGCTGATTGCAACTGATTTGAGAGATTCAAGTAGGACATCTGATCACTTCCCCTAGCTGGCCTGCTTTATCTGGCCTCAATGGAAGAGGATGGACTTAGTCCTGATGAGACTTGATGTGCCAGAGTAGGTTGGAAGTGGTGGTGGTGGTGGTGGGTGAGGCTCACCTTTCCTGAGGAGAAGGGGAGGGTAAAAAAGGGGAAGAGTTTGGGAAAGTGGAAACAAGAGGAGAGGAGAGACAGGATAGTGATCGGGACGTAAAGTGAATAAATAAATAATGAGAATTTTTTCTTAAATATTGTTTAACTTGTAAAATTTGTATTTTCCGTCTTACCTGTAGTTCTTTATGCCCCTGATGTAATAGGGACCAGCCCCAGCATTCAGACAGGTTCCATGGGAGGAGATAAGGAACAGGCAGAGGGGAGTAATGGATGAATTAGTCAGAGACCATGGCTGGGAGAATCTTACATTACTGACTGACTAGCAACCCGGATGCTTCTTTATTTATACAGATTTCACAACAAAGGCAAACTTACGATTTTAAAAAGATATACAGATCATATCATTTTGTCCCTGGATAAATGTTACAAGAACAGAGAGAATAGGTATTATCAGTCTCAAATAATTTTAGAGTATATAAGCATTTGTGACATATGACAGTCTAGACTTCAGGAAAACGAAACATCAAACAGAAAAATATCTGAGTCAGTCTAACGAGTTCCCAAACCTTGAACAATATTTAATGGGTGAAGTTCAACTTGTGAGTTAGCTTAGCTTAAAAGTTTGAAAGCTGCATTGTCTTCCTCTGTGGCCTGGTAAGCTGTTCTCCCCTCAGGGGGAGGTGATCAAAGAGTAGGCCAATCAGTTCATGTCAGAGATAGTCCCTGTTCCCATTACTATGGAATCCACTTGGACACTGAACTGCCATGGGCTACATCTGTGTGGTAGTTCTAGGTAATATCCATGAATGGTCCTTGGTTGGAGAAAAGGGGTCTCAGAAAAGACCCCTGTGCCCAGATTTTTTTGGTTCTGTTGCTCCCCTTGTGAAGCTCCTGTCTTCTCTAGGTCTTACCATCTCCCCCTTCTTTCATAAGATTCCCTGCACTCTGCCCAAAGTTTGGTTATGAGTCTCAGCATCTGCTCTGATATCCTGCAAGGTAGAGCCTTTCAGAAGCCCTCTGTGGTAAGCTCCTGTCCTGTTCCATATTTTCTCCTTCTGATGTCCATCCTCTGCCTTTCTGAATGGGGATTGAGCATTTTAGCCAGAGTCCTCCTTTTTGATTAGTTTCTTTAGATGTGCAGATTTTAGTATGTTTATCTTATATTATATATTCACTTATGAGTGAGTATATACCCTGTGTGTCTTTCTGCTTCTAGGATACCCCACTTAGGATGACCTTTTCCAGTTCCCACCATTTATCTGCAAATCTCATGCTTTTCTAGTTTTTTATTGCTGAATAATGAAGGAAGGAGGGGAGGACCTCCCCTATCAGTGGACTTGGGGAGGGACATGGTGGAAAAGGGGGAAGGAGGGTGGGATTGGGAGGGAAGAAGGAAGAGAGCTACAGAGGGCTACAAAGTGAATAAACTGTATTTAATAAAAATTTAAAAAAATTAAAAAAGTTTAAAAGCTCTCCTAACATGGAGGCTGACTTGTTCTATTTATTTGTTTCTCTTTGTTTTTTAGTTAAAAGACCTCATTGTAACTTAGTGTGATCCATTCTCCTTATGACTAATAAATTTTTATATTGATTTTATATCATCTCTATATGTTACCGAAGGTTGTTTTAGGCAAATCAACTTTGTTATTAAGTTTTTATTTTTCTGGGGACAATGTCATGTAGACTACATACAGAAGGAAGCCTGTAATCTGATACGTTTCCAAATCTATGTTTCTGAGTTCGCTGAGGGGCAGGTGTGCCAAAAGAACTCTGGAGCTATCAGTTTTCCTATGCTTTTCACAATCTCCATGGAACCCAGAGTGAACAATAGCACAAGGGCGAAAACAGCATCTGCTTCAACTTTAATGGACTGTATCAAATAGCTGTGTTGGCTTCATGGCTCTCACCACTTTTCATGGCTGCGCCAATGATGATATACACCTTATATCCTCCTGAATCTTAGGGATTTTACTTTATTATTATCATTTCCTTTTTTTCTATGTCTTCAATGTCTTCAACCTCTCTGCATATGAATATTTTCTAGTCTTTTCTATGTAAAATAATCACCCTTCTGAATTCCATTGTTCTCTGGCTCTGATTCCCTTCTTCCATATCCACAGGTATTTGCCTCTTTGACAGTGTCAGAATAGCAGTTTCTTTGCATAATTATTGAAAGAAACCATTTTTGTGCTAGAAAAAGAACAAGACTCACAGGCTTTCTAGTTTCAAAGCATACAGTTTTATTACATAAATATCAGGAGTCATCATACAATGTTCCACTTCAAAAACAGATGTGTATATATACACATACATATACACACATAAATATATTTTTAAATTTCCAAAAATGGGGAGCTTTTTCTTTTTGTATTTAAAGTATACTCCATACCAGTTTCACATATACTTTTCTAATTTAGTATCACATTATATTTCCTCAAGAGTAGGTGTATACTTAAACTATGATGTAGGCACTCATGATTTTGATTGCTTGTTAGTTGGTTGTCAAAATTAAACTTTTAATTGCTTGAATAACATCTTCTTAACTTCTCCCACTTACCTTAAGAATCACCTCTTACCCAAAGTAAATCACTCCAATTTGAGCCAAGAAATCACAGGGTTGAAATAATTAACATTTAAAGATGTGTTTATAATTGATTATATACACTCTGTGAACTATTTAGATAACTGTAGTGATTGCATCTCTTTTTAACTGTGTTGTTTCAAAGCAGTGATAGCCTACTTTGGTCTTTTAATATGTGATTTTATAAATAAATTAAAAAGGCATTAAATGTGTTGATGTATTCTAATTCTGTATTTTACAATATGTCTACAGAGAAATGCTACCAAAAATTAGAATCATTGGTTTGTCTTTAAAGATGACATTACCTCCAACATAAATTTGGTAGAGCAATATATACATGAGAATTCTCAGTTTAGATGGTAGTGTCAAATATCATGCCTATGTGCAGCATGAAATGAATAGTGATGATGCTGATTCATTTTTTGAGACTGAAGCTATTACTATTTGTATTATACCAGACAACAAAGTATCCAAGTGAGTGAGGAAGAATTCAAAACTATATAAAAAATAAGCAGAGGCTATTGATTTCTGTTCAACCAGAATTTTCTAAGGAGTTCATCTTAACAGGTTGAATGATACTTTGTCAAAGGCTCATAGTACCCTTAGACCAAATTATTGCTGTTTTGTTAGCACAATGAAAACTCCTGTCTTGCTTGTGATTATAACATATTCTCATACTGAGAATTAAATACATCAATTTAATTGTGATTGAGTAGCTCATAAAATGATTTGAAATTTGTTTAGTTTTGGAAATAAATAAAAATATATAGTGCAGTGTTACCTATTTAAAAATAATAATTTGTATGTCATCAGAGATGAACTTTTATAAATATCTTCATATTGTTGCTATTTTAATATTCCATTATGGAAGAGAAGGATTGAATCTGTCTATATGAATGTAAGTTTATCTTTCAATTTTCTTATATTGAGAACCCCTTCAGATGCTTTGAATATATACATATGACCATCATGTTAATCATCAAAGGAAATAAAACACTTAAAGTATAGCAAAGGTAGTGTTAACTTCACTTAGGTTATCACTTACCTTTGACAGAGCTTAATTTGGCTGAAAGTTATTTGAAATAAACATAGCAGAAACAATCCTCAGTAATAATTCTTGTTTATAAATAAAGATTTATATGATTGAACTTACATTTATAAATCAATATTAACAATTACTTTTACACAAACCATAATCACTGTAAAATATCCAACAACTAACAAGTTTATATTTATGCTTCAATATTCAGCACTCAGCTTCATACATGTCAGCAATAATGCTTGTCTACACACAATAAATTTAAGAAAAAGAAGAAGATGGACAGATAGATAGAAATTAAATATATAACCTTGTGGGCTTAGAAAGCTTGAGCAATGACCTTTTCGTAGCTGGTGGACTAACCTCATACCATCACAATTTCTTTCTTCTTATCTATTTACATTTGTATAGCTATAAATATATGCTGTGTGCATTTTTGCATTTACAGTATATGTATACACAAATACTTTATTCTTAGACTCATTCATGAACATACTGATCATCTGCACAGCATAATGAAAACATTTATTTCCTTACATAAAACTCACTTATAATTGTTCACTTGTTCAAAAGTGCAAAAATATTATACAGATTAATATTCTTTTTCTCACTAAAAATCACCTTTTATGCTTTAGTTTTTATAATTTACAAATAAGTTATGAAATATAGTTTATTCACAAATTGAAATTAATTACAGTGTTGTAACAAGGCATTGTTGAGGTTTTGATTTTTTAGCATACTTGAAGTCATTTGTCTTTCAAAACAAAGACATAAATAACAATAACTATTGTTAGTTCTTGTTGGGCTTACTTTTTAAGTATTCATAAAATATGCAATTACAATTCTAAAGCTCATGCGAGTCAAATGGTGTTTGTGTACAGTATTAATCACTGCTGCTCCATCTATTTTTCTGGAAGAGTCTTCTTGAGAACAGTTGACCAGTCTGCTGAGATGACTAAGCTACAACATTTCTGGTAAGTTTATCCCTCTAGAAAAGGCAAAAGAGTAAGAGAGGCAAAAGTGAGGAGGAATAATTGAGATGGTCAGGAGAAATAACCACAAGTGCAATCATGATTTTAATGGCAGTGCCCAGGTCTTCAACCTTTCTTGCCTCATAAACCTGAAAATGTTCGGTTCTTTAAAACATCGATTGTACTCTTCCATTAAATATCAGTTGTGGTGCTCCATTGCTCATGTCTGTCATTTCCTGTTAGCAAAATAACATGAAATAATTAAAACTCACTTTTAAAGTAAGACATTGATATACTTAATAGAAACAGAAATTACAAGCCAATGAAAATATGTTTATTTTTTTGGGGGGGGGCGAGGACAAAATCTTGTCCTGTGATTTACAAAATGAAATTTTATGGCATCTTGTAATGTTTAAGTGACAACCCAGACATATACACACAAATTAGTTCACTCTCTAACCACATGCTCAAGTTTTCCCCCTTTCTTCAACTCTCTTTTGGAAGGAAGTAACATAGAAAAAAGATGGCTAAATGACCAGGTTTTCCCAATATTCAGGCTCCTCTGCCAAGCACATCAACTAAGTGCCAACACATTTTACAGGTTATAGAAGAACATGGGGCTTTTATGTTCTCAGTAAGAAAGATGGTTGTATTAGGTTTGTTTGATTTTGTTTTAACTAGGGTCTAGAAATGTAGCTCAGACTGACGCTGAACTTGTGTAGCTCAAAGCTGCTTCAAACTTGCAATTTTTCTGCCCCAGCCTCCTGAATATTGAGATTCTAGGTGTAAACCATCATGCCTAGCCAGGAAAATTGTTTGTAATAATACTATCACTTATACAGTAAAAAGCAACAATAAAAACTTGGAGTATGTTTTTAAATGTGCTTGGGAAGACATCGATATACAGATGCGAGAAATAAAGCAACATAATAAATTCCAGTTGCAGTTACAGAAAATAGCTAAATAAATTTTAGATGATTTGAATTATATAGTTTTTTTGACAATTTTTCTGCTTCTTTGGTTGATTCTGAGAGAAGGTTTTGTGTAGCCCAGGCTTGTTAGAAACACACTATGTACTTGGGATGGCCTTGACCTTCTGAGTTTTAGAAACCCAGGATGTGCCACTATGCTTGAACTACAAGATGCTCGAGATACTAGGAAAACATTCCACCAACTAGATCACATTCCTAGACCCTGTTTATCAGCTATTAAGCCTTTTATCACACAATGAGAAGTTATGAGATCAGAGGCCCATCCACATTTATCATAGTACATTTTATTATAGTTAGCATATTAGTATTATCTATTATTCAAGATTGACAATTCTATACTTCAACAAGGTGGCTTTCAAAAGGGCAGCAAAAACATATCAAATAAAGCTGTTTTCATAGTCTTCTTCTTACTACCCATTTTTAATCCTGTCTCTGTTAGGGAGACTTCTAAGGATGAACACAGTGAAAGCAGGCCTGAAAACATGGAGCCATTGGCCTGGTGTTAATTTTATAAAAACTGCTTGACAGAGAGTTTAACCACACTCTTAATTTAATTCCTTAAATTATCATTGTAAAATTTAATGAAGCATATTTTCTTATTTATACTGCTAGCAAAGAAAGAAAATTTCTTAATAAGTACATAGAAATAAGAATCTCACCTGCCATTTTCTTCCCCTAAAAAGAATTCAAATTTTAAAAAATGCCTAAAACCAATAAAACTAAATTATTAATCTTGTTGTAAGATTATAAGAAAAATGTTTTCTAAAATCTTATATATTCAAATAATTTTCTTAAGTACACTCAGTCAAACACAGACACAGTAAAATTACTGATAGAAAATAATAGTGAAAGTTAGTTTTAAATGGATGAGTCTCATCATTTTATTTGCAAATTGGCATTTCCAATATAATAAGACCATACCTCTAATCTGGGCAAAGAACAGACTTAGATGTTTATAAATAAATGTACTTCCTTCAAAGAGGCTGCAAATTTAAATTTCTGCATTTATAGTTACTATTCTTGTCCAAACCAAGAGCCCTGAATATTTATTGTTCACAACTGGAAATATATGCAATAAATTGAAAATGTAGTATATCAGACAATTTTACCAAAGTAACGCACCATACAGACATTTTACTATATTAATATTAAACTTTGGCTATCTGTTCATGCAATTTTGGCATGACAGAAATATATAGTTTGTCTTTATCCAGACTCATCTATTATGAAAAGCAAAATTCTAATCTGTGAATGATGATACTGAGTCAGAATTGTGATGCAGCAGAGTATAAAGGGAATTATGAATCATCCAAGCAGAACTGTGTTTGGATGCTTAGAGGCAGGCTGAATATTTAAAATACACAACCAACTTTGAAGCTATGAGATTCTGCCATGTAGGCTTATGTCTGCTCCTCAGAGTAGTCCTTCTGAAAGTGATACTTTGAGGAACATACAACATCAGTGAAGACTGATATGCTGACATCATGGCTTTCTACTAAAGGCAGTGCGTCCTGTAACAACATTACAACATGGTAACTCCCTAGAAGTCAGCATACCTTGTAGGTAACTCTGGAGTTGGAGGCACCACCGGGCAGCTGGGCAAGTCGGTTATTTCAATAGCCCTCAATCTCTAATGTAAATATAACAATTATACAATAAATATTGAACAAATATATGCAAAGAAAATCTAAAAAACACTAGCATAAAAACAGAACAAAATGGAACTGCTATCACAACTTGCAAAAATGCAACAATTTAATGACCTGCTTTAAAACTAGTAAGTCCTTTGATTTATAATGTCAATTCTTTTACTTTGAATGACATGTAAAAATCTGCCCACAATTACTTCATTTGGACAGTTAATGAGAATCCCTTCTCCTAATGTATAGATAATATACAAAAAAAGAAAAATGAAGTACAAAATAAATATTAACTTAAAATAACATTATAAAGAAATATGCACAACTCAGTACGATTTTTTGTGCTATAATCTTACAATTTTCTTTTCAAGGAATAATCAAAATATAATTTGCTCACTATCTTAGTGAGTTGATTTTACAGATGTTTATTTTTCTCAGTAGGTGAAATAATAGAAACTGAATTTAGAAATGTGTACCAAATGTAAAAGGAGCACACACATTTTTTTCTGCACTATTTGCTCCACAATGCAACTAATATAACTTTCTATTAAAATAAGTTTCATGAAGTAATTATTCAAGCAGCATTGTGTAAAATAGAGCCAAAGCTATCCAAATATGCATGAAGTTTAGATGAGAATTCAACGAAGCTTTATATGGATTGTAATATCTGCATTTATAGACAAGGCTTTTTGTTGCCTTACTAAAGAGCCTCTTTTATGCTTGAGGATCCAATTTACATAATCAAATGCACCAACTTATAAGCACAAAGGATGTACTGGAAAAGAGAATTCATGTGATTTCTAAAGCTGGCATTATTGAGTGGAGGCTGTATTTAGCTTATGTTTTTCCTCAATGTAATACATAAAAATCCATATTTATAAGGTGTTTAATATTTTATAAAATGCTATTTTAGGAGCTATGTTTTCAAATAGACAAAGGCTATGAAATTCTGCTAAAATGTTCGTACTTATGAATTGCAGAAAAAACTAATTAAAAACTCTGTTTTTAATCTAATAAGGTCAAACTTAGAAAATGTGATTTCCCAAATTGCCATCTAAAGTTGCGTTGATTCACTTGGAAATTGTAGGGTTTATCGCATGGTAGCAGTGTGAGGCAAGATGAAAAAACTCACTTTCTCAGCCATTTCATGAGAGTGATGAAGGGAATGTTCCCTTTCTGAGAACATCCTCCTTTGCTCATAACTGGCTAGACGACAAGTGAGCCAGGAAGAGATAGTGCAGCCACCAATGCCAATACATGCCAAAGACATGGAAGCAATATGCAGTGGGTACAGGAATGAGGTCTTTTTTGTGACTGCCCGAAGAAACTGAAAATTCAGGATGCCTCCAATGAGTCCACAGATACAGCAGGCTGAAAAGAGTATCATCTGAGAAGAAGAAGAAAGAGGGTGTTAAAATTGATAAGGCTGAGATATTCAGAACATAGAGTCTCAAGATACTGCAGGCCAAGAATGGTAAACCTATGATGAAGAGAGTGTGTTTTCTTTGCTTGTAAGAAGGTAGGACAGGTGTGCTCATTAGTGGAGACTACACTCAATTTGACTCACTGCTGAGGAAGCACATCATAGAACTTCCAAAATGGAACAAATAACATATGTTATGAAACTGAAGGAAACAAAATTTAGCTTTTGGCTAGATTCAGATGAAAATAATACCCATCTCCTATATGCCTGGTGTTGTGTGAGGAACAGACACCATCCCCTGTGTGGTCCCTCTCAGAGGTTCTTTGCAAGAAGCACTAATACAGTTCAGAAGAATGAATGGCAATCAGGTCAGATTCTCCAACTTAAATTCAGTTTCATTCTGTTATCTATACCTTTGTACCTAGGTGAACTTTGGGAATTTAGCTCAATCTACTTTTTTTCCTCATTATTTTCTTATGTATTTCCCCTAATGGGCATTGTAGGGACTTTCTGTAACCCAGCCCAGCATCATTCAAATCTTTTTTTGTTGCTCTCTGGCACCACAGTGAACTATTACAGTGTATTTGATTGTTTTGAGTGTGGCTTTTACTGTTGATCTTACTATTGGCTTAACATGGGTCTCTTTTCATAGAGATACGATGTTAATTCATCCTAAAGAGGATCCTTGGCAGCAGTAAGTAATGCCCTTTCTGTGTAGTAAATATTCTCTGAATACATACTAAATTTAACTGACTATATAAAGAGTTTCAAAATAACATTATTTGCTTTGGGCAACTGGTCTAAGTTACCTTACAGGATTTAATAGACCTTTTGTAGGGTGATACTAATTTATTACTTTTTCATATTTCTGTTTTCTGGAACACAGTAGCCAATTACACTCCTTGGGACAAAACATGAGACAGAGGCAAGCACTGTACAACACTAATTAACCCCCAACATACCTGCCCATTGGTACACCACACACATTTCACTTCAAGGACATTTATAGTTTCCTGGAAATAATTTTGCTTTTCCGTTGGACCCCTAATAGAAAAAAGGGTCATAGCTTTTCAGAACGTCTTCCTGAACATTATTAATCTCATCTGTTGTGTTAATTCTTTAGGACAAACAGTTTTATAACTTAATTTAGTGTTTATTTTTACATTATAAGATATTGTTTGCTGTCAACAGTTGAGTTCAACAAGTATTTTTTGAGTACCTAGTATCTACTGGTACTAAGTTAGAATGCATTTGGCATCATGAGGAATTGTGTTTTAATACCCTTGAGTGCAATGAGCTTTAAAATATAATCATGACATGGTCAATATTTGTAGTTAGAATTTTGGTTTCTTTAAAAACACAGCAATATTATAACAATATGTTTTTATTTTAATCTCAGGTGTGAGACTATGGAGTTGCTTCAGGGCAGCTGACTGTGATTTGCCCCATGCTCTAGCAGAGGCATGGTTTTGCCAGCTGCAGATAGTTTCTGTGTATGTGTGACATTTGGAATTCTGGGGACTATTCAGAGGGTATATAAATCCTAGTGCCCTGAGAAGCAGATTGTTGGTTAGTTGCTATTGGTTCCGGTTTTTTAAAACATAATGCTCAAGGGAAGAAGAGGAGGAGGAGGAAGAGGAGGAGGAGGAGGAGGAGGAGGAGGAGGAGGAGGAGAAGGACAAGGAGGAGAATAATGAGGAGGAGGAATAAATCAGATTTCCTGATGTTGAAGAGCAATTTTTCCTGAAGGAACTCAACTCAACTTGCTCCTAAATCAGCAGAAAATAGTCTAATGATAACATCATCCTCTTTACTATCTATCATTTTTTCCTCCTGTCTAGTGTTATGTTGTTGAAATTATAGAAGAAAAAAGAACCCACAAAGTAGTAAAAATCAGGCTACAAATATTAAATGGGGGTGGGGTTGATTTAGGAGTAGAGGGAGGAAAATTTTATCCAAGTAGTACTGGTAGCAATTTCCTTGAATGAAGTTCCAGGAAAGGGCCAGACAATGCATGCATAAAGGAAAACCAATTAAAGCTCGACAGGCGAAGTTCTTTACTAGTACAGTCTTTTGTTTTATTTCTCTAATTTCATTCTTCCTTACTTATTGTGCTTATGTCAGGGCTTATCATCAGAGCTGAAAACCTGATGATGGAGCAAAAAAATTTTGTATATGTGATTGAATATAATGTTGAAAATTGACTACAAAAGTCACAAAATTATCCCATATAGTAGCAAATATATTTCAAAATTTAAGTTGAATTAACCAGTTACATTCTATTTTAAATGCTACTCATTTGCTGTGTTGTTTCTTGAGTATATGTTTTGGTGTTTACTCATTAACAGACAATACTAAATGATTATACATTCTTGCCTTCAACTAGTGATTGAATTTTATTATAAAAGTAGGTGAAATATTTATTTTTACCTAAACATGTATGTCTCTGCTAATGTTATTCTCAATGTCTGTAATAGTAAATGATACTCCATTGGTATGTGTTGGTAGAATATTATCAGCTATGAATTAAAATATTAGAATTAGCATCCAGGTTCTTAATCATATAATATTTAAATACCATTACACAAGAGATTCTAGACTGATGAGGCATCAGTAAAAAAGACATGTTGTAAAACATTTACTGTTCAGCATAAAATCCTTGGGGCTACATGTCACTTATGAGCTTCAGAAAATACAGAAATATAATGTATGGTCTAATGGTAACTACATCTACCATTTACACAGTAGTTTCAAAATTTTACCTTTATAACTTAAAAGGGAATTAGAAAAACAGTGAAGACACACAGTGCCTTAAAAATTAACTGATACCCCTTCCTTCTCCAAGTCCCTTCCATTTATTTTTTTGTCTTCTTCTCTCAATAAGCTGTTCCAATACAACTATAACAAGTATTGATAGTTAAAAGGTATAGAAATAATAAAGGCCATACCTACAGAGTGATGGAAGAATCATAGATGCCAACTACAAATACAAACATATTTTCCCAAAGGTCTTTTTCTTTCAAATGTTTAACAATTATATTACACATGATTGTCACAGTGAAGGCTTTATCTGCCTTTCTTCAACAGAGATCATCACAAAGAGATATTTGAGAAAGATGAAAGATGAGGATGACTGAGAGGGCCCCCATTTACTGCTCTGCTCCTGTGCCTGACTTATAAGAAACCTTTTCCTGAGCTCGAAGAACATTCTTCAGGGTCTTGGTGTAATTAAATTTACTAATGTGTGAAGGATTATGATCTTTTCTATAGTACTCAGGAAAATAAACCATGTCTCTTCCATTTTTTTCTTTTTAAAAGATTTATTATTATTATTTATCATTTAAAATTTATTCATTTTGTATCTCAGTTATAGCCCCCTCCCTCATCTCCTTCCAGTCCCAGCCTCCCTCTTTCTTCCTCCCCTATCCCTCTTCCCTAGTCCACTGATAGGGGAAGTCCTCCTCCGCTACTGTCTGACCCTAGCCTATCAGGTCCCATAAGGACTACCTGTATCCTCTTCCTCTGTGGACTGGCTAGGTTGCCCCACCAGGGAGAAGTGATCAAGGAGCAGGCAACCAAGTTTATGTCAGAGACTGTCTGTTCTCCCCTTACAAGGAACCTGCATGGAGACTGAGCTGTCCATGGGCTACATCAGAGCCAGGGTGTCCAAGTCTTTATGCATGCATCAGTCTCTGCAGCCTCTCCCTGGGCCCAGCTTTTTTTTTTTTTTTTTTTTTTTTTTTTTTGGCTTTTATGGCTTTTTGGCTTTTTTGGTCTCCATGTATGGCTCCTGTCCCCTCCATGTCCTTTTATATCTCCCTTCTTCCATAAGACTCCCTGTGCACTGCCCAAAGTTTGGCTGTGAGTCTCTGCAACTGCTTCGATATCCTGCTGGGTGGAGTCTTTTCCTCTTCCATTTTTCAACTCTCATGAAATGTCAAGAAGTCAAGGGGAGTCTACATTTTAGCAAGAAGGGCTCCCATCCAGCTTATATCAGAGTTAACAGGGAGCATGCTGTCTATTCCAAAATCCTGCGATAGCACAATAAAACATCTGAAAAAGATTAAATGTGTACATACAATAATAAAAATGAATTAAATAAATCTTAAAGAACTAAATGTACCCATAGCACCACATCTGTCTTGGTACTTTGCAAAATTAGCTTCCCAGTTTAAAAAAAAAAAAAACAATAATCCTTAGGCCCAGATCTATATTTAACTGGTTTAATTTCTCACAGAGTAGGTTTTACCTTTATTTGCTCCCTGAAGGACCCAGGGGATTGCTTCAGAGTCTCTAAGTGAAAAACTGTATAGACTCCCTTTATAACAAACATTAAAGTTTGAATATTCATGTATTTAAAGAGTGTAGCAGAGCTTTTCAAGGACTTTGGTGTTTTTCCTTATCTCTAATATTCTTGATAGGTTTCTTTAAAGCAATAAGGTCAGGATTAGCTTCTTAGTTTCCCTTTAATTCTAAATTAGCAGCATTAAGTAGACATAAGTTCCTAGACATCATTTCTATTTTGAATGATTGGATCTCAAACCCTTCAATGTAATATAAAACCAAGGCAAAAACTTACAATAAGTCCTGATTTTTTTTTGGCACACAGTATTCCACATATGCCACAAAGAAGAAACTGCAAAAGAAAGAAAGAAAGAAGTATTGCATTAAAATTAATATAAAGAAGAGAATCCTAGGTTTTTAACTTGTTATAATCCATTCTTGACATTTGCTCCTAAGGAGCTTACATGTTTTCAGATTCCCATCAAAACCAAAACCAAAACCAAAACCAAAACCAAAACAAAAACAAAAACAAAACAAAACTAAACAAAAAACCCCACAAAACCAAACCTTGTTGTAGGATATCAAAGGCTAAAATATTTTTTTGGAAAAGGTAATTGTGAGACTTAAGTAAAACTTAAACCAGCTTATCAGTAGGAAATACGTGAAGCAAAGGAACTAGAATTTTGCTACTCTTGTTTCATTTTACCGTTATTTTCTTTTCAATTTTCTCAGAGACAAATGTGTTATAGTACATTCATTAACAGTAAGCACTTAGAAATCAATATATTATTTTATGAATAAGGAAGATAACCAAGATAAAAAGATAAGACAACAAAGAAGGAGATCATCTTCCATATAGGCATTATTCTATGTCTCATTTTGAGACAACGACTACATCATTATGACAGAAAGATTGTCTCTGTGAACATTCCAAAGAACCCAGACAAATCAAGCTTCTGATAGCATATGATTTCATATAAGTAAAAAATGGGTCACAGAGCTGCTTTGCCAAACCATTATCCACCCATGATAAAAATACTTTGTATTGTAAAATAGTCAAGAGTTTAATTTGGATAGAAATATTTGGTTGTTTGAATGCAAATTTGTTCATACTTGACTTGGCCTAACCATGTAGTTAAAATAATTAATTCATTAATAAATAATAAGAAAACTGATGGCTTTCAAATTTGCTAAAAGAAAAACCTGCTTTCATTTGATTTAAAAATTTTTTAAATGCAGAGTAAGTTTTATTGGCCTCTATTCTTTTGTTTTTATCTTATGACAGTAAGATGAGACAGTGAGTAAGGTTCTTGCCACAATACCTGACAACCTGAGTTCAATTTCTCTGACTTACATAGTAGAAGGAAAGAACAAACTCCTGCAGATTGTTATCTGATAGCCACATGTATAAACACACACACATACATACACATGCAGACACACACACATAAAGACACTCACACACTCATAACAATTTAAATAAATGTAATAAAATTTCAAATCATAGCGAACAACTAGTTTCAAGTAAGTATTTTGTATCTAGATACATTTTTAAAAATACATACCAAACATCCTAAGACTTCTCTGAGATAATATGCATGTGAGGAATATATTGAAAAAACAATGGGTAAGTGAAGTTGCTGTGAAGGAACTCTCCCATCAGAAAGCATGAGAGTTCCTTCAAACTAACAGACCGCGTAACATGTAGCAAGAGAAGTTAGTGAACACAGGACACAGAAGAACTTGGCAAATATCTTATACAACCTTTCAAATTATTGGGGAAATGATAATGGTCATTTATTTAATCAAAAAAGTTAGATGATCTTTCCAAGCATCATATAAAAAATTAACATGGAGTACTTTGAGTATTTATATGTACAAATTTTTGCAAATGTATAGAAGACAACTTAATATATTTGCATAAATTCAGAGGAGTAAGAAATATTTTCTAAGTATAGAACCAATGTCATGAACCAAAACATACCTTGGCATTTTGTGAAATCTTTTCTAGTGTTTCACTTCCATGGGCTTCAAGGCTGTGCTCAAGCAATTCCAGCTTGGACAAATTATCTCCTTTTTACTTCCTCAAGCTTCAGATTAAAAACTAATCATGGACTCATTTTAAGTTTCACTAATATGTTATTCAACCTGGAAATCAACTCACCCCAAATTCATTCTTGAAATAATTTGGTAGTAGCACAGTTTTGTGTTCATTGGCTTGTGTTAAAACCTATCTATACAGACATTATTTATTTACAACAAAGCTCAAAGGACCTGAACAGCGTAAACAGCATTCTCCACTTTAGCCACTTGGTTGGGGCATCTAGATGTAGGAAATTGCTTCTTCCCATTGTATCACTTCACTGGGATAGAGCTTAGAACTTGGGGAGGGAGAATGTATAGTATGAGAGATGTTAGGTAACATTTTTCTATTGACTTTGCGTTGAGTATTTTTAAAAAACCTTCTGTAAGTTATTTTAGTTAGGGTAACATAATGGAAATCTAAAGCACAACTGAAGAAATCTTGACTTAAACTTAGCCTTCATAATTTATGGAGAAGAACATCCCTCCAACAAAGTAACAAACCCTTGATTCTAGTGTCTATCTTTATTTACAGAAAGCCATGGTACTGGAAGAATATTTCACAAATGATCTATTCTAGTTAGTCTTGGTAGTGTTCAGATAAAGGTCTAGGGAAGTAGAAGCCCAGGAAAAATATATTACTAATCTTACTAACAATCACACATGGAAGTTACCCATCACACATTCAGTTGAAGTCTTCATTAAGTGTCTGTTAATTTGCTTATAATTGCCTTTATTATGTTTAGGTATGTGCCTTGTATCCCTGATCAATGTGATCCACCATATAAACAGACTGAAAAAAAATGATAATCTCCTTAGATGCTGAAAAAGCATCTGACAAAATCCAACATCCATTCATGTTTAAAGCCTTGGAGAGATCAAAGATATAAGGCACATACCTGAACATAGTGAAGGCAATATACAGCAAGCCTATAGCCAACATCAAACTAAATGGAGAGAAACTTAAATGAATCCCACTGAAATCAGGGACAAGGTAAGGCTGCCCACTCTCTCCATATTTCTTCAATATAGTTCTTGAAGTCCTAGCTAGAGTAATAAGACAATTAAAGGAGATCAAGGGGATACAAATTGGAAAGGAAGAAGTTAAAGTATCACTATTTGCAGATGATATGATAGTATACCTGAGTGACCCCCAAAATTCTATCAGGGAACTCCTTCAGCTGATAAACAACTACATTAAAGTGGCTGGATACAAAATTAACTAAAAAAAAAAAATCAGAAGCCCTACTGTATACAAAAGACAAAAGGGCTGAGAAAGAAATTAGGGAAACAATACCCGTCACAATAGCCACAAAAGACATAAAGTACCTTGGTGTGACCCTAACCAAGAAAGTCAATGATTTGTATGAAATAAAATTTAAGTCTCTGAAGAAAGAATTAGAAGAAGATATGAGAAGATGGAAAGATCTCCCATGCTCATGGCTTGGCAGGATGAACATAGTAAAAATGGCCATCTTATCAAAAGCAATCTACAGATTCAATGCAATTCCCATCAAATTACCAACACAATTCTTTACAGACCTGGAAAGAAAAATTCTCAACTTCATATGGAATAACAAGAAACCCAGAATTGCTAAAACAATCCTATATAATAAAAGAGATTCTGGAAGTATCTCCATCCCTGATCTCAAGCTGTACTATAGAGGAACAATACTAAAAACTGCATGGTACTGGCATAGAAACAGACTGGTGAATCAATGAAACCAAATAGAAGACCCAGAAATAAACCCACACACTTATGGACACCCGATTTTTGACAAAGATGCCAAAACCATTCAATGGAAAAAAGATAGCATCTTCAATAAATGGTGATGGTCTAACTGGATATCTACATGCAGAAAAATGCAAATAGATCCATACTTATAACTCTGCACAAAACTAAAGCCCAAGTAGATCAAAGACCTCAATATAGAACCAGACCCATTAAACTGGTTAGAAGAAAAAGTGGAGAGCCCCTGAGAGACTCTACCTAGCAGTGTATCAAAACAGATACTAAGACTCATAACCAAACCTTCGGCAGAGTGCAGGGAAACATATGAAAAAAGGAGGAGTTTGTATGATGTGGAAAGGATAGGAGCTCCACAAGGACCAAATATATCTGGGCACAGGGGTCTTTTCTGAGACTGACACTCAACCAAGGACCATGTATGGATATAACCTAGAACCTCTGCGTGGATGAAGCCCGTGGTAGCTTAGTAACCAACTGGTTTCCCATAGTAAGGGGAACAGGGACTATTTCTGACAGGAACTCAATGGCAGGCTCTTTGACCTTCCCACCCCCAAAGGGAGGAGCAGTCCTGCTAGGCCACAGAGAAGGACTTTGTAGCCAGTTCTGAAGATACTTGATAAAACAAGATCAGATGAAAGGGGAGGAAGTCCTCCCCAATCAGTGGACTTGGAAAGGGGCAGGGAGGAGATGAGGGAGGGAGGGAGAGTTTGGGAAGGAATGAGGGAGCAGATACAGCTGGGATACAGAGTTAATAAAATGTAACTAATAATAAAATAAAAGAAGAAGAAAAAGTGGGGAAGAGCCTAGAACTCATTGGCACAGGAGATAACTTCCTGAACAGAATACCAACAGCACAGGCTCTAAGAGCAACAATCAATAAATGGGACCTCATGAAACTGAAAAGCTTCTGTAAAACAAAGGACACTGTCATTGAAACAAAACAACTGCCTAGACATTGGGAAAGAGTTTTTATCAACCCTATATCTGACAGAGGGCTAATATCCAGAATATATAAAGAACTAAAGAAGTTAAACAGCAACAAATCAAGTAATCCAATTTAAAAATGGATACAGAGCTAAACAGAGAATTCTCAAGAGGAATATCGACTGGGAGAGAAACACTTAAAGAAATGTTCAAAGTCCTTAGCCATCAGGGAGATGTAAATCAAGATGACCCTGAGATTTCACCTTACACTCATCAGAATGGCTAAGATGAATAACTCAAGTGACAACACATGCTGGAGAGGATGTGGAGAAAGGGGAATCCTCCTACACTGCTGATGGGAATGTAAACTTGTACAACCACTTTGGAAGTCAATCTGGTCTTTTCTCAGAAAATTAGGAATAGCGCTTCCTCAAGATCCAGCTATACCACTCCTAGGCATATATCCAAAATATGCTCAAGTACACAACAAGGACACTTGCTTAACCATGTTTGTAGCAGCTTTATTTGTAATAGCCAGAAGTTGGAAACAGCCCAGATGCCCCTCAGTTGAGGAAGAGATACAGAAATTGTGATACATCTACAAATGGAATATTACCCAGCGATAAAAAACAAGGAAATCATGAAATTTGCTGGCAAATGGTGGGAACTGAAAACGATCATCCTGGGTGAGGTATCCCAGAAGCAGAAAGACACACAGGGTATATGATTACCCATAAGTGGGTACTAGACATATAATATAGGACAAACATACTAAAATATGTACACCTACGGAAGCTAATCAGGAAGGGGGACTCTGGTTAAGAGGTTCAATTTCCATTCAGAAAGGCAAAGAGGATGGATATTGGAGGAGGGAGAAAACAGGGAACAGGACAGGAGCCTACCATAGAGGACCTCTGAAAGGCTCTACCCTGCAGGGTATCAAGGCAGATGTTGAGACTCATGGCTAAACTTTTCGCAGAGTACAGAGAATCTTATGAAAGAAGTGGGAGATAGTAAGACCTGGAGAGAACAGGAGCTCCACAGCGACAGATCCTAAAAGTTTAGGCACAGGGGTCTTTTCTGAAACTGATACTCCAGCCAAGGACTACTCATGGAGATGGTCTGGAACCCTTGCACAGAAGTAGCCGATGGCAGTTCAGTATCCAAGTGGCCTCCACAGTAATGGGGATAGGGACTGTCTCTGACATGAAGTGATTGTCCTGCTCTTTGATCACCTCCCCCTGAGGAGAGAGTAGCCTTACCAGGGCACAGAAGAGGACAATGCATCCACTCCTGATGAGACCTGATAGACTAGGATCAGAGGGAAGGGGAGGAGGACCTCTTTTTTCAGTGGACTGGGAGAGGGACACTGGTGGGGAAGAGGGAGGGTGGGATTGGAAGCAGAGAAGGGAGGGAGGTACATGGGGGATACAAAGTGAATAAACTGTAATTAATAAAAATAAAAAATAAAGGTTAAAAAAGAAAAAATAATTTGCTTATAATTATATAAGAAAAATTACAACCACTTTGGAAATGAATCTGGCACTTTTTCAATATTAAATTTCTAACCTAAGGAATAGACAATGACATAGTAAAAGAAACTATGTGTGGAGTTTCCAAAGCCGAGTGTGGGCCACTAACATTGGAGAATAATCATAGTACTGGGTTACTATGTGGAACATGAGCCAACCACAGGTCATTAGGAACAGAATTTAAAACTATTGCATCTCAAAGATAATCTTAAGAAGAACAAAATGTCATTCCTCATTAGAATGATTTTTCTCACGCTGACAACTTAAATTAACACATTAAATAATGTACACAATTCTTAATATAAAGATCTTGAATTTTGAGCCAAAGCATCCAGCCAAACTCATATTCAAATATGAGATTTAGAGAATGACATCACATTTGGCCAATGTCATTGTATTAGGTTCAAAAAATAGAGGTGATTAACCAGTCTTGTCTTAAGAAAGCCCATTAAAGTTATTTTTCAATTTTCATTAACTTCTTCAGATAAAAAACTTGCTCTAAAGCTGAGCAGAGGATGTGCTGGTCAAAAAACAAAACAAAACAAAAAACAAAAAAATAAACAATCCCCCCAACAAAACAACAGTAGCCCTACTTTTCTCCCTCACTTTGCTGAAATGCAAACTTAAGTAAATATTTCAATAATCATTATCATATTATCCAATTTCATAAAAACCAGTTAATTTAAAGTAAAGTACAGAAACATCAAGAAAATCACAAAGGTTAAAAGAAGAAAC
This sequence comes from Psammomys obesus, assembly GCF_907164565.1. Taxonomy (NCBI): domain Eukaryota; kingdom Metazoa; phylum Chordata; class Mammalia; order Rodentia; family Muridae; genus Psammomys; species Psammomys obesus. The sequence continues at coordinate 140,671 of NW_026590503.1, forward strand.
AGCATCTGAACAGCATTAGACTATGTGTCTTCTGAAGTTGGGTTGAAAATTGTGTAAATTAGCCACTGTTGGCTCTTTAAATGCTTATACTATAGGTTAATCTTTTCTTGGTTACAAATGATCACTATGAAGTTCTTAAAAATACTTTAGAGTCTTACACCTAAAATGCACACTACAAAAGTTTTTTCTTGATCTTGTGTTGATATGATTATGATAGTGATCCATAAATCCTGGCTAGACAATGACCCTCCTTTCCTTAATTATTCTTGTAAAAGATATTTGTGTAAAATGTACATAAATTTGAAAAACCTTTCCAAAGTCAGTGGTTCTCAAGATTTGCTGCAGATCAATTAAAAAAATTATTGGAGTTGTATTCCCAATTTTCTGAGAAAGTGTCAGATTGATTTCCAAAGTGGTTGTACAAGTTTGCACTCCCACCAGCAATGGAAGAGGGTTCCCCTTTCTCCATATCCTCTCCAGCATGTGCTGTCACTTGAGTCTTTGAGCTTAGCTGTTCTGATGGGTGTAAGATGAAATCTCAGAGTTGTTTTGATTTGCATTTCCCTGATGATTAAGGATGTTGAACATTTCTTTAAGTGTTTCTCTGTCATTTATTCCTCTGTTGAGAATTCTCTATTTAGCTCTGTACTCCATTTTTAATTGGATTATTTGGTTTGTTGGTGTCTAATTTCTTGAGTTCTCTATATATTCTGGCTAGCCCTCTCTCAGATATAGGGTTGGTGAAGATCTTTTCCCAGTCTGTAGACTGTCATTTTGTTCTGCTGACAGTGTCCTTTGCTTTACAGAAACTTTTCAGTTTCACTAGGCCTTATTTATTAATTATTGATGTTAGAACCTGAGCTGTTGGTGTTCTGTTCAGGAAATTGTCTCCTATGCCAATGAGTTCAAGGCTCTTTCCCACTTTTTCTTTCAACAGATTTAGTGTGTCAGGTTTTATGTTGAGGTCTTTGAGCCACTTGGACTTTAATTTTGTGCAGGGTGATAGATATGTGTCTATTTGTATTTGTCTACATGTGGACTTCCAGTTAGACCATCACCATTTGTAGAAGATGCTATCTTTTTTTCCATTGTATGGTTTTGGTATCTTTGTCAAAAATCAGGTGTCCATAGATCCAGCTATACCACTCCTAGGCAGATGTCCCACCATTCAATAAGGACATTTGCTCAACTATGTTCATGGCAGCTTTATTTGTAATAGCCAGAACCTTGAAACAATCTAGATGTCCCTCAATGAAGGAATGGATACAGAAGTTGTGGTACATCTACACAATGCAACACTAGTCTGCAAGGAAATAATGAAATTTGGAGGCAAATAGATGGAACTAGAAGAGATTATCCTGAGTGAGGTAACCCAGAAACAGAAAGACAGGCATGGAATATATTCACTAATAAGCGGATATTAGCTGTATAATATAGGACAGCCATCTACAGACCTAAAGAAGCTAAACACTATGGAGGACCCTAGAGAGGATGCTTACTTAAATCTCATTTAGAATGGCAAACAGGATAGATACCAGAAGCAGTGGAAGAGAGGAAACAGGATGGGAGTTTACTGTAGAGGGTCCTCTGAAAGGATTCACCCAATAGGGGATCAAAGCAGATGCTGAGACTCAGGGCAAAACTTTGGGCAGAGCACAGGGAGTCTTATGGAGAAAGAGAGGGGTGGGAGTAGAGTGAAATGGACAGGATAGGAGCCTCTCAAGGAGACCAAGAAAACTAAAAGATCTGAGCCCAGGGGGTTCTGCAGAGACTGATACACCAACAGAGAACCATGCAGGAGAGTACCTAGATTCCTTGCACAGATATGGCTGATTGGTACCTCAGCCTCCATGTGGATCTCTGATCAGGGGCTGCTTTTATTGTGAACTTAGTTGACTGCTTTCTGATCACTCACCAACTGATGATGCAGCCTTGCCAAGCTATGGAGGCAGAGGATCCAGGCAGTCCTTATGAGATTTAACAAACTATGGGCAGGTGGCAATAGTGGAGAACTCCCTTTCAGTGGACTTGGGGAAGGAGATGAGAGGAAGAGGGAGAGACAGTAGTACTGCGGAGATGAGGAAGGGAGCTTCAATCGGGCTATATAATGAATAAATTGTGAAGTAAAAAAAAAATTAAAAAAAATTGAGGGGCCAAGATGGCGGCACCGGGAGAACACCGTGTCTGAGAAGTGGGACAACACACTTCTTGCAGCGACCAGCAGACTGAACTCTGGGCCCTAAAACAACAGCGATCAATCGTGTTTCCCAGGTGAGGGGAGGCTCCCACGGCGTGGGAATCGGTCGGGTCCACTCTCGGCTGCCCAGCCAGAACCCGGAAGAGAACCCGGCTAACGCGGGCTTTGGGTCTCCGGGCTGGTGCCGCAGGCCTGCTTGTGCCGATCACTTGCCCAGGCTGATTGGTGGGCACAAGGGTGCCTGAGGCTGAGAGTCCCAGTTGCAAAAAAAAAACCCCACGGGGAAGCAAAGTTGCCAGACTGGTCATGGGTTACCCAGTCTTGCCCTGGAAGGTCTCTCGAACCGCAGGTACCCGCCACCATCACAACTGAGCTCCCGCCGCGCACAGATCACAGCTGTGCAGCTGTGCGCCCAGCTCAAAATCCCTACTCCCTCTTTGGAGGAGGCAGGAGGCATCCAGCAGAATCTGCCACAGACCACATTGTCTGTACCCCAACCCGAGATCGGGGCTGAGAAAAACCAATCCTTTCGGGCACTCCCCAAAATGCCGCCGTCACCCTGCCACAGCAGAGCAGAAGGATAAAGAGGCGCACAGCGGCTTCACAGTGCTGGAACTCCAGTACTGCCAGCCGCTCCTAGCAAACAAACTATAGCTCGGGATCTGGGACTGTGGTCATTCTACACGTCCTGAGATTATCCTGGGTCCAGCGCAATAAGGTCTACCAGCAAGTTCTATCACTGGCGCCCCCTCCCCCCCGACCCCTGGCAGAGAAACGCCGGCTCAGGGCTCAGGATCCGACTGAGAAGCCCCAACCCCTGCTGGCACTCCCCTGAGAGCACCTCCATAAGCTTGCCCAAGCAGAGGAGAAGGTCAGAGGGGAAGGACAGAGAAGCAGCCTGCTAAGGACACAGCACCCTCTCTCCAGCTCACCCAGCGGCCCCTAGCAGAGAAACCCAAGCTCTGAATCTGAGGACACTCAACCCTACCTGGTACTGTCTTGGGATCAGCAAACATAGATTCTAACGCTAGGCTGCTTCTGGCAGAGAGATCTGGGCCCGGGATCTGGGATTGAGTACACTCATCCTAACTCTTTCCCGCGCCACCCAGGGAACAGTCAACATAACCCCTCCTGGCAGAGGGAAAGGACAAAGAGGCAGCACACAGGAAAGGTGGACACCGAGTCCTGTGGCCACAGTGACACAGAGCTGACTGCTAGCCTACCCGTGCACTTCCGCAGCAGGAACAAAACAGAGAGTAGTAAGCAAGGGGAACCCCTGTGCATTCCAACTGGTCCTGCAAGAGAGTGAGTGAGCCTTCTAGGGAGAGATTACCCCAGACCCAGGGCCTCTCCACAGAAGCAACCAGACGAGATCCCTGCCACCCACACCCCTAGTGTGGGCATCATAGGGATTCTTGGGATAACGACCCCAACACTGAAGCTTCTGCCTTGCGGGTCCACCAGGGTAATCCAGGCAAACAATCCCTGGATCTCAGTCAGAACTGCGTAATAGTGGCTTGCAGGCCACTGCAATAGTCAGAGAATACGCACATGCACACTGTGCCCCTAAAAGTGCACACGAATAGCGCCAGCATCACATTCTTTACTTAGGCAAAACTGAAAACACAGTGCACACTCCCAAAGCAGTGAACCTCTCTCATCTTCCTGAAAAAACAGTCCAGAAAACAGAAAGAGAGGATCATAGCCCGAACTACAATCTCGAGGAACAAACAGTGAGGATTATAAATAACCAGATGGCTAGAGGCAGACGTAAGAACACTCCCAACAAAAATCAGGACATAATGACCTCACCAGCAACCCCACAAAACAATGGGCACTTCAATTCACTAGATATACAAGAAAACGACCTCAAAACTGTGTTTCTCCAGCTATTAGAGGCCCATAGAGATGAAATGAACAAAGCCCTCAGAGAAATAACAAAAGAAATCGAGACTAACCAAGAGGAAACAAATCGTGCTCTCAGAGAAATGACCACGAAAATTGAGGCAAACAGAGAAGAAATGCACAAAGCTCTCAAAGAAATGTCCACACAAATGAAGGCAAATTAAAGAAGAAATAAACAAAGCTCTCATAGAAATATAGGCAATTATACCCAAAGAAGTAGAGGCACAATTAATGATACATAGAGAGGAAACAGACAAAAAAAATAGAAGCTATCATTGAAAAGCAGGAGTCCACAATCAAACAGATGAAGGAAATGGTGCAAGACATGAAAACAGAATTAGAATCAATAAAGAAAGCACAAATAGAGAAAAACCAGGAGCTGGAGAACACAGAGAAAAGATCAGGAACTACAAAGGTAAGCATCACCAACAGAATAAAAGAAATGGAAGAAAGAATCTCAGGAGCCGAAGATACACTTGCGGAAATTGACACGTCTCTCAAAGAAAAAATAAAATCAGAAAAGTTCCAAACACAAAACATCCAAGAAATCAAGGATACCATGAAAAGACAAAACCTAAGAATAATAGGAGTAGAAGAAAAAGAAGACATCAGGCTCAAAGGTCCGGAAAATATTTTCAAGAAAATTATAGAAGAAAACTTTCCCAACTTAAAGAAGGAGATGGCCATAAACATACAAGAGGCCTACAGAACACCAAGTAGACTAGACCAGAAAAGAAATTCTTCACGTCACATCATAGTCAAAACACTGAACCTACAAAACAAAGAAAAACTTCTAAAAGCAGCAAGAGAAAAAGGCCAAGTAACATATGAAGGTAGACCTATCAGAATCACACCAGATTTCTCAACAGAAACTATGAAAGCCAGAAGGGCCTGGACAGAAATCATACAGTCCTTAAGGGACCACAGATTCCAACCCAGACTACCATACCCAACAAAACTTTCAATCAACATAGACGGAGAATTCAAGATATTCCAAGACAAAACCAAATTTAAACAATATCTACATAGTAACCCAGCTCTACAGAAGTTACTAGAAGGGAAACTCCAAACCAAAGAAAACAACTACATCTAAGGAAACAGAGGAAATAGATAACTACACAACAAAAAAAAAAAAACAAAAGAAGACAAGCAATGAAACTCAGTGACACCACCAACCCCACATCTAAAGCAAGTAACAATTGTTGGTCACTAGTTTCTATCAACATCAACGGACTCAACTCCCTAATTAAAAGACACAGACTAACAGAATGGTTGCGGAAACAGGATCCATCATTCTGTTGCATCCAAGAAACATACCTATGCAACAAAGATAAACATTACCTCAGAGTAAAGGGCTGGAAAAATGTCTTTCAAGCAAATGGTTCCAGAAAACAAGCGGGAGTAGCCATCCTAATATCTAATAAAATAGACTTAATCAAAAAAGATAAGGACGGCCACTATATTCTCATCAAAGGAAAAATCCACCAAGAGGACATCACAATTTTGAATATCTATGCCCCAAATACTAGAGCACCTACATTTGTAAATGAAACAATATTAAAGCTTAAATCACACATTGATCCTAAAACCCTAATAGTGGGAGACTTCAACACTCCACTCTCACCAAGGGACAGATCAACTAGACAGAAAACAAATAGGGAAATAAAAACACTTACAGAGACCCTAAATCAAATGGACCTAATAGACGTCTACAGATCTTTTCATCCAAACTCAAAAGAGTATACCTTCTTTTCAGCACCTCATGGAACCTTCTCCAAAATAGACCATATAGTTGGTCATAAAGCAAGCCTCAACAGATACAAAAAGATTGAAATAATCCCTTGTATCCTATCTGACCACCATGGACTTAAGCTGGACCTCAACAACAACAGAAATAACAAACAGCCTACACGCACATGGAAACTGAACAACCTGTTACTCAGCGACAGCTGGATTAAGGAAGAAATAAAGAAAGAAATTAAAGACTTCCTAGAATTCAATGAAAATGAAGGCACAACATACCCAAATTTATGGGATGCATTGAAAGCAGTGCTCAAGGGAAAATTTATAGCACTAAGTGCCTGCAAGAAGAAATTCGTAACATCACATACAAACAACTTAATGGCCCAACTGAAAACCCTAGAAAAAAAAGAAGCAGATACACCCAAGAGGAGCAGACGGCTGGAAATAATCAAACTCAGGGCTGAAATCAATCAATTAGAAACAAATAAAACTATTTAAAGAATCAATGAAACAAAAAGCTGGTTCTTTGAGAAAATCAACAAGATAGACAAACCCTTAGCCAAACTAACTAAAAAGCAGAAAGAATCTATCCAAATCAACAAAATCAGAGATGAAAAGGGTGACATAACTACAGACACAGAGGAAATTCAAACAATCATTAGGTCATACTACAAAAGCCTATATGCCACAAAATTTGAAAATCTAAATGAAATGGACAATTTTCTTGATAGATTCCATCTTCCAACATTAAGTCAAGATCAGGTAGAAAGACTGAACAGCCCTATATCCCCCAAGGAAATTGAAGCAGTCATTCACAGTCTCCCCTCCAAAAAAAGCCCTGGGCCAGATGATTTCAGTGCGGAATTCTACCAGACCTTCAAAGAAGTGCTCACACCAATTCTCCTCAAACTATTCCACAAAATAGAAACAGAAGGTACATTACCAAACTCATTCTATGAAGCAACAGTCACCCTGATATCTAAACCACACAAAGACCCAACAAAAAAAGAGAACTTCAGTCCTATCTCTCTTATGAACATTGACGCAAAAATACTCAATAAAATACTTGCATACCGAATCCAAGAACACATCAAAGATATCATCCACCACGACCAAGTAGGCTTCATCCCAGGCATGCAAGGGTGGTTCAACATATGGAAATCCATCAATGTAATCCACCACATAAACAAACTGAAGGAGAAAAACTACATGATCATCTCCTTAGATGCTGAAAAAGCATTTGACAAAGTCCAACACCCATTCATGTTTAAAGTCTTGGAGAGATCAGGAATACAAGGCACATATCTAAACATAGTAAAGGCAATATACAGCAAGCCTATAGCCAACATCAAACTCAATGACGTGAAACTTATATCAATCCCACTGAAATCAGGGACAAGACAAGGCTGCCCACTCTCTCCCTACCTCTTCAACATAGTACTTGAAGTCCTAGCCAGAGCAATAAGACAACTAAAGGAGATCAAGGGGATACAAATCGGAAAGGAAGAGGTCAAAGTTTCACTATTCGCAGATGATATGATAGTATATATGAGCGACCCCAAAAATTCAACCAGAGAACTCCTCCAGCTGATAAACACCTTCAGCAAAGTGGCAGGATACAAAATCAACTCAAAAAAATCAGAAGCCCTCCTGTATACCAAAGACAAAAGGGCCGAGAAAGAAATTAGGGAAACAACACCCTTCACAATAGCCACTAATAACATAAAGTATCTTGGGGTGACACTAACCAAGCAAGTGAAAGACCTGTTTGAGAAAAACTTCAAGTCTCTGAAGAAAGAAATTGAAGAAGATCTCAGAAGATGGAAAGATCTCCCGTGCTCATGGATTGGTAGGATTAACATTGTGAAAATGGCCATCCTGCCAAAAGCAATCTACAGATTCAATGCAATTCCCATCAAAATACCAACTCAATTCTTTACAGACCTTGAAAAAAAGATTCTCAGCTTCATATGGAGAAACAAAAAACCCAGAATCTCCAAAACAATACTGTACAACAACAGATCATCTGGAGGTATCACTATCCCCCATCTCAAGTTGTACTACAGAGCAATAGTAATAAAAACTGCATGGTATTGGCATAAAAACAGAAAGGAGGATCAATGGAACCGCATAGAAGATCCAGAAATAAAACCACACACCTATGAATACTCGATTTTTGACAAAGAAGCCAAAACCATTCAATGGAAAAAAGACAGCATCTTCAACAAATGGTGCTGGTCCAACTGGATGTCCACATGCAGAAAAATGAAAATAGATCTATATTTATCACCCTGCGCAAAACTAAAGTCCAAGTGGATCAAAGACCTCAACATAAAACCAGATACTCTAAATCTGTTAGAAGAAAAAGTTGGGAACAGCCTAGAACTCATTGGCACAGGACACAACTTCCTGAACAGAACACCAACAGCACAGGCTCTAAGAGCAACAATCAATAAATGGGACCTCATGAAACTGAAAAGCTTCTGTAAAGCAAAGGACACTGTCATCAAAACAAAATGACTGCCTACAGATTGGGAAAGAATCTTCACTAACCCTTTATCTGACAGAGGACTAATATCGAGTATATACAAAGAACTAAAGAAGTTGAAAAACAGCAAACCAAGTAATCCACTTAAAAAATGGGGAACAAAGCTAAACAGAGAATTCTCTGTAGAGGAATATTGAATGGCAGAGAAACACTTAAAGAAATGCTCATCCTCATTAGCCATCAGGGAAATGCAAATCAACACGACCCTGAGATATCACCTTACACCCATCAGAATGGCCAAGATGAAAAACTCAAGGGACAACACATGCTGGAGAGGTTGTGGAGAAAGGGGAACCCTCCTCCACTGCTGGTGGGAATGTAAACTGATACAACCACTCTGGAAATCTATCTGGCGCTTTCTAAGACAATTAGGAATAGTGCTTCCTCAAGACCCAGCTATACCACTGCTAGGTATATACCCAAAGTTTGCTGAAGTACACAAAAGGGATATTTTCTCAACCATGTTTATAGCAGCATTATTTGTAATAGCCAGAACCTGGAAACCACCCAGATGTCCATCAACGGAGGAATGGGTACAAAAATTGTGGTATTTTTACACAATGGAATACTATTCAGCAATCAAAAAGGAGGAAATCATGAAATTTGCAGGCAAATGGTGGGATCTAGAAAAGATCATCCTGAGTGAAATATCCCAGAAGGAGAAAGACAAACACGGTATATACTCACTTATATAGACCTATAAGATATGATAAACATAATGAAATCTATACACCTAAAAAAGATAATCAAGAGAGCATACATGGGGTAAGATTATCAATCCTCGTTTAGAAAGACAGATGGGATGTGCATTGAACATATGACAGGAGGCTACTGAGCGTATTTGAAAGACTCTAACTAGCAGTGTTTTCAAAGCAAAGACTCATGACCAAACCTTTGGCAGAGTACAGGGAATCATAAGAAAGAAGGGGAGTTAGTCTGATGAGGAAAGGATAGGAGCTCCATAAGGACCAAATCTGGCCACAGGGTCTTTTCTGAGACTGACATGCAACCAAGGACCATGTATGAGTGTAACCTAGAACCTCTGCTCAGATGTAGCCTGTGGTAGCTCAGTAACCAATTGGTTTCCCATAGTGAGGGGAACAAGGACTGTTTCTAACAGAAGCTCAATGACTGTCTCTTTGGCCTCCCCACCCCCCAAGGGAGGAGCAGTCCTGTTAGGCCACGGAGGAGGGCTTTGCAGCCAGTCCTGAAGATACCTGATAAAACAGGATCAGATGAATGGGGAGGAGGTCCCCCCTATTAGTGGACTTGGCAAGGTGGAGATGAGGGAAGGAGGGAGGGACTGGGAGGGAATGAGGGATCGGGACATGGCTGGGATACAGAGTTAATAAAATGTAACTGATAAGAAAAAAATAAAATTCAAAAAAAAAACAAAAAAAAATTAAAAATAAAATTAAAAAATTAAAAAAATCATGGGAGTTAACTGTTAGAATGTTTAGTGGTATCAGGAATCAGTACTTTTCAATCTTCCTGGGCGATTCCTGAGTACAGTATGGATCAAAGATTCACATGCATGACTAACTGCACCTTACTTACCAGTACACCCACTCACCCCGTCTTCTATAGTAGCAATGGCTCCGTGATTACTCTCAGAGAGATGCGGAAAGCATGAAGGACTCTTCACTGGAGAAACATTTTCTAAGTTCATAACAGAAGGTCAAGGAGTCAGGGTTGTTCAGTCTCTAATGGCTCTTAGAAACAGGTAGTTATTTCATCCTCCTGTAATTTTAGTTCACCCTTTGCCTTTCACCATTACTAATAGACTTTCCCTTTAAAACTCTGATAGCTCCTAAACTTTCTCTAAATGTATTTATGCTTAAAGTTGTTTGATATATAATCAACCATGACATGGGCTGACCTGGAAAAATCTGAGTAATTGTAGAATTTACAATAAAATCTACAAAATCTGATATCAGAGTAATCTAATAATTGAAACCAAAAAGGCCACCAGAAAGACACATATGCAAATAACCATTACAGAAAAATATTAAAAAGTACACAGAACTAAATGAGTTCAATTATAAAAGAGAAAGTGGATTAAAATGTGATCCCAAAGCCTGAATTTTCCTTTTTATTTATAGAATGCAATGGTTCAGAAAGAGTCTCAAACCCAAACTTCAAATAGGGCAGACCTGTCTTTTTGTTTGTTTATGGGATTTTTGTTTCATTTTACGCATTTTTTCTGTTATATTTTTGTTCCTTTCTCTTGATTTTCTTCTTTTTTTTCTGAGAAAGAGAAAGAAAAAGAGAAGAAGGGAGAGAGGGAGAAGGAAAGAACATGAAGTTGGGTGGGTAAGATCTGGGAGGAGTTTGGGGAGAAAAAATGATAAACACATTGTGTGAAAACGTTTTTTAATAAAATAACAAAAACAACTTTTAATTTAATCAGCACAGATGTTAATTTGCTGATAATTAGAAATTCCAATATTTAGAGAAAAATGTTGTCCTCTCCAGTCCCATGCTGGAGAAAAGGAAGCTGATAGCTGGGGCTGGGCAGAGCGGAGAAGAGATTTACAATATGAGAAAAAATGTTGGTTCAGTGATGGTTGGTAATCATGCCTTGACATGCAAATCTCTTGACCACTACTCAAACCTTAAACACACACCATGACACCAAAGATGAAATTCCGACATCGTTTTTCTTTTGTTGTTCTTTAAAATGTGTACTATGACCTACTGAATAACTCTTCTTTTGTCCTGCTTCTCACACACACACACACACACAAAAAAAAAAAAAAAAAAGAAAGGAAAAGGAAATATACATCAAGACACCTCACTTAGGGAAGAAGATATATTTAGCAAAGAAAAAGAAAGAGACAGAAGAAGAGAAGGAGGAGGAAGAGAAAGAAGAAGAAGAGGAAGAAGAGGAAGAAGCAGCAGCACAGGAAAAGAGAGCATTGTTTGTGATAGAAAAATGAAACAGCAGTTAAATAGCAATGCAGGTTTATGAGACGGCTAACATGCAAAACAAGAGTCAGAGACACCAGCAAACAAAGCCCTTGGTGAGAGAAATTACTAGTGTCCTGGATCAACAATTATCCTGGGTGGCTGTGAGAACAAAAATGGTACAGCTGTTTAGGAGAATGTTATGGTAGCCAACAGAGCTAAAAGTGTAGTCTTCCATATGCCTTGATTTGGGCTTTTGAGTATTTCCCTAATTAATTTGAAACTTTCTGTATGCTTCACTAATCATTAAAAAACAATGACAAATATGATCTTAAACTAACTCAGACATGTTTTCTACTTCTCTTATTGGCAGAAGTCTTGATATTTAATAATAACAAGTTTTTAATCTTGCACAGTGTCTAGATAACCAGTAACATATGGCTTAAACACAATAGTTGGAAAGGCATTTGGAAAGAGTAATCAACATTTCATAATATAGCACACACACACACACACAAACACACACACACACACACACCTCCTTTGTTGGAGGAGTCCCACATTTGAGAACTTATTCAAAGCTACAAGTAAGCAAGATGTTGTATGTGCTTATTTTTTTTTAGAATTGCTACTAACACGATAAGAGGGACAATCCTAAATATCATTCAGTAGAGAACTAGTTAATTCAGATAAAGTCTCTGAACCTATGATAGAATACTTGAAACATAACTATATTGTGTTATATATATATATTCGGAAAGTTTAGGAATACTTACGTGGAAAAAAGTATAGAAACATGTTATAAGATAGTTTTTGCACAAGAAAGAAATAACTGTATAATACAACTTACAAAAACCTTTGCTCATGCATATGTAGACTAATTCTGAAAATTCACAAAAGAAAAAAAAATAGTTGTTATTAGCTGAGCTAGGAGTGTCATTGCAAAATGAAGGGAAAGATTTTTCTTCTTTTGAGTTGATGTGTCTTTGTATCATATGCAGGTATTGATTACTCAGAAAGTTTAAAAAGTGCTTCTTATTTCCACAAGGTACAAATATTATGTATCTGGTAGCCCACTGAGATTTATGTGCACTAATCAGTTTCATTTTCCCTGTATTTTAAAAAGTCCATAAATAAGCATGTTTTGGTTTTGGTTTTGTTGCTGTGATGAAACACATTGACTAAAGGCATCTTGGAGCAAAGAATCTATTAGGCTTACATTTATAGGTCACAGTCAATCATTGTGGAAGTCAAGCTAGGAACTTGAAGCAGAAACCAAGGATAAATGGCTTACTGGCTCTCTTACTCCCAGACTCATGCTTAACTAGCTTTCTTATATAGCTCAGGACAACATATCCAAAGAACGATACTGCCCACATTGGGCTGGACCCTTCTACACAAGTTAATCAATACAGTCTCCCACAGACATGCCCGATCTGATCTAGGCAATATCTTAATTGAGATGGCCCTTTCAGTTAACTCTAGACTGTGTTAATTTGACAATTAAAGCTAACTGGAAAAACTATTAGAGAGGTCAATCTGTCTTTGGGAGTTTAAGAACTCTGAGTGTCTTTAATCACAACCCCCAAGGTTGCTTATCCATATAAAAGGCTGGTTTTCACAATAGATTGACTTGAATTCAGATCATATTAGGATTTGACTTTCTTTTCTTAAATTTATTTATGTATTTAATTAATTACGCTTTATTCACTTTGTATCCCACTTTGTATCCCACTTTGTATCCTCCCTCAGCCCCTCCCAATCTCACTTTTCTCTCTTCTCCCATGCTTTTCCCCCAGTCCACTGATAGGGGAGATCCTCCTCCTCTTCCATCTGATACTAGCCTATCAGGTCTCATCAGGACTGTCTGCATTGTCTTTCTCTGTGGCCTGGTAAGGCTACCCCCACCTCAGGGGGGAGGTGATCAAAGAGCCAGTCACTGAGTTCATGTCAGAGACAGCCCTTGTTCTCCTTACTTGGAGACTGAGCCATGGGCCCCATCTGTGCAGAGATTCTGGGTAATCTTCATGCCTGGTTCTTGGTTGGAGTATCAGTCTCAAAAAAGACCCCTGTGCCCAGATATTTTGGTTCTGTTGTTCTCCTTGTGGAGCTCCTGTTCCCTCCAGGTCTTTCTGTCTCCCCCTTCTTTTATAAGATTCCCTGCACTCTGCCCACTCCTAGCCATATATCCAAAATATGCTCAAGTATACAATGAGGACATTTGCTAAACCATGTTCATAGCAGCTTTATTCATAATAGCCAGAATCTGGAAACAACACAGATGTCCCTCAACTGAAATTGTAGTACATTTACACAATGGAATACTACTCAGCAATTAAAAACAAGGAAATCATGAAATTTACAGGCAAATGGTAGAAACTAGAAAAGATCATCCTGAGTGAGGTTTCACAGAAGAAGAAAGACACACATTGTATACACTCACTTATAAGTGGATATTAGACATATAACATAGGAGAAACATACTAAAATCTGTACAAATAAAGAAGCTAAGCAAGAAGGATGACTTTGGGTAAGATGGTCAGTCCTCATTCAGAAGGGCAAACAGGATGGATGTTGGAAGAGGGAGAAAACAGGGAACAGGACAGAAGCCTACCACAGAGGGCCTCTGAAAGACTCTCCCCAGCAGGGTATCAAAGCAGATGCTGAGGATTTGACTTTCAAGGTACAAATCAAAAGTACAAAAGCGTACCTTTTAAATATAAAGATCGGTGAAACTCATATCCTGCATTTTTGAGGAGGCCTACAGATCCTCAGACACATCCAGCTCCATTGTTTGGCCACTTCACTAGGCCTCCTGTACCAGTATTATCCAGGTTAGGCCCACCATCCCAATACCTGCTACACCAGGAATACCCAGGGACAACCAGAAGGCTAAAAGCCAGCATAAGAACACAATCAACAAGATTCAGGGCAATATGGCATCTTCAGAGCACAGTTATCCTACTACAGCAAGCTCTTGTTATCCTAACACAACCCAAGCACAAGAAAATGACCTTCATTCCAAGTTTATAAAGATAATAGAGGCTTTAAAAGAGGAAATAGAGAAATTCCTTAAAAAATACAGGAAAATACAATCAAACAGGTAGAGACTTTTAAAGAAGAAATGAATAAATCCCTTAAAGATATACAGAAAAACACAATTAAACAGGTGAAGAAAATGAATAACACTGTTCAAGACCTGAAAATAGAAGTATAAGCAGTAAAGAAAACACAAACTGATGGAATTCTGGAGATGGAAAATTTTTTACAGAAGAGAATAGAAACAACAGATGCAAGCATCACCACCATAATATAAGAGATAGAAGAGAGAATCTCAGGTGGAAAAGAGACAATAGAAGAAATAGATGCATCATTCAAAGAAAATATTAAATATAAAATGGTCTGACATAGAACACCAAAGAAATCTGGGATACTATGAAAAGATTTAGCCTAAGAATAATAGGAAAAGAAGAATGTGAAGTTTCAGCTCTAAGGACCAGAAAATATTTTCAGCAAAATCATAGAAGAATATTTCCCCAACCTAAAGAAAGAGATGCCTGTAAACACACAAGAAGCACAGAGAACACCGATTAGATTGGGCTAGAAAAGAAAATCCTCCTACCATATAATAATTAAAACACTAGATACACAGAACAAAGAATATTAAAAGCTGCAAGGGAAAAAGGCCAAGTAACTTACAAAGGTAGACCTATCAGAATAAAAGCAAGTATTTATAAAATTATGGGTGGAAGAAAGGATGGTTAAGGAGGATGGCACTGGATGGGGGCTGGGAGGTTGATGGTGAGATGGTCCAGACAACACAGGCAGGAATATCTGCCTGGCCCAAGGTAAATAAGGCAATTATAGATCTAAGGGGTGACTGTGTCTTATTATTTGTGATAGTGGGTTAGAATATACTGCCATGATAATCTTAGGGCTAATAATAATAAACATTATATAATCAAACACTCTATTTTTTTATTTACAACAAAATAACTCCTTGTATCTTATCAGACCCACATGGATTAGAGTTGGAACTCAACAACAACAGGAACAACAGAAAGCCTACAAACTCATGGAAACTGAACAACTCTCTATTTAATGACCACTGGGTCAAGGAGGAAATAAAGACATTAAAGACTTTCTAGAATTCAATGAAAATTAAGGCACAACATACCCAAACTTATGGGACACAATGAAAGCTGTGCTAAGAAAAATGTCATAGCACTAAGTGCCTTCATAAAGAAATTGGAGAGATCTCATACTGGCAGTATAAAAGCACATTTGAAAGTGCTAGAACAAAAAGAAGCAAACACACCCAAGAGGAGTAGATGGCAAGAAATAACCAAACCCAAGGCAAAAATCAATAAATAAGAAACAAAGAGAATAATATAAGGAATCAGTAAAACCAAGAGCTGGTTTTTAGAGAAAATCAACAAGATAGACAAACTCTTAGCAAAACTAACTGAACCTCAGAGAGACAGTATCCATATAGCAAAATGAGAAATAAAAAGGCACATAACCACAGACATGGAGGAAATCAAAAGGATAATTAGGTCTTACTTTAAAAATCTCTACTCCCAAAAACTGGAAAATATAAACAAAATGGTCAACTTTCTTTTTTTATTTTTTTAATTATTTATTAATTACACTTTATTCACTTTGTATCCCCCCCTGTGGTTCCCTCCCTCCTCCCATCCCAATCCCTCCCTTCCTCCCCCCTCTGCATGCATGCCCCTCCCCAAGTCCGCCGATAGGGGAGGTCTTCATTTCCTTCCTTCTGATCCTAGTCAATTAGGTCTCATCAGAAGTGGCTGCATTGTCTTCTTCTGTGGCCTGCTGCTTCTCCCTCAGGCAACTTTCTTTATAGCTACCACTTACCAATGGTAAATCAAGTCCAGATAATTTAAATAGACCTATAACTGTTAAGGAAATAGAAGAAGTCATTAAAAGTCTCCTAAACAAACAAACAAACAAACAAACAAAACCATGGTCAGATGGTTTTAGCTCAGAGGTCTTCCAGACTTTCAAAACAGAGCTAATACCAATACTCTTAAAATTCTTTCACAAAATAGAAACAGAAGGAACATTGCCAAGCTCATTCTATAAGGCCATAGTCACCCTGATACCTAAACCACACAAAGGCCCAACAAAAAAAGAATATTTCAGACAAATTTCCCTTATGAACATTGATGCAAAAATGCTTAATAAAATAATCACAAACTGAAACCAAGAGCACATCAAAAACATCATCCAGCATGATCAAGTAGGCTTTACCCCATTGATGAAGGGTGGTTCAACACATAAAAATCCATCAAATATATCTGGGCACAGGGTCTTTTCTGAGACTGACATGCAACCAAGGACCATGTATGAATGTAACCTAGAACCTCTGCTCAGATGTAGCCTGTGGTAGCTCAGTAACCAATTGGTTTCCCATAGTGAGGGGAACAAGGACTATTTCTAACAGGAACTCAATGGCTGGCTCTTTGACCTCCCCACTCTCCAAGGGAGGAGCAGTCCTGTTAGGCCACAGAGGAGAGTTTCACAGCCAGTCCTGAAGATACCTGATAAAACAGGATCAGATGAATGGGGAGGAGGTCCTCCCTATTAGTGGACTTGGCAAGGGGCACGGTGGAGATGAGGGAGGGAGGGAGGGACTGGGAGGGAATGAGGGATTGGGACACGGCTGGGATACAGAGTTAATAAAATGTAACTGATAAGAAAAAAATAAAATAAAAAAAAATCAACCAAAAGGAAAAGTCAGTGAAGTATCCCTGAAAGCAAGCTGATTAAATAAATTCTCTGTAACCATAAAAAAAAATCCATCAATGTAATCCACCATATAACCAAACTGAAAGCAAAAAAACAAACAAAACAAACAAATAAACAAAAAAAACCCAAACCAAAACACAGCAACAACAACAAAAACCCCACATGATCATCTTAGTAGATGCTAAAAAAGCCTTTGATAAAATCCAACACCCTTTCATGTTTAAAGTATTGGAAAGATCAGGGATACAAGGTACATACCTAACCACAATCAATGCAATCTACAGTAAGTTAAAGCCAACATCAAATTAAGTCAAGAGAAATTTAAGGCAATTTCACTAAAATCAGGGACAAGACAAGGCTGCCCACTCTTTCTGTGTCTATTCAATACAGTACTTGAAGTCCTATCTAGAGCAGTAGGCAACTAAAGGAGAACAAGGGGATACAAATTGAAAAGAAAGAAGTCAAAGTACCTCTATTTGCAGATGATATAATAGTATATATAAGTGACCCTCCAAATTTTACCAGAGAATTCCTACAGCTGATAAACATCTTCATCAAAGTGGCTGGATACAAAATTAATTTAAAAAATAGTAGGACTCCTTTATACAAGTGATAAATGGACTGATACATGAATTAGAGAAACATCATCCTTCACAACAGCCATAAATAATATAAAATATCTTGGATTAACTCTAAACAAGCAAGTGAAAGACTGTGTGACAAGAACTTCAAGTCTTGACTTCTTTAATTAAATTTTTATTTTTTATATTAATTACAGTTTATTAATTTTGTATCCCAGCTGTAACACCCTCCCTCCTCCCGTCCCAATCCCACCCTCTCTCCCTCATCTCCTCCTATGCCCCTCTCCAAGTCCACGGATAGAGGAGGTCCTCTTCCCCTTCCATCTGACCCTAGCTTATACGGTCTCATCCGAATTGCATTGTCCTCCTCTGTGGCTTGGCAAGGTTGCTCCCCCATCCAGCGGAGGCAGTCAAAGAGCTAACCACCGAGTTCAGGTCAGAGACAGTCCCTGTTCCCCTCACTAGGGCGGGCACTTGGATACTGAGCTGCCACGGGATACATCTTAGCAGGAGTTCTAGGTTATATCCATGCATGGTCCTCTATGGTTGGCTCCTGTCCTGTTTCTTGTTTTCTCCTTCTTCCAATGTCTATCCTGTTTGTCTTTCTGAGTGAGGATTGATCATTTTACCTAGGGTCCTCCTTCTAGATCACCTTCTTTAGAGTACAGATTTTTGTAGGTTTATCCTATATTATATGTCTAGTTATCTACTTATACATGAGTATATAGCATGTGTGTTTTTCTGTTTCTGGGATACTTCACTCAGGATGATCTTTTCTAGTTCCCACCATTTACCTGCAAATTTCATGATTTCCTTGTTTTTAATTGCTGTGTAGTATGCCATTGTGTAAATGTACCACAGTTTCTATCTCCATTCCTCCGTTGAGGGACATCTGGGTTGTTTCCAGCTTCTGGCTATTATGAATAAAGCCACTACGATCATGGTTGAGCAAATGTTCTTGTTGTGTACTTGAGCATATTTTGGATATATGCCTAGGAGTGGTATAGCTGGATCTTGAGGAAGCACTATTCCTAATTATCTGAGAAAGCGCCAGGTTGATTTCCAAAATAGTTGTACAAGTTTACATTCCCACCAGCAATTGAGGAGTGTTTCCCTTTCTCCACATCCTCTCCAGCATGTATTGTAACTTGAGTTTTTTGTCTTAGCCATTCTGATGGGTGTAAGGTGAAATCTCAGGGTCGTTTTGATTTGCATCTCCCTGATGGCTAAGGACATTGAACATTTCTTTAAGTGTTTCTCTGCCATTCTATATTCCTCTACAGAGAATTCTCTGCTTAGCTCTGTACCCTAGTTTTTAATTGGATTATTTGACTTGTTGCTATTTAACTTCTTTAGTTCTTTATGTATTCTGGATATTAGCTCTCTCTCAGATATAGGGTTGGTGAAGATCCTTTTCCAGTCGGCAGGCTGTCGTTTTGTTCTGGTAACAGTGTCCTTTGCTTTACAGAACCTTTTTAGTTTCAAGAGGTCCCATTTATTGATTGTTGATCTTAAAGCCTGTGCTGTTGGTGTTCTGTTCAGAAAGTTGTCACCTGTACCAATGATTTCTAGGCTCTTCCCCACTGTTTCCTTCAACAAATTTAATGTGTCTTG
The DNA here is from genome assembly GCF_907164565.1 of Psammomys obesus. Lineage (NCBI taxonomy): Eukaryota > Metazoa > Chordata > Mammalia > Rodentia > Muridae > Psammomys > Psammomys obesus. Next base: position 159,941 of record NW_026590503.1, read on the forward strand.
TTTTTTGTTGAGGTCTTTGATCCACTTGGACTTTAGTTTTGTGCATGGTGATAAATATGGATGTATTTGCATTTTCTACATGTAGTCATCCAGTTGGACCAGCACCATTTATTGAAAATGATGTCTTTTTTTCCATTGAATGGTTTTGGCTTCTTTGTCGAAAATCAAGTATCTGTAGGTGTGTGGGTTTATTTCTGGGTCTTCTGTTCAATTCCATTGATCCACCATTCTGTTTCTATGCCAGTCCCATGCCGTTTTTATTACTGTTGCACTATAGTATAGCTTGAGATCAGTGATGGAGATACCTTCAGACGATTGGTTGTTGTACAGAATTGTTTTGGAAATTCTGTTTTTTTTTGTTTTCCATATGAAGTTGAGAATTTTTCTTTCAAGGTCTATAAAGAATTGTGTTGGTATTTTGATGGGAATTGCATTGAATTTGTAGATTGCTTTTGGCAGGATGGCCATTTTCACTATGTTAATCCTACTGATCCATGAGCATGGGAAATCTTTCCGTCTTCTGATATCTTCTTCAATTTCTTTCCTCAGAGACTTGAAGTTTTATTTCAAACAGGTCTTTTGTTTACTTGGTTATAGTCACACCAAGGTACTTTATGTTATTAGTGGCTATTGTGAAGGTTTTTGTTTCCCTAATTTCCTTCTCGGCCCTTTCGTCTTTGGTAGACAGGAGGGCTTCTGATTTTTTTTGAGTTATTTTTGTATCCAGCCTTTTTGCTAAAGGTGTTTATTAGTTGAAGGAGTTCTCTGGATGAATATTTTGGGTCACTCATGTAGACTATCATATCATCTGCAAATAGTAATAACTTTGACTTCTTCCCTTCCAATTTGTATTCCTTTGATCTCTTTTAGTTGTCTTATTGCTCTAGCTAGGACTTCAAGAACCATGTTGAAGAGACACAGGAGAGTGGGCAGCCTTGCCTTGTCCCTGATTTCAATGGGATTGATTTCAGTGTCTCTTCATTTAGTTTGATGTTGGCTGTTGGCTTACTATGTATTGTCTTTACTATGTTTAGGTATGTGCCTTGTATTCCTGATTTCTACAAGACTTTAAACATGAATGGGTGTTGGATTTTGTCAAATGATTTTTCAGCGTCCAAGGAGATGATCATGTGGTTTTTCTCCTTCAGTTTGTTTATATGATAGATTACATTGCTGGATTTCCACATATTGAACCACCCCTGCATGCCTGGGATGAAGCCTACTTGGTCAGGGTGGATGATATCTTTTACGTGTTCTTTGATTTGGTTTGCCAGTATTTTATTGAGTATTTTTACATCAATGTTCATAAGAAAGATAGGTCTGAAGTTCTCTTTTTTGTTGGGTCTTTGTGTGATTTAGGTATCAAGGTGACTGTGGCTTCATAGAATGAGTTTGGTAATGTTCCTTCTGTTTTTATTTTGTGGAATAATTTGAAGAGATTTAGAGTTAGCGTTTCTTTGAAGGTCTGGTAGACTTCTCTGCTGAAACTATCTGGCCCTGGGCTTTTTTTGCAAGGGAGTACTTCAAGTCTTTGAAGAAAGAATTTGAAGAAGATATTAGAAGACAGAAAGAGCGCTCATGCTCATAGATTGGTAAGACTAACATAGTATATCTTACTAAAAGCAATCTACAGATTTGATGCAATTCCCATCAAAATTCTAACACAGTTCTTTACAGACCTTGAAAGAGCAGTCCTCGACTCCATATGGAAAAATAAAAAACTCAGGATAGCTAAAACAATTCTGTACAATAAAAGAACTTCTCGAAGTACCACCATCCCTGATTTCAATTTGTACTACAGAGCAATAGTAATAAAAACTGTGTGGTATTGGCTTATGGGGGGATACAAAATGAATAAAGTGTAATTAATAAAAGTTAAAAAAAAGAGTTATGTTTTCTCATTCTTACTTTAGTCAACCACGTGGCAGGGAACTAATGCTGCTCTCTCTACGTGCTGTTTTGGATATTTTAGCTTTTGGGTTGCAAGTTATATATGTCTTTTATTGTCTCACATTGGGCATGAATTTTACAATCATTCCTTATATTAGCAGTAATCCTGGAACTTGAATGAATTGTTTTTCTCTCCAGATACACAGGGAGAACCAGTAATAGTGTGGTGGAAATTATGGCCCTTTCCAAGGTCACGGCTCTTGCAACCTGCTGATGCCAGCCAGTGCATCCCTCATACTTGTGGCTTGGTGATCTAGTGAGGGTAAGGATTTCTTCAGATAGCTTAATGAAATGGATTAATGAGGATAACCTCAAAGAATTTATATTTGGAGTTTTCACCAACCCAGTAATAATCAACTGACAGAACCTCACAGGGGCATCTAGTTCTCTCCTCTGAAACAGACTAAAGACTTTGGGTAATCTTTAGCTGGTTAGCAACATCAAAGACAAGCTTGCCATCCATTGCACCCTTTGGTGCTGGGAGTTTGTGGCTACCAGGACACATGTGAATTCTTTATATGACATAACCGTGCTTTGCCCTGTATTGTAGTCTGAGTGTTTTATCAGTCAAGCCAGATAGGAGCCCTGTGGAGTGCAGAGAGCTGGCAGTACTGCTACTAATGGAGCCTCAGAAGACAGCACAGCATGTGGTAGGACTGATTCTCATAGCTGCTCTTTCTATGTGATTTGTCTTTTACAGGATGATTTCTTCCATCAAAGAACTGATGGCATTGTTAGTCTCTTAAGTTCTTTTATGCTTCATTTGCTGCTTGGTTTCTCATGATGTTGAATCATTTTGAGGTTCAGGGCTCTGATACTGAAAGAAAATTGGGCTCTAGTGTTTCTCCCAGAGCCTCCAAGCAGTGAGAAGATTCCTTTTTAAAGACCATCAAGAGAGGATAAATTTTCTTACCCAAGTTTTTTTTGTCTCTATTATTTTTTACCTTCCTCTTTTAAGTGTCACTGGGACTTAAGAGAGGGAGATATGTGAAATAATCAAATGGAAATTTCAAGTTCTGATTCTTTAGCTTGCTGCAATATTTTGCATGGGACATAAAATTGTAATTTTCTTCCTGTATATATTTATACAGAATTCATCACCATAAAAAATAGACTAGGAAAACTAAAGTGCTGGAAAATATAAATGTTCTTGGAAAGAGATATTGCCAAATACCATGGAAATCGAAAGAGTTGCAAAACACTGTTAATAAAGCGCTTGGAGATTCCTGAAGGGAAAGCATCTTTTCTTTCTATATATCATAGCAAATTATTTCAAAGGACAACAAAGAGAGGTGAGAATAAGCATCTTGAAAGGGTGAGGAGGCATCTTAAAGAATACAATAGGGAATTACAAAGTTGAAAAGAGATTAAATTTTTCTTCAAGAAATTATAATTTTCTCCTCGCTGCAAAAATTCTAAAATAGGAGCTTGCGAGAACATGATTCAAGCTGTTCAAATTAACAGATTTTTGGAAATGAATATGAGGAATGAAGGTGTAAGAATATGATTTTGGAGAGAAATAGTTTAACTGAAGATTTACGAAGTTAAGGACAAATCAAGGATGCTGAATTTCTGAGCTGTTTCAGAATAGCTTTGAATGGTGGTTTCTGAGCTGCATTGATTTATATCATTAATGTGATTGTTTTTAGCCTCCTTTGGATGGAGAACATACAAAAAACCCTTCTGAACCTTCCTTCTAGGCTTTCACCAGGGCCTTTCCTCATGACTCAACAATTCTCTTGTGCGAGTGAAATTGTAGAGGACTATACAGTTTCACTCTGCAGTATGAGAGGATACTTCAGTCAGTCAAAAATAGCTCACAGCTGCAACAATTCAGACAATAGGTACAAGCTCACAAAACCCAAAAAAAGTTAGCCTGATAGGTTTCCTATTTCCTGGAGTTGAACTGTGCATTTATTGAAAAACCCACAAAGGTTCTAGGAAGAAATAATAATATGACAATCTATTTAAATGGAATTATAATAAAGCACATGGCTTATGTCTTTGGAAAGAAAACTAAGCATTGCCTTCTTGCCTTCTCCATCACTATCCTTTAGTTATTACTACTAGCCTTGTGGAAGAAAATATACAGGATGTATCAGAAGATGGACATTTACTCTGATAGTCCACTTCTTTTATTCATAATTTTTGTTAAAACATTCCATAAAGAAATAGTTTGATATTCAATTGAAATAATACATTCTTCAGTTTTCATGGTTTTGGGTTTCCAAAAGTTTGCAACATTGAATATATAAGTTCTCTTCCCACAAACTATAGAAAAACTAAAAAAAAAAAAAAACACCCATGTTTTATTATTTTTATGTTGTAGGTAGAGAAATGAAGATGCTAAAAATCATATAGCAATTCAGTGTTAGACATTTAATGGGAGCTGAAGTTTGGGATTCCAATATTATCACCCACTGTATACTTGTATCCACTTCATGTTACCTCTGAATAATCCAGATACACCTTGTCAAAAGATTTTCCTAATGAGGTACACATGTGGAACTGGTTGAAAACTTTAGGGGACAGTTTTCTTGTGGCAAGGGTCACCATTCTGCTCCCATTCTATATCCTGCCACAGGGACCCAGTATGGAGAATCCCAAGAGGTTATCAAATCTTAGGAGACAAAGGGCTAAAGGCTACTGCTGTGCTGTATCCTGTGGTTTATTTTAACACAAGGATGATTCTTTTGTATTTCATTGTGATTTTTATACAGATTTGTTTTTTTTTAAGTCAAATGACTTAGAATATCTGTATTAAAATACCCAAAGTAGTGGGGAATTTTAATGCCTATTAAATGCCTATCACCTTGGTATTAACTATTTTCTACACAATGCTTTTCTTCTCCCTTCACATTCAAAATTTTATTTAGCTTCTAGATTCCTTGCTATATTTCTTTGCTACTTATGAACTGAACCTTAAATAAACACCCTTTCATTGTTCCCATAATAAACTACTTTAAAAAAGAATATGACTGGGAAGAAAGAGGATACAAAAGAAAAATTAAGAAAGAGATTAAAAGATCTATCTTTTTCCTGATACACATCCAGCTAATATTCAGATTCTGCTGCCACAGGGACCCAGTGTGGAGAATCCCAAGAGGTTATCAAATCTTAGATGACAAAGGGCTAGAGGGCACAGTTGTGCTGTATTCTGTGGTTTATTTTAACACAAGGATGATTCATTTGTATTTCATTCTGATTTTTACACAGGTTTGTTTTTTGAGTCAAATGGCTCAGAATATCTGTATTAAAATACCCAAAGTCCTGGGGAAATTAAATACTTGTAAATGATACTGTATGTCAAAAATATCTTGTGCTATTAGATGAAGATAGTTCTAACCAAGATTCTATTGTTCAACATCGTAGGAAATAGAGGTAGTTTAGAATGTCACCAGTTGTTTCTGTATCTAGATGCTGCTCTGATAACAATTGAAAGGAATTACACACAGGAAGATTTCAGCTCATTTCTAATGAAATCTAAACATTAGATTTGACCACACAGTAGCTTGGGTTCTGTCTTACGGTAAATAAGTTTCTTTTTACTGGAAATGTTTAAGGGATTTACAAATGACCACTAGTTAGGGTATAGAAGATAATGGTGGAATAATTCTGACATGGAGTTGGCACAGAATCCTATGAGATACACTGACATCCTATTTGCAAGCAATTTGCTCCATGGATGGAGGCTCAATTTTCAAAGAATTGTGTTGCAGGATATTTGATCCCATTGTGAACCCCAAAATTGTGAACTATAAAAACCCTGTTTCTTGTTTGTTGTGGTTGAGTCCCATCACACACCTTTGATCCAAGAACTTTTTATTGTAAACAAGTGATTATGGTGTGGTTCACCCAGCCCTAGCACACACCTTTAATCTAAGAGCTTTCTGTACACAGGATTTAACAAAGTTAACCCTAGGTCAAGAGGCAGAGCAAGAAACCAGCTGACAGGGATTAAGGAGTAGTAGGGACTTTGAGTTGAGAGATATTTAAGACAGTGTGGAGAAGTAGAAAAAGCTTTTACCTCAAGCTCTGCCTTTAGCTTATGCTTCAGCTCCTCAGGTCCCTGGCTTTTTAGGCTTTGCGCTAGCAAACCTTGAGTTTTTTGGCCTTTTCCTTCTGGGCTGTCAACTGAGCTAGTGAAACTTTTGCTTTTTTTCCATTCAGACCTGAGCTGAGAAGGAAGAGCTGGGTATACTCTGCTTCTCTGAGCTAGCAGGTTTTTGGCCCAGCATCTCGCTCCTGAGTCTTTATTGGTAAAATGGTTGGGATTTTCATTTTCATTTATAACAACAAATTGAAGTTTAGAGATCTTCATGTGGTATTGGGTAATTTATATCTGATGAAACAAAAGGTATATCATGTTCCTGCAATGTTCTGGGACAATATTGTTATGATTGTAAATTAGTGAAGGATTAATCAATGTATAGATGTACTGATAAATTGTGACTTCGGACTAAAACCAAATTTAGCACAACTGAAGAACATAACATTATTTATACATAAATTATTCAGTAAGAATAATTATTATAGTCCCTATTGTATATGACTGTATAATTTGCATCCACACATAGATTTTTATATTTTAGACCATATCCCACAAATATAAATTGATGTCCTTTATTTTTTTAAGTTAAGTTTTTTATTTAATTTTATTTTTTCTTATCAGTTACATTTTATTAACTGTATCCCAGCCGTGTCCCTCTCCCTCATTCCCTCCCAATCCCACCCTCCCTCCCTCATCTCCACCATGCCCCTTTCCAAGTCCACTGATAGGGGGGGACCTTCTCCCCATTCATCCGATCCTGTTTTATCAGGTATCTTCAGGACTGGCTGTGAAACCCTCCTCTGTGGCCTAACAGGACTGCTCCTCCCTTGGAGAGTGGGGAGGTCAAAGAGCCAGTCATTTAGTTCCTGTTAGAAATAGTCCTTGTTCCCCTCACTATGGGAAACCAATTGGTTACTGAGCTACCACAGGCTACATCTGAGCAGAGGTTCTACGTTATATCCATACATGGTCCTTGGTTGAATGTCAGTCTCTGAAAAGACCCCGTGCCCAGATATATTTGGTCCTTGTGGAGCTCCTATCCTTTCCCCATCATACTAACTCCCCTTCTTTCATATGATTGCCTGTTTGCAGGCAAATGGTGGGATCTAGAAAAGATCATTCTGAGTGAAATATCCCAGAAGGAGAAAGACAAACACGGTATATACTCACTTATATAGACCTATAAGATATGACAAACATAATGAAATCTATACACCTAAAAAAGATAATCAAGAGAGCGGACATGGGGTAAGATGATCAATCCTCGTTTAGAAAGACAGATGGGATGTGCATTGAACATCTGACAGGAGTCTACTGAGCGCATCTGAAAGACTCTAACTAGCAGTGTTGATGTCGTTTATAACAATACAGTAACAAAAACTAAAGGTAGGCTCAATTCCCTTGCTTGGAAGATCATCAGAAACAAGTCTTAGTGGCCTAATATAGAACCTAGAAGATTTTGGTTCTGTCTGCCCACTGTGCATTTCTTTTTGGGACTGGGGACATCACAAAATATTCTTGTTGTTATGATTTACATAAATAATGTACCTCACAATATTAAATATCTGGCCCATGATGGTGGTGATTTTTAGAAGAGATAATGGAGTACATTACTAGGGTGGGCATTGAGGTTTTATACAGCCTAACCCCATGTCCATTTCATACTTTTTGCTTCCTGTATGTGGTTGAGATGTGATTTTTTTAGCTTCCTTTGCTTTTTTTTATAATGTTTATTTTTTATATTAATTACAATTTATTTACTGTGTATCTCAGCTGTAGCCCCCTTCCTCATTCCCTCCCAATCCCACCCTCCCTCATCTCCCCCCTGCCCCTCTCTAAGTCTGCTGATAAGGGAGGTCCTCCTCCCCTTCTATCTGACTCTAGTTTATTAGGTCTCATCAGGATTGGCTGCAATGTCCTCCTCTGCGGCCTAGCAAGGCTCTTCCTCCTTCGGGGGTGTGTGTATGGGGTGGGAGGTCAAAGAGCCAGCCACTGAGTTCATGTCAGAGACAATCGCTGTTCCCTTACTAGGGTACCCACTTGTATGCAAAGCTGCCATGGGCTATGTCTGAGCAGGGGTTCTAGATTGTATACATGCATAGTCCTTGGTTGGAGAATCAGTCTCAGAAAAGACCCCTGTGCACAGATATATTTGGTCCTTGTGGTGCTCCTGTCCTATCCAGGTTTTACTAACTCCCCCTTCTTCCATATGATACTATGCACTCTGCCCAAGGTTTGGTTATGAATCTCAGCATCTGCTTTGATACACCGCTAGGGAAAGTCTTTCAGAGGCCCTCAATGGTAGGTTCCTGTCTTGTTTCTTGTTTTCTCCTACTTCCAATGTCCATCCCATTTGTCTTTCTAAGTGAGGATTGATCATATTACCCCAGGACCTCCTTCTTGTTTAGCCTCTTTAGGTGTACAGATTTTAGGGTGTTTATCTTATCTTATAGGTCTAGTGTCCACTTATAAGCGAGTATATACTGTGTGTGTCTTTCCGCTTCTGGGATACCTCACTCAGGATGATCTTTTCTAGTTCCCACCATTTGCCTGCAAATTTCATGATTTCCTTGTTTTTAATTGCTGAGTAGTATTCCATTGCGTAGATGTATCACAGTTTCTGTCTGCATTCCTCCGTTGAGGGACATCTGAGTTGTTTCCAGCTTCTGGCTATTACGAATAAAGCCACTATGAACATGGCTGAACACATGTCCTTGTTGTATACTTGAGCATATTTTGGATATATTCCTAAGAGTGGTATAGCTGGATCTTGAGGAAGCACTATTCCTAATTGTCTGAGAAAGCGCCAGGTTGATTTCCAAAGTAGTTGTACAAGTTTACATTCCCACCAGCGTTGGAGGAGGGTTTCCCTTTCTCCACAACCTCTCCAGCATATATTGTAACTTGAGTTTTTGATCTTAGCCATTCTTATGGGTGTAAGGTGAAATCTCAGGTCATTTTGAGTTGCATCTCCCTGATGGCTAAGGAAGCATTTCTTTAAGTGTTTCTCTGCCATTCTATATTCCTCTACAGAGAAGTCTCTGCTTAACTCTGTACCCTAGTTTTTAATTGGATTGCTTGATTTGTTGCTTTTTTAACTTTTTTAGTTCTTTATGTATTCTGGATATTAGCCCTCTGTCAGATATAGGGTTTGTGAAGATCCTTTCCCAGTCTGCAGGCTGTCGTTTTGTTCTGGTGACAGTGTCCTTTGCTTTACGGAAGCTTTTTAGTTTCATGAGGTCCCATTTATTGATTGTTGATCTTAGAGATTGTGCTGTTGATGTTCTGTTCAGAAAGTTGTCTCCTGTGCCAGTGAGTTCTAGGCTCTTCCCCACTTTTTCTTCTAACCGATTTAATGTGTCTGGTTTTATGTGGAGGTCTTTGATCCATTTGGATTTTAGTTTTGTGCATGGTGATAAATATGGATCTATTTGCATTTTTCTACATGTAGACATCCAGTTAGACCAGCACCATTAGTTGAAGATTCTTTCTCTTTTCCATTGAATGGTTTTGGATTCTTTGTAAAAAATCAAGTATCTGTAGGTGTGTAGATTTATTTCTGGGTTTTCTATTTTGTTCCATTCATCCACCATTCTGTTTCTATTTCAAACACACCATTTTTATTACTATTGCTCTGTAGTACAGCTTGAGATGGTGATACCTCCAGACAATTTGTTGTACAGGATCATTTTGGAAATTCTGGGTTTTTTGTTTTTCCATGTGAAGTTGAGAATTGTTCTTTCAAGGTCTGTAAAGAATTCTGTTGGAATATTGATGGGAATTGCATCGAGTCTGTAGATTTTAGCTTCCCTTTCTAGTGGCTTGTTGCCATTATGGACTTTCGCCCTCTAGAACTCTAAGCCAAAACAGACCATTATGTTGCTGTTGATCATAACATTTTCTTACAGCAAAGAAAGGTAACTAATACACTTCTCATGGCTTACAGAATTTGTGTTATGTATGTTTGCTTGAATCACTTTGTGGGTTAGGTTAATATATCAGGAATAATTGTAAATGACAATAAGTTCTTATTTGAATGCACAAAAGGAAAACACAGCAAAATAGGCATTAAAATAAGAAAAGAGTAGGCTTACTTCTACTGAGTACCTATCAGGCTCTTGCTAACCCTTTCACACTTGTTGCCTATTCTTCAGATTTTAGCGGAGGAGTATAAGTCTTCGATAATTTGTTTGTTCACATTATCAAACAAGTAAGTGGCTTGCTGATATCTACACACTAGCCATTTGAAATCTATGGATGAAGTAATTTAGAATTCTATGTTTTTGTCAACCATGTCAGTATTCAATGCATTGTACCCTTTTAGAGGACCCTCTGTGTCAGATAATTACAATCTTAAGTTTCACTTGTAGCAGTATATGAAGTTTGTATGGTTGTAAAAACCAAAGACACTTTGGCATTTTATGAAGATCAGAGCTTGGTTGCCTATGACTCAATGGGATCGGAAGAAACACAGATCCTGTCATTTTCTTCTAAAGTCTATTGTGCTCATCACTGAAGAAGTATTTTGCTACCACTTGGTGGCAGTACCTACCAACTCATTTACAACATAGTCTCAAATTATAACAAAAAATACTGGTCTTTTTCACTAACGGGAAATGACTTTTCAAAAATAGATTTGTTTCAATGACTAGCATTTTCAGAAAACTCAGGTTTTCCATGGACATAGCTCATAATTATCTACAACCTATTATTGTCTGGAGCATCAGTGTCCTCCTAGAAACTATAAATGTTCTACCTTTTTAAAAATACTTACATTTCCCTTTATAATAAAAACCTTACATGAATTTTTTTAATTACCCCTGGCATATTGAGAGATGTTCATCATGTAGGTAGTGACCAGATTAAGGCAATGATTTGAACTGTATAGAATGGGGTTTTAAAACAAATTTGTAATTATCAAACATGAAGTTCTTATTGTGGGTTTACAGCAATCAAGTAACACCAAGCTATGTCTTAGTCCATGCAACCTGTCCACATTGTAGAGAAAGAAACAGGTACATAAAAGCTTAAGATTTTTTTTTTTGTCTGAGATACATTGGACAATTTGGTTAGCTAATGCATGTCAAAATCAGGATTTGAATCCAGGACTATATGGTTAAAACATCTGTACATCAGTACTCTGAATAATCTCATACTACCTATATGAAGATAACCATCTTAATGTGCCTGAACAGTGATACATCCAGTAAATAATTCTAATCTTCATGTTTAAAAGAGCTAAAATTACTAAGGATGATTTATTGTATGATGTAGAATGAATGATTTTGCAAAAGATATGCTCTATTTCGATTTTAAGACAAATGGATAATTGAAATTGTCTAAAACTATCTAAAAATTAATGAAGTATAGATAATATTTATATTAATTAAAACTATTTAACAGGAGACCAAATAATTACCAACAATTACATTTTTTAATGATATGTTCAGCTGCAGTGAAATGCTTACGAGACTTTCTTTTTTAAAAAAATTTCTTTCTTTCTTTCTTTCTTTCTTTCTTTCTTTCTTTCTTTCTTTCTTTCTTTCTTTCTCTCTCTCCTTCCTTCCTTCCTTCCTTCCTTCCTTCCTTCCTTCCTTCCTTCCTTCCATTCATTCACTTTATATCCCTGCTGCAGCCCTCTTCCTCGTCTCCTCTTTCCAGTCCCACCCTATTTCCCTCTTCTTCCCCTATGCCTTTTCCCTAGTACTCTGATAGTGGAGGCCCTCCTTCGCTTCTATCTGACCGTAGCTTATAGGTCTCATCAAGGCTGGCTGCATCACCTTCCTCTGTGACCTGGAAAGGTTGCCCCCAACAAGGGGGAGGTGAACAAAGACCCAGCCACTGAGGTCATGTCATAGACAGCCCCTGTACCCCTCACTATGGAACCCACTTGAAGACTGAGCTGCCATGGGCTACATCTGTGCAGGGGTTCTAGGTTATCTCCATGTATGGTCCTTGTTTGGAGTATTGGTCTCTGGAGGCCCCTGGGGCCCAGGTTTTTGGCTCTGTTGTTCTTGTGGATTTCCTGTCCCCTCCAGGTATTTATATCTCCCTCTTTTTCCATGTTTATGGCACTCTGCTCAAAGTTTGGCTATGAGTCTCAGTATCTCTTAATACCCTGGTGGGTAGAGCCTTTCAGAGGTCCTCTGTGGAAGGATCCTGTCCTGTAACTTGTCTTCTCCTACTTCAGATTTCTATCCTGTTTGCCCTTCTGAATGAGGCTTGAGCATCTTTCCTGAAAGTCTCGTAAGCATTTCACTTTAGCTTCTTTAGGACTATAGATTTTGTAGGTTTAGTATATTATATGGCTTATAAGTGAGTATTTATCATGTGTGTCTTTCTGCTTCTGGGAAACGCTGATCAGGATGATTTTTTTTCTAGTTCCCACCATTTGCCTGCAAATTTCATGATTTCCTTGTTTTTAATTGCTGAGTAGTATTCCATTGTGTAAGTGTACCACAATTTCTGTATCCATTCTGCCATTGAGAGACATCCGGGTTGTTGTTTCCAGGTTCTGGCTATTATGAATAAAGTTGTTACAAACATAGTTGATCACATATCCTTATTGTATGGTGGGGCATCTTTAGGGTATATCCTTAAGAGTGTTATAGCTCGATCTTGAGGTAGCACTATTCCTAATTGTCTGAGAAAGCGCTAGATTGATTTCTAAAGTGGTTGTACAAGTAACATTTCCACCAGCAATGGAGAAGGATTCTCCACAACCTCTTCAGCCTGCATCATCCCTTGAGTTTTTTTTAATAATTTATTTAAATTTATTTTATGTGCATTAGTCAGATCCCTTGGAATTGGTGTTACAGACAGTTGTGAACTGCCAGGTGGTTGCTGGGAATTGAACCCAGATCCTCTGGAAAATAAGACAGTGCTCTTAATCACTGAGCCATCTCTCCAGCCCCATTCCTTGAGTTTTTTATTTTAGCCATTCTGATGGATGTGAGGTGAAATCTCAGGGTTATTTTGATTTGCATTTCCCTGATGACTAAGGACATAGATCATTTCTTTAAGTGTTTCTCGGCTATTCTATATTCATCTGTTGAGAATTCTCTGTTTAGCTCTGTATCCCATTTTTTTTTAATTAGAGTACTTGATTTGTTGTTGTTTAATTTCCTTATATATTCTGGATATTAGCCCTCTGTCAGATATAGGGTTGGTGAAGATCTTTTCCCAGTCTGGAGGCTGTTGTTTTGTTCTGATGACAGAATCCTTTGCTTTACAGAAGCTTTTCAACTTCATGAGGCCACATTTATTAATTGTTGATGTTAGAGTCTGTGCTGTTGGTGTTCTGTTCAGGAAGTTGTCTCCTGTGCTAATAAGGTCAAGGCTCCTTCCTACTTTTTCTTCTAATCTATTTAGTGTGTCTTGTTTTGTGTTGAGGACTTTGATTCACTTGGACTTTAACTTTGTGCAGGGTGATAAATATGGATCTATTTGTATTTTACTACATGTAGACATGCAATTAGACCAGCACCATTTGTTGAAGATGTTGTCTCTTTTCCATTGTATGGTTTTGGTTTCTTTGAAAAAATTAAGTATCCATAAGTGTGTGGGTTTATTTCTGGGTCTTTGATTTGATTCTATTGATCCACTAGTCTGTTTCTATGCCAGTACCATGTTCTATACTACCGCTTCTGTTCTATAGTACAGTTTCCATTGCTCTATAGTACAGCTTGATATCTGGGATGGAGAGACCTCCAGAAGACCTTTAATTGTACAAGACTGTTTTAGCTATTCTGTGTTTTTTGCTTTTCCATATGAAATTGAGAATTGTTCTTTCAAGGTCTGCAAAAAATTGTGTTGGTATTTTGACGGGAATTGCATTGAATCTGTAGATTGCTTTTTGTAGAATAGCCATTTTTCCTTATTTATTATTATTTATTATTTATTCAATTTATTCATTTTGTATCCCAGCTGTAGTCCCCTCCTTCAGCCCCTCCCAATCCTCTCCTCCTTCTCCTTTCTCCTCCCATTTCCCTCCTCCAGTCCACTGATAGGTGAGGTCCTCCTCCCCTTCCATATATATGACCCTAGCCCATTAGGTCTCATCAGGACTGGGTACATTGTCTTCCTCTGTGGCCTGGTAAGCCTGGCCCCCTCAAGGGGAGGTAATCAAACAGCCAGCCAGTGAGTTCATGTCAGAGAAAGCCCCTGTTCCCCTTACTAGGGAAACTACTTGGAGACTGAGCTGCCATGGGCTACATCCATGCAGGGGTTCTAGGTTATCTCCATGCATAGTCCTTGGTTGGAGTATCAGTCTCAGAAAAGACCCCTGAGCCCAGATTTTTTACTCTGTTGGTCTCTTTGTGGAACTCCTGTCCCTTTCAGGTCTTTCTGTCTCCCCCTTCTTTCATAAGATTTCCTGCACTCTGCCTAAAGTTTGGCTATGAGTCTCAGCAATCATTTCTATACCCTGCTGGGTAAAATCTCTCAAAGGCCCTCTGTGGTAGGCTCCTGTCCTGTTTCCTGTTTTCTCCCTCTTCTGATGTCTGTCCTGTTTGCCTCTCTGAATGAGGACTGAGCATTTAAACCAGGGTCCTCCTTCTTGCTTAGTTTCTTTAGGTGTACAAATTTTAGTATATTAGGATAGTCATTTTCACTATGTTAATTCTACCAATCCATGAGCATGGGATATCTTTCCATCTTCTGATATCTTCTTCAATTTCTTTCTTCAGAGGCTTCAAGTTTTTTTCACAAAGGTCTTTCATTTGCATGGTTACAGTTACACCAAGGTACTTTATGTTATTAGTGGCTATTGTGTAGGGTGTTGTTTCCCTAATTTCTTTCTCAGCCTGTTTGTCTTTTGAATACAGAAGATCTTCAGATTTTTTTTTGTGTGTGTGTGAGTTAATTTTGTATTCAGCCACTTTGTTGAAGGTTTTTTTTTTATCAGATTAAGGATATTTCTGGTAGCATTTTTAGGATCACTCATGTATACTATCATATCATCTGTGAATAATGATACTTTGACTTCTTTTCTGATTTGTATCCCTTTGATCTCCTTTAGTTGTCTTATTACTCTAGATAGGACTTCAAGTACCATGTTGAAGAAATAAGGAGAGAGTGGGAAGCCTTGCCTTGTCTCTGATTTCAGTGGGATTGATTTCAGTTTCTCTCCATTTAGTTTGATGTTTGCTATAGGGTTGCTATATATTGCTTTTACTACATTTACATATGTGCCCTGTATCCTTAAACTCTCCAAGACTTTAAAAATGAATGAATGTTGGATTTTGTCAAATGATTTTTTTTGGCATCTAAGGAGATGATCATCTGTTTGTATTTTTCTTTCAGTTTGTTTATATGGTGGATCACATTGACGGATTTTTGCATGTTGAACCACCCCTCCATGCCTGGGATAAAGTACTTGGTTGTAGTGTATGATATCTTTAAATGTTCTTGGATTCTGTTTGTGAGTATTTTTATGTCAATGTTTATAAGTGAGATTGGTCTGAACTTTTCTTTCTTTGTTGGGACTTTGTGCTGTTTAGGTATCAAGGTGACTTTGGCCTCATAGAATGAGTTTGGTAATGTTCTTTCTGTTTCTATTTTGTGGAATAGTTTGAGGATTATTGGTGTTAGGTCTTCTTTGAAGGTCTGGTAGAATTCTGCTCTGAAACTATCTGGCTTGGATAGGAGACTTTTGATGACAGCTTCTTTATCCTTAAGGGATAAAGGACTATTTAATTTATTTACCTGATCTTGATTCTGTGTTGGTAAGTGTCCTTGCTGTTTGGTGAAGCGTATTTGAGATATATGCCCAGGAGTGGTATGGCTGGGTCCTGAGGTAGCACTCTTTCCAATTTTCTTAGAAAGTGCTAGATTGATTTCTAAAGTGGTTGTTCAAGTTTACATTGCCTAAAATATACAGACTAAAGAAGCTAAACAACAAGGAGAAACCTAGGGAAGATGATTAATTCTCATTCAGAAAGGAAAACAGGATAGACACCTGAAGCTGTAGAAGAGAGGACACAGGATCTAAGCCTACCACGGATGTCCTCTGAAAGAGTCCACCCAACAGGGGATTGAAGCAGATGCAGAGACTCACAGTCAAACTTTGGACAGAGTGCAGAGTTTCTTATGGAAGAAGGAGGATATAGAAGGACTTGTAGGGGACAATAGCCCCACTAGGAGAACAACAAAGCCAAAAAAAATGCTGGGCCCAGAGGGGACTGCAAAGACTGATTCATCAACCAAAGACCATGCAACAGGGACTATGAAAGCCAGAAGGGCCTGGAGGGATATCATGCAGACCCTCAGAGAACACAGATATCAGCCCAGGCTACTATACCCAGCAAAACTCTCAGTCCTCATAGATGGAGAAAACAAGATTTTCAACGACAAAAACAAATTTCAACAATACCTACACACAAATCCAGTGTTACAGAAGACACTAGAAGGAAAAATACAACCCAAGAAAACTAACTACTTTCAAGAAAACACAGGAAATAATTAACATCACTACAGTAAAACAAAAAGTAAGCAGGCACACAAACTTAATACCACAGCCAACATCAAATTCAAAGGATCTAACAGCCACTGGTCATTAATCTCTCTCAACATCAATGGACTCAGCTCTCCAATAAAAAGGCACGGACTAACAGAATGGATGTGTAAACAAGACCCAGCAATCTGTTGCATACAAGAAACAAACCTAAGTCACAAAGATAGACATTACCCGAGAGTAAAGGTCTGGAAGACTGTTTTCCAAGCACATGGACCCAAGAAGCAAGCAGGAGTAGCCATTCTAATATCTGATAAAATAGACTTTCAACCAAAATTAATCAAAAGAGATGGGGAAGGACACTTCATACTCATCAAGGGAAAAATCCATTAGGAAGACATCACAATCCTGAACATCTATGCCCCAAATACAAGGGCACCCACATATGTAAAAGAAACATTGATAAAACTTAAACCACGAAGAAAGTGTACTGAGGGGAGCCAAGATGGCAGCGCCAGGAGAGCACTGTGTCTGAGAAGCGGGACAACACTCTCCGTGCAGCGACCAGGAGACTGAATTCTGGGCCCTAAAACTACAGCTATCATGTTCCCAAGTGAGGGGAGGCTCCCACAGCGTGGGAATCAGTCGGGTCCACTCTCAGGCCACCCAGCCAGAACCCAGAAGAGATCCCAGGTAACGCGGGCATTGGGTCTCCAGGCTGGAGCCTCATGCCTGCCTGTCCTGACACTTTCCCAGGCTGATCGGTGGGCACAAGGGTGCCAGAGACTGAGAGTCCCAGTCGCAGGAAAACCCCACGGGGAAGAAAAGTTGCGAGTCTGATCACGGGTCAGCCAGTCTTTCCCTGGAAGGTCTCGCTGACCATGGGTACTCACCACCATCACAACTGAGCTCCCTCTGCACGGAGAGTGGCTGCGCACCCAGCTCACTGGTACAGACGAGCTGCGTGCCCCAGTGCAAAAGAAACTGGGAATCCCTATCCGGAGAGGGCCCCACAGGGAAGGAAGAAACTGTGCTGCTTGGGTCACCTAGGCTTTGCCTGGGGAAAGTCTCACAGACCGCAGAACACAGACAGGCGAGTATGCCCAGCCATCACGGATCTGGGCCCAAGCAGGGAGCACAGAGTTATTTGGAAACCCAGCTCCTGCAGACTAGAAGGTGGGCGCACACACCGCCAGCCCAGAGGCCTGCTTTGTACCAGACAGAACTGTGTGCCTCAAGACACCAGAATCTTGGAGTCACTGTCTGGAGAAACCCTCACAAGGAACAAGAAACGAAGCAAAGGGGACGGACTTAGGCAACCCAGTATATCCCCGGAAAAGGTCCCACAGACTGACCCAACCCAGGGAACTGCTGTGCCCCAGATAGCCTGCTGTTACCAGGAGAGCAGTACTCACCCGCCACAGATTACCTCTTGGGTTCTGGGGCACAGAGCCCCAACCTCAGACCTACAAAAGACCGGGAACCCTGAGATACTGCTCCAAGGGGCAACCAGTTATCCCTAACAAAACCAACCAAACCACGGGACACACAGGTTACAGCAGCTGATCACTAAATTTACAGCAAGAAACCCAGGAGCAGGGCAGCTGTCTCCAGGACTTCTCCCGGTGAGAGGAGAGCCCTCTCGACTAATAAGGACCACAGTTACCACCCAGGTCTCTATGCCTGAGGTGAGCTGTAGCAACTCCTGAAAAACACCGGCCATCCAGTGACTATACCCAAAAAGCAGAGAAGGCTTCCTTCAGAAAAAACCATCTTCTTGCCAAAGGGATTCTCTCCACCACAGGAGTCCAGGAACAACCAGAAACTAACCTCAAACACCTAAGATAGCCCAATGAGTAGAGGACAGCATAAAAGTTCAAACAACAAAAGCCAGAGCAATATGGCATCTCCAGAACCCAGTTATCCAGGGGAAAATATCCCTAGACACCCCAGCATAATTGAAATTCAAGAAGATGACCTAACATCTATGCTCATGAAGAAGATAACAGAGGAAACAAATAAAATACGAAAAGAAATAGAGGAAGCTGCAGCCAAAACAGTTTGTGGCCTTTAGAGAGGAAATGCTTAAATCACTGAATGAAATAAAAGAAAGAGAGGATTGTTCAAACAAACAGCTGAAGGAATTGATGGAAAAACATGAAAATACAGTCAGACAGGTGAAGGAAACCAACAAAATGGCTCAAGACCTGAAGATAGAATTGGAAAAAAAAAACACAAATGGAAGAAATTGTGGAGAGAAAGAACTTAGGGAAGAAAACAGGAACTACAGAGGTTAGCATAACCAATAGACTACAAGAAATGGAAGAAAGAATCTCAGGTGTGGAAGATACAATGGAAGAAATAGATGTATCTGTCAAAGAAAATGTTAAATCTAAAAAATTCCTGACACAGACCATCCAAGAAATTCAAGACAACATAAAAAGACAAAACCTAAGAATAACAGGAATAGAGGAAAAAGAAGATTCCCTGCACCAAGGCCCAGAAAATATTTTCAACAAAATCACTGAAGAAAATTTCCCCAACTAAAAGGAGAGGCCAATAAGAATACAACAGGCCGACAGAACACCCAATAAATTAGACCAGAAAAGAAAATCCTCTTGCAACATAATAATCAAAACAGTAAGTATACAGAACAAAGAAAAAAATACTAAAAGCTGCAAGAGAAAAAGGCCAAGTAACATATAATGGCAAACCCATTAGAATCACATCTGACTTTTCAACCTAGACTATGAAAGCCAGAAGGGCCTGGACAGATATAATGCAGACCCTAAGAGAACACAGATATCAGCCCAGGCTACTATACCCAGTAAAACTCTCAGTCCTCATAGATGGAGAAAACAAGATATTCAATGACAAAAACAAATTTCAACAATACCTACACACAAATCCAGCATTACAGAAGACACTAGAAGGGAAAATAAAACCCAAGAAAACTAGCTACATTCAAGAAAACACAGGAAATAAATAACCTCACTACAGTAAAACAAAAAGCAACCAAGCACAAAACCATATGACCACAGCCAACATCAAATTCAAAGGATCTAACAGCCACTGGTCATTAATCTCTCTCAACATCAATGGACTTAATTCTCCAATAAAAAGTCACAGACTAACAGCTGATAAACACCTTCAGCAAAGTGGCTGGATAGAAAATTAACTCCAAAAAATCAGTACCCCTCCTGTATACAAAAGACAAAAGGGCTGAGGAAGAAATTGGGAAAACACCCTTCACAATAGCCACAAAAGACATAAGGTACCTTGGAGTAACCCTAACCAAGGAAGTCAAAGACTTGTATGAAAAAAATTTCAAGTCTCTGAAGAAAGAATTAGAAGAAGATATCAGGAGATGGAAAGAACTTCCATGCTCATGGCTTGGCAGGATTAACATAGTAAAAATGGCCATCTTACCAAAAGCAATCTACAGATTCAATGCAATTCCCATCAAATTACCAACACAATTCTTTACAGACCTGGAAAGAAAAATTCTCAACTTCATATGGAATAACAAGAAACCCAGAATTGCTAAAACAAACCTCTACAATAAAAGTTCTTCTGGAGGTATCTCCATCCCTGATCTTAAATTGTACTATAGAGCAACAGTTAAAAAAACTGCATGGTACTGGCATAGAGACAGAATGGTGGATCAATGGAACCGAACAGAGGACCCAGAAATAAACCCACACACTATGGACACCTGATCTTTGACAAAGATGCCAAAACCATACAACAAAAAAAAGATAGCATCTTCAGCAAATGGTGCTGGTCTAACTGAATGTCTACATGTAGAAAAATGAAAATAGATCCATACTTATCACCCTGCACAAAATTGAAGTCCAAGTGGATCAAAGACCTCAACATAAAACCAGACACATTAAATCGGCTAGAAAAAAAAGTGGGGAATACCCTAGAACTCATTGGTACAGGAGAAAACTTCCTGAACAGAACACCAACAGCCCAGGCTCTAAGAGCAACAATCAAAAATGGGACCTCATGAAACTGAAAAGCTTCTGTAAAGTAAAGGACACTGTCATCAAAACAAAGCGACTGCCTACAGATTGGGAAAGAATCTTCACCAACCCTTTATCTGACAGAGGACTCATATCTAGTATATATAAAGAAGTAAAGAAGCTGAAAAGCAGCAAATCAAGTAATCCACTTAAAAATGGGGAACAGAGCTAAACAGAGAATTCTCAATAGAGGAATATCTAATGGCAGAGAAGCACTTAAAGAAAAGCTCAACCTCATTAGCCATTAGGGAAATGCAAATCAAAACAACCCTGAGATTTCACCTTACACCCATCAGAATGGCCAAGATAAAAAACTCAAGTGACAACACATGTTGGAGAGGTTGTGGAGAAAGGGGAACCCTTCTCCACTGCTGGTGGGAATGTAAACTTGTACAACCACTCTGGAAATCAATCTGGTGCTTTCTCAGACAACTAGGAATAGCGCTTCCTCAAGATCCAGCCATACCACTCCTAGGCACATATCCAAAAGAGGCTCAAGTACACAAATAGGACATTTGTGCAACCATGTTTGTAGCAGCTTTATTTGTAATATCCAGAAGCTGGGAACAACCCAGATGCCCCTCAACTGAAGAACGGATGCAGAAATTGTGGTACATCTATACAATGGAGTATTACTCAGCAATGAAAAATAAGTAAATCATGAAATTTGCAGGTAAATGGTGGGACCTGGAAAGGATCATCCTGAGTGAGTTGTCCCAGAAGCAGAAAGACACACACGGTTTATACTCACTTATATGGACATACAGCATAGGACAAACCCACTAAAATCTGTGCATCTAAAGAAACTAAGCAAGAGAGAAGACCCTAACTAAAATGCTCCATCCCCATCCTGAAAGGCAAAGAGGATGGACATCAGAAGATGAAAACAGGAAACAACCTAGGAACCTGCTACAGAGGGCCTCTGAAAGCCAGAAGAAGAAAACAGGAAACAAACTAGGAACCTGCCACAGAGGGCCTCTGAAAGCCTCTGCCCTATAGACTATTAAAGCAGATGCTGAGCCTGATGGGCAACTCTCAGGCAGAGTGAATCGAATTTTATGTAAGAAGTGGGAAATAGCAAGAGCTGGAGAGGACAGGAACTCTACAAGGAGAGCAACAGAACAAGAAAATTTGAACACAGGGAACTTCCCAAAGACTCATACTCCAACCAAGGACTATTCATGGAGATAACCTAGAACCCCTGCATAGATGTAGCCCATGGCACTTCAGTGTCCAAGTGGGTTACATAGTAATGGGAAGAGGGACTGCCTCTGACATAATCTGATTGGCCTGCTCTTTGATCACCTCCCCCTGAGGGAGGAACAGCCTTACCAGGCCACAGAAGAGGACAATGCAGCCACTTTTGATGAGGACTGATAGACTAAGATCAGAAAGAAGGAGAGGAGAACCTCCCCTATCAGTGGACTTGGGGAGGGGCATGCATGCAGGAAGTGGAGGGAGGGTGGGATCCGGAGGAGAGGAAGGAGGGGCTTATTTGGGGATACAATATGAACAAAGTGTAATTAATAAAAATAAACTTAAACCACACAGAGATCCCCACACATTAATAGTGGGAGACTTCAACACCTCACTCTCAACAAAGGACAGATCAACAAAACAGAAATTAAACAAAGAAACAATGTCTCTAACAGAGTTCATCAATCAAATGGACCTAACAGACATTTAGAGAACCTTACACCCAAACACAAAAGAATTTACCTTCTTCTCAGCACCTCATGGAACCTTCTCCAATCTAGACCATATGGTTGGGCACAAAGCGAGCCTCAACAGATACAAGAAGATGGAAATAATCCCTTGTATCTATCTGATCTCCATGGACTAAAGCTGGATCTCAAGTCCATGCATAAAAATTAGCTAGACCCCTGCTAAGATGTAACCCATTGACAGTTCAGTCTTCATGTGAATTACCTAGTAAAGGAAGAAGAGACAGTCTCTGACACAAACTCAGTTGCCTGCTCCTTGATTACTTCTCCATGTTGGCATGACCTAGCCAGCCCACAGAAGGAGAGGATACAGAGAGTTCTGATAGGACCTGATAGACTAAGGTTAGACAGTAGGGGAGGAGGACTTCCCCTATCAGTGGACTAGGGAAGAGGGCTAAGAGAGAAAGAGGTAGGAGATGAGGGAAGGGGCTACAATCTGGATACAAAGTGAATGATTTGTAAAAAAGAAAAATAGAAAAAAAGAAAAGTTACAGAGAGTACTTTGGCCTAAAATAGGTACATAAATGCGTACAATCATGAGAAGGTATAAAATATGTTGATAATATTAATTATATAGATAAAATCAGAATACTCTAGTATTGTAAGCCACTCATACTCTTAAAATGAAGAAAGGAACAATTACTTATAACAATTATTAATATGTTGAGGAATGGGAAGACTACATAAAAGATGTAAATGGTCATCAGAGATTCAAAATGTGAGGAGCAATGAAGTCCAAGTATTAATTTCAGCAATATTTATTGCTATCTTTTTTTTCCTCTTCCTTCCACCTTCTCCTCTTTTGCCTCTTTTTAGTTAATTTTTTATTAACCACAATTTATTCATTTTGTATCCTAGTGTAGCCCCCTCCCTTATCCCCTCCTAATCTCACCCTCCCTTCCTCTTTTCCTCCCATGCCTCTCTTCCTGTTCACTGATAGGGGTGGTCCTTCTCCCCTTTCATCTGACCCTAGCCTATCAGGTCTCATCAGGACTGACTGCATTGTCTTTCTCTGTGGCCTGGTAAGGCTGCTCCCCTCTCAGGGGAGCCAGCCACTGAGTTCATGTCAGAGACAGCCCTTGTTCCCCTTACTAGGAAACCCACTTGGACACTAAGCTGCCATGGACTAAATCTTTGCAGGGGTTCTAGCTGATCTCCATGCACAGTCCTTGGTTGGAGATTCAGTCTCAGAAAAGACCCCTGGGCCCAGATTTTGGGGTTCTGTTGCTCTCCTTGTGGAGATCTTGTCCCCTCCAGGTCTTTCATCCCTCCCCTTCTTTCATAAGATTCCCTGCACTCTGCCAAACTTTTACAACCACTTTGGAAATCAATCTAGCACTTTCTTAGAAAATTAGGAATAGTGCTACCTCAAGATCCAGCTATACCACTCCTAGATATATATACAAAAGATACTCAAGTATACAACAAGGACATTTGTTCAACCATGTTTGTAGGAGCTTTATTCATAATAGCCAGAATGTGGAAGCAACACAGATGTCCCTCAACAGAGGAATGGATATAGAAATTGTGGTACATTTACAGAATGGAATACTACTCAGCAATTAAAAACAAGGAAATCTTGAAATTTGAAGGCAAATGGTTGGATCTAGAAAAGATCATCCTGAGTGAGGTATCCCAGAAGCAGAAAGACACACATGGTATATACTCACTTATAAGTGGATATTAGCAATAGAATATTATATAAACCTACTAAAATCTGTACACCTCAAGAAGCTAAGCATGAAGGAGAACCCTGGGTAAGATGTCCAATCCTCCTTCAGAAATGCAAACAGGATGGACATCAGAAAAAGGAGAAAACAGGGAACAAGACAGGAGCCTACCACAGAGGGTCTATGAAAGAATCTACTCAGCAGGGTATTAAAGCAGATGCTAAGACTCATAGCCAAACTTTGGGCAGAGTATGGGGAACCTTTTTTTTTTTTGAGACAATATTTCATTTAGTTCATGCCAGCCTTGAATTCACTTTTTAACTAAAGATGACCTTGAATACCTGGATCAGTATGTTTCTGCCCCCCAGATCCTAGGCATGCACCATCCTATCCAATTTTGGATTTTTGGTTGTTTTATTTCTTACTATTAGGACCATAACATAATTTCCAAATTGCTTCTTATAGTAAAGGAACTGAAAGCTTTATGTCAATCACATAGAAAACTCCTATGACAGAAAAAAAAAACAAAAATAATAACAGAGGAATGAAAATATACTACTAAATCAAACCATTTAGTAGTTTTTTTTTTTTTTACTGGTCTACCCATCTCTATTTGATAGATATATAGCCACAGAAAATGGAATCCGAAGGTTAAAAAAACATCTGAATTCCCCTCTTTTTTGCAGCAGTATTCACAGGAGGAAGAGATAATGGTGGTATCTAGAAAAGATCATCCTGAGTGAGGTATCCCAGGAGGAGAAAGACACACATGGTATATACTCACTTATATAGTCCTATAAGATAGGATAAGCATACTAAAATATGTGCATCTAAAGAAGATAAACAAGAAGAAGTACCCGGAGGAAGATGATCAATCCTCACTTAGAAAGACAAATGGGATGGACATGGGAAGTAGGAGAAAACAAGTAACAGGATAAGATCCTACCACAGAGAGCCTCTGAAAGACTCTACCTAGCAGTGATCAAAGCAGATGCTGAGACCCATAACCAAGCCTTTGGCAGAGTGTAGGGAATCATATGAAGGAAGGAGGAATTAGTATAACCTAGAGGGGACAGGGAGTCCCACAAGGTCAAAATATATCTGGGCACAGGGGTCTTCTCTGAGACTGTTTATCCAACCAAGGACCATGCATTGATATAACCTACAACCCCTGCTCAGACATAGCACATGGTAGCTCAGTATCCAAGTGGGTTCCCTAATAAGGGGGGCAGGAATTGTTTCTGCCATGAACTCAATGTCTGGCTCATTGTGCTTCCCCTCTCCCCTGAGGGAGGAGCAACCTTGCTAGGCCACAGATAAGGACATTGCAACCATCCTGAAGATACCTGATAAACTAGGGCTGGATGGAAGGAGAGGAGGATACCCCCTCTTAGTGGACTCGGAAGGGGACAGGGAGGAGATGAGGGAGGGAAGGGAGGATTGGGAGGAAAAGAGGGAGAGGGCTACAGCTGGGATACAAGCAAATGTATAAAATTATTTAAAAACAAAAAATATTAAAAAAATAAACAAACAAACAAACAACAAACAAAAAACCTCATCTGAATCCCCCTCTTTTTTGCAGCAATATGCACAGGAGCAAGAGATAAAACAACCTAAGTATCAACTGATGGATAGTAAAGAAAGTGTAGTATGCATACATATTAGAAAGTGTGTGATTCAGCCATTTGGTTTTTTTTTTTTTTTGAGTCCAATTATTTTAGTGACTATTTTGAATATACATGGTCTAAACATGCTATTTAGAAGAGTTACCAGAGTTGATCACTTCTGTTTAGAGGAAAGATAATTTAGTTACTGAGATATTATAAAAATACCAGTGGAAAAAGTGTCCTGTACTTCCCAATTAAAAGACAGCATAAGAATCTATATTAGTCTCAGAAAGATTCAGCCATTTGTAAGAGAATGAAATCTCATCTTTTGCAGAAGCATGGGTGGCCCTGGAGATAGTTGTGTTAAGTAAGATAAGCCAGGCACAGAAAGATAATCATCATACCACCTCACCTTCATGTGTAACACAAAATAGTCTCATAGAGGCTGAAAGGTGGTGGCTATTAGAGGGCAATCCTGAACACTGTTACTTTGAAGTATAAGAAATTGTGTTACTACAAAGCAAGAGACTCTACACAGAAATTGTGTACTATATATCAAACAGCTAGAGGAAATTATTTCTAAATGTTTCTCCATCAAGAAATGACAAATATTTGAGGGAATAGCTATGTTTGATCTAATTTAAATACAAACATTTATATGTACCTAAATGCCACCTGGTAATCAATTATTATGCATAATTTTTACAATTTTATATACCAGTTAAAATACATTCCAAAAGACTAATTTTAATTTAACAAAAATATCAGAATGTAAGAATCTATGCAGTTTTGTCCTTGCACTGCAAAAGATTATTTTCATATTTATCAAATTAAAATAAGCTAATGCTGCACACCCTTTAAAGAACAATAATTTAAAATCTGACCCATGACTTGTGTGTGGTTTACACACATCTACATAGAGAAAACTAAATTATTTTATTTTATGTGTATGTCATTAACTCTTGATGAAGGTCAAAAGCTGTGCTCAATGTCCTTTGAAGTTTTATTTTATTAAATATACTTAATTGTGCATATTTCACATATAAAAATGACATTATAGAATACAGACTATCTTAGTTACTTTTTACTGCTGGGATAAAGTACAATGACCGAAGAAACTTATGAAATAAAGTGCTTAATTTGAGGCTTATGGTTTCATAGGCTTATAGTTCATGATCACCATGGCTAGTAGTATGACAGCAGGCAAGCAGGCATGGAGCTAGAACAGTAGGTGAGAACTTTTGTCTTGAGACAACCAGGAGGCATCAAGAGAGACCCAATGTCTTTTGAAACCTCAGAGTCTGCCCCCAGTGACACACCTCCTCAACAAGGTCATATCTTTTAGTCTTTCTCAAACAATTTCACAAACTGGAGATGAAGTATTCAAGTACATGTATTTATAGGGGCTATTTTTCATTGAAACTTCTATTTATGTAGAAGATAAATTAATACTGTAATAAAACAAATTACAAAATTCCTTACTCCTTCCAAGAGAAAGGAAGGTCAAGGCTGTTTCTGTGCTGCTATTCATTAACAGTCCCTCTAAATTTTATTATTTCACCTTACCTTTTTTTCTCTACAGTGCTCACATGATATTCCAAACAAGTAATACTGACAGAATTTTACTAACTTGAGCTAAGCTTAACATGCTATACTGAGAACCAGGATACTAGTGAATGATAAAAGCATTAATAGCTAAACATCACTACCTTATTTGCATGTCTTGCCTAATAAGCTTTTTTCCCCAGTGTAGATTCAATCTTGTCCATGAACAAAAATGGACATGTTCGTCTTTTAGTAAGTCTGACTGTCAATATCCTTTCTTTTGTGAAGTCTGAAGCATTTAACCCTGTTGTGTCTATTCATTATCGACATATTAAGGCAAGCACATGCCTATTCGTACCTTTTCTCTAGGTGAAATGTGGTCTAGTTTCCCAGCCAGTCTCATGACTATACTCACCCAGATGTCCTTTTCTTTTTCCCCTTCTCTCATTTTAAGAAGTTTGGCAATCTTTTCGTTTTCCTCTGTACATGTAGATTTCAAATATTTTCATCACCAAACAAATGTTAGACAATACATTTAACTTCGCTTGATTTAATGATTTCTCAAATGTGAGTGTATATTAAAACATTGCATTTGTGTCCTATAAATATATGTAATAAAATTGTTAGTGGAACATAAGCATTTTAGAATATTAATAGTGGAATTGCCTGAAAATTGCAGATTTTCTTATTTTAGTCAAGAGAGGTCTTAATTTTAGAAAATTTTTAGATAGTTGAAGTCTCCAACAATAACTTTTTATGATCCACATCCTCGCGGTAGATATTTATGTCTTAGAATACCGTTTTAATACATATCAGTTTTCATGTAGTAAAACATTGCTTTTCAGCTGTGGGCAGTTCAAATAGCTACTCTCTGGTATGTTCTGATTATTCCAAACCATTTTCTACCACCAAACAGGAAACAGATAACAAAAAAACGATGTCTATAATGCTCATAAATAGACACTGTCATGTATTCTATAGTAAAGTAACACCAACCTCCCAGTAACAGAGTGTATCTTACCCAATTTATGGTAAAATATATATCTCCAGAATCTCAGAAGGGAAGACAATCATCTGTGTGCCTTTAAATTTTTTTCCTAAAGGTTTTAATTTACTACTGCTCATTTGCTTCAGCTATACTAATTGAATTAATAGGAATGGTTAAAAACGGAATACAATTCAGCTCCTCATTTTCAGAAAAATGATACAGAAGGAAGAACATTAATGTCAGGAAGATATATAATGGTTATTGAGGTTTTGGGGTTTGTATCAAACTATGAAGAGGTAGATTGGCAGGTTTTTCTATTCAATCATATGAAGTATGAAGGAAAAACTTAGTGGTTAGAAGGGAAAAGTAACTCATATCCCTAGGCATGATAGAAGATTTGGTAGTGGGCTAGTAGCCTACAGCATGAGCTAACAGGTATTTATCATGGCCTTTTTTGTAAGCATTAAAGAAGCCAAATCTATGAGTGACAACACTTTTCACTTTGAGAAAGTATAAGTTGATGTGTGTTTTATCCCAAGGACTGGAAAAGAACCAACAGTGCTCTTAAAACCAAGGGTTAGAAGAAATGGACAGTGTATAGCACAACAAATACATTCTTCAACTCAGGAAGGCATTAAATCTTACTGTTTCACACATGAATGAGACTAATAACAGCTACTTTAGCTCTCAGAATTTTACCTTTTACATCTTTAAAATGAATGTATGACTAAGACATGCTTATGTCTACCTCACAATTTTGTTAAAAGAATGACATAAAACATGTTTTGGTTACATTTATAATACCCAATAAACCATAAATATATGGAGATGTCCAGCAATAATTAATAAAATTATGTGACATTTTGAACATGATAGGTTCAGAGCAGTACATGAATTCTTAATAAAATTATAAGAAATATTTGATCTATTCTTGGCTTCTTTTTCTCATTTACAGAATTTTGCCTATGCCAAAACTAAGTGTATCTTTGCTTCTTTATTTCATCCTCCAAGGAATTTGTTCTTCCAACTTGAATCAGTGTGTTTCTGAATGGTATTTGAATACCATTATAATCTTCAACCCATGACACCAGTATTTGAGCTGAAGTGAGCAAGACTACCTTTAAGAAAATATGGTTCCTCAGAAAATTGGGAATAGTTCTACCTCAAGACCCAACTATACCATTCCTGGTCATATACCCAAAAGCTCCTCTGCTGTACTACAATGTTGCTCAACTATGTTCATATCAGATTTATTCATAATAGCCATAAACTGGAAACAACCTATATGTCCCTCAACTGAAGAATGGATACAGAAAATGTAATACTACTCAGCTATTAAAAAACAAGAGCATCATGAAATTTGCAGGGAAATGGATTGAACTAGAAAAGATCATCTTGAGTGAGGTAACCCATACCCAGAAAGACACACATGGTGTGTGCTCACTTAGAAGTGGATATTAGTCATAAAGTATAGGATAACCACGCTACAATCCAGAGACCCAAACAAGCTAAGTAACAAGGAAGTCCTAAGGGAAGATACTTGAATCTCACTTAGGAAAGGAGATAAAATAGACATCTGAAGTAGATGGATGGAGGAAACTGGATGAGAGAGGGAGTGGGGAGGGGAACAAAGGTTAGAATTAGGTGTGGGGAGAGTGGAGGAGAAAAGGGTACTGGGAGAGAGAATGGAAACTAGTGGGAGGAGGCATCTCTGGGACAGGGGATGCTCATAGGAGTCTATGTGGGTTAACCTAGCTGAGACTCTTAGCTGCGGGGGTTGGGAAGTGAGCCTGAAGTCGCTACCTCCTTTAGTCATGCGAGACTTTCAGTGGAGGGAGTGAGGCACCAACCCAGGCATAAAACCTTCACTCCCAAATTTGTTATGCCTACAAAAATTGTAGGGATAAAGATGGAACAGAGATTGAGGGAATGGCCAACCAATGACTGGCCCAACTTGAGGCCCACCCCACAGGAGAGAGCCAACCACTGAAGCTATCAATGATACTGTTATGCTTGTAGAGAGAAGCCCAGCAAAACTGTTTCTGAGAGGTCTCATTCAGCAGCTGATGTAGTAGATGCAAAGACCCACAGCCAAACAATAGGCGGAATAAGCAGAGCCCTGGGTGTCTCCTGGAAGACTGGAAGGAATGTTGGAGGAGGAGTGAAGGACACCACAAGAAGACCTACAGAGTAAACTAACCTGAGCCCATGGGGGCTCACAGAGACTGAACCACCAACCAAAGGGCTGGACCTAGGTCCCCTACACATATGTAGCAGATGTGTAGCTTGTTCTTCATGTGGGTCCCCTAACAATTGGAGCAGGGAGTTGTTTATGACTCTGTTGCCTGCCTTTGGATCCCTTTCCCATAGCTGGGTTCTCTTCTCTGGCCTCAGTGGGAAAGGATGTGCTTAGTTCTGCTGCTACTTGTTGCACCAACGTGGGTTGGTACCCACCTGGGGGCCTCAACCCAGTCCCACTCTCCCTCTTTCTTCCCCCATCCCCTTCCCCTAGTCTACTGAAAGGGGAGTTCTCCTCCTCTGCCATCTGCCTATAGCTTATCAAGTTTCATCAGGACTGCCTGGATCCTCTTCCTCTGTGGCCTGGCAAGGCCACATTGCCAGGGGCAACTGATCAAAGAGCAGGAGGAGAAGGGAGGAAGCAGAAAAGGGAGATGTAAGTGTGGTACTGAGAAAGGAGGAGAGAGGGGGTTGGGATCAGGTTATAAATTGATTAAATAAATAAATTAATAAAAAGATAAAAGATATAATGGTAGAGAGCCATCCCCTGACACTATTAATGATGCTCTGCTATGCTTGCATGCAGGAGTCTAACATGACTGTCATCTGGGAGGCTCTACTCAGCAGTGAACGGAGACAGATGCTGGGACTTGCAGCCAAGTGTGGGGTAAAGCTCTGAGAGTCTTGTGGGATTGTGGGAGGGGACAGGAACCCCACAAGAAGACCAATAGAGACAACTAACCCAGACTCACAGAGATGTACACACACTAAGAAACCAATTAAAGGACATGTATGATCTGGGCCTAGGCCCTTTGCACATATGTGGCCAATGAGTGGCTTGTTCTTCATGTGGGTCCCTTGGCCAGTGGAGAAAGGAGGGGCTATTTCTAACAGAGGCTCTATTGCCTGCCTGCTTTTGGAGCACTTCCCCCTGGCAAGGCTGTCTTGCCTGGCCTGAGTGGATGAGGATATGCTCAGTCCTGATGTGTGCTGGGATAAATTGATAAGGAGTTGGGGGGCGGGGAGAAGGAGAGGAACTCACCTTTTCTCTGGAGAAAGTGAAAGGGAAAGGTGGAGGAGGAGGGAGGGAGACTGGAAGGAAAGAAGGGTGGGGTTGCCCTTGGGATGTAAAGTAAATAAACTTAAATACTACTATTACTACTAAAATAATAATAATAAATCAAAAATGAAGAGAAAAAAGAAATTAAAAATAAAGAAAATAATAAATTCTATAATTTTGTCCTTGGTGCATTAAAATTATCTGAATGTTGTCAGTAATTTTTACCTCTAGATATATTTTTTCTTTTTCTTAATTTTTTCTTTCTTTCTTTTTTGTTTTTTACAATTTATCATTAAATATCCCGATTGAAGCCCCCCCTCAACTCTTTCTAGTCCCATCCTCCCTATCTCTTCCTCCGTATCCCCTTCCCCTAGTCCACTGAAAGGGGGAGTTCTTCTCCTCTGCTATCTGCCTATAGCTTATCAAGGTTCATCAGGACTGCTTGGGTCCTCTTCCTCTGTGGCCTGGGAAGGCCACATCGCCAGGGGCAAGTGATCAAGAACAGGCAATTGAATTCATGACAGTGGGAACCCTTGCTCTCCTTGCTCGGGAACCCACATGGAGACTGAGGTGCCAATCGGCTACATCTGAGCAGGGGATCTAGGTTCTCTCCCTGCATAGTCCTTGGTTAGTGCATCAGTCTCTGCAGACCCCCTGGGCTCAGATTCTTTAGCTTTGTTGGTCTCCTGTCCTCTCCGTGTTCTTCTATCTCGCCCTTTTCCCATAAGATTCCATAACTTTGCTCTGCCCAAAGTCTGTCTGTTTGAGTCTCACCATTTGCTTCGAGCCCCTGTTAGGTGGAGCCTTTCAGAGGACCCCTCTATAGTAGGCTTCCATCCTGTTTCCTCTCTTCCACCATTTCTGTAGTCTATCCTGTTTGTCATTCTGAATAAGATTTAAGCATCTTCCCTAGGGTTCTTCTTGCTGTTTAGCTTCTTTAGGTCTGTAGCTTTTAGTATGGCTATCATATATCATAGGGCTAATAATCACTTATAAGCAAGTGTATACCAAGCCTGTCTTTCTGTTTCTGGGTTACCTCACTCAGGATGATCATTTATTGTTACATCTAAAATATGTCTATGCTTCAAAAGACCAGGCAATAATACAATATGCTGGTCACTTTGACAGCTTCATCTATTTTTAGTTTAACTAACAATCATTTTGTAGTT
Source organism: Psammomys obesus (assembly GCF_907164565.1). NCBI lineage: Eukaryota > Metazoa > Chordata > Mammalia > Rodentia > Muridae > Psammomys > Psammomys obesus. The sequence continues at coordinate 192,424 of NW_026590503.1, forward strand.
CACTGTGTGCACAGTCAGATGTAAAACAATCAATGAAAGAGAACCAGTATGACTACTATCAGCTTTAAAATCTCTCAAAATAAGTCTCAATTCAGTTTCTACTCAACCCTTTCCTATGCTCATTACTCTAATGCCTTTTCTCAAAATTTGGAGACGCTGTTGACTTTTCCTCTTCTCATATTTCCATTGATTTAGCTACTGTGTGTCATTCATTCCACATGTGCAACAGTCCTCGTTTTGTTCAGGATTTTGTAGCACTTATCTAGATTATCTAAGAGCCCACAGAAGAGTTTTATTTCTTGTGTTTCTCAAAAACCATTCTAATTACATGTTAAGTATGAGTTTCAACATTTAGCCCTTTCACTCCGCTTTTTTCCAGTGGCTTTCTTGGCATCTTGGAATGCCAGCAGGACTTAGCTATATTCCATTTCAGTGGGCCAATAGGTCCCCTGAAGCTTATCCTCTATTGTCAGACTGGACTGAATTTAAGTAGCTACATGCACCTTTGCTCATTTGTCTTCTGGATTTGGAAACTTTATTAACATCCTTACTCTGTTCTGATTGATTTTTTCAGCTTCACATAAACCTACACATATCTTGGAAGTGGAAATCTTAATTGAGAAAATTCCTCTATTTATAATAGTCTTTGGAATATTTTGTTGATTATTGATTGATTTGGGAGGGCCCAGAGCATTATGGTCATTGTTACCCTTAAGCAGGTGGTCCTGAGGTATAAAGAAAGCAGGCTGAGCTAGTCTAAGAAGCCAGCAGTGTCCTCCATAGCCTCTACTCCAGTTCCTGCCTCCAGATTCTTACACTGAGTCCCTCCTGTAATGGGGTGTAACCTGAGGGTTGTCAGATGAAATAAACCCTTTCTTCCCCAAGTTGATTTTGGTCATGAGCTTTTATTACAGCAATGTAAATCATAAAGATATACCTATTCTTCAGGGTCCACTTGAAATTCTTTCATCAGATTTTATAGCATCTATTTTTTTATTCTTACAATAACTCTTTGTAGGTGGTATTACATTTGACTCATTTGTTTAATATGATCAATATCAATATTAATGCAATTAATATTGGTGTATTAATATCAATACACCTGAAACTCTTTAAGGAAGAAAACATGTTTTATTCATTTTCACAACTACTATTATCCCAGTTCTCCCATTTGGAATATTCTGTGTGTTCACCTGATTAGAGCAGGCTACTTGCTAAAATGTTGGAATGGAAAGGTAAGTCCTTGGTTATATTTCTAAGTTATTCTTGGCTCCTCAATGCTTATTTGTTAAATAAAGTGGTAGTTTTAATTACCATGTTTCACTAAAGTTGTACTTCTAAAGATGATCAATGATTTCTTACTTTGCATCCCTACTCTCCTTGGTATCCATTACCTGACTCTTTTTTTTTCCCCTCCCAAGCCCTCCCTCCCTCCCTCCTTTCCTCCCTGCCCCTTTCCAAGTCCACTGATTTGGGAGGACCTCCTCCCCTTTCATCTGATCCTGTTTTATCAGGTATCTTCAGGACTGGATGCAAAGTCCTCCTCTGTGGCCTAGCAGGACTGCTCTTCCCTTGGGGGATGGGGAGGTCAAAGAGCCTGCCATTGAGTTCCTGTCAGAATTAGTCCCTGTTTCCCTTACTATGGGAAACCAATTTGTTACTGAACTACCACGGGCTTCATCTGCGCAGAGGTTCTAGGTTATATCCATACATGGTCCTTGGTTGAGTGTCAGTCCCAGAAAAGACCCCTGTGCCCAGATATATTTGGTCCTTGTGGAGCTCCTATCCTTTTCACATCATACAAACTCCCCCTTCTTTCATATGTTTCCCTGCACTCTGCCGAAGGTTTGGTTATGAGTCTTAGTATCTGCTTTGATACACTGCTAGGTAGGGTCTTTCAGGGGCCCTCTGTGGTAGGCTCCTGTCCTGTTACTTGTTTTCTCCTATGTCCACTGCACCTCCCATTTGTCTTTCTAAGTGAGGATTGATCATTTTACTCTGGGGTCCTCTTTCTTGTTTATCCTCTTTAGGTGTATAGATTTCATTATGTTTGCCATATCTTATAGGACTATATGAGTGAGTATATACCATGTGTGTCTTTCTCCTGTCTACATGCAGAAAAATGAAAATAGATCCATATTTATCATCCTTCACAAAACTAAAGTCCAAGTGGATCAAAGACTTCAACATAAAACCAGATACTCTAAATCAGTTAGAAAAAAAAGTGGGGAAGAGCCTAGAAGTCATTGGCACAGGAGACAACTTCCTGAACAGAACACCAACATCACAGGCTCTAAGAGCAATAATCAATAAATGGGACCTCATGAAACTGAAAAGCTTCTGTAAAGCAAAAGACACTGTCGTCAGAACAAAACGACTGCCTACATACTGGGAAAGGATCTTCACCAATCCTATATCTGACAGAGGACTAATATCGAGTATATACAAAGAACTAAAAAAGTTAAAAAGCAATAAATCAAGTAATCCAATTAAAAATGGGGTACAGAGCTAAACAGAGAATTCTCTGTAGAGGAATATGGAATGCCAGAGAAACAGTTAAAGAAATGTTCAACATCCTTAGCCATCAGGGAGATGCAAATCAAAACGACCCTGAGATTTCACCTTGTACCCATCAGAATGGCTAAGATGAATAACTCAAGTGACAACACATTCTGGAAAGGTTGTGGAGAAAGGGGAATCCTCCTCCATTGCTGGTGGGAATGTAAACTGGTACAACCACTTTGGAAGTCAATCTGGCACTTTTTCAGACAATTAGGAATAGTGCTTCCTCAAGATTCAGCAATACCACTCCTAGGCATATACCCAAAATTTCCTCAAGTACACAACAAGGACATTTGCTCAACCATGTTTGTAGCAGTTTTATTTGTAATAGGCAGAACCTGGAAACAACTCAGATGTCTCTCAACGGAGGAATGGATACAGAAATTGTGGTATTTTTACACAATGGAATACTACTCAGCAATCAAAAAGGAGGAAATAATGAAATTTGTAGGCAAATGGTGGGATCTAGAAAAGATCATTCTGAGTGAGCTGACTCTTTCTTCTGTTCATCCTTTTGGATTTTGTGAAGTCTAAGAAATCTGCATCTTAATACATGCAGTGGCATCTTCAGCTATTCTCTCCTAACAACTTTTCAGATCTATGAGTCAAGCACTGTACTCTTGAACCAAGACAGAGTTTCAACTGTGTCTTCCAACATAAGACTTATACTTTAATTATGCATGTTAAAATCTTTGATATATACTTTATTCATATCAGCTAGAGTGGCAGAAGGCTTCTATTTTATTTCTTTACAATTATTGCTATCTTGGCAATTATACTTTAATTTTGTGCTGAAAAAGTCATGTAGCCCTTTCCCTTGGTTGTTTGCTTCTCATTCCCCATGGTTCTGTGAACCAGGGCTGAAATTATAAAGGTAATTTATTTCTGACCTTAGTAATCACTTCAAACAGAGTCATACAACAAAGTAAGGTAAGAGAAAAAGAGAATGGATATTAGAAATTGTTTCTTCAGTCAGTTTCTGCTGGTCTTAGATATGAAATTCACACCAGACCTATCCTTGGACATGGCACTGGAAGGTACACTTAAGACCAAGGCACTGAGCTGCCTCACCAACCTCCTTGATTCTCAGGGTATCTCAACTGCTCTTATCTTCCTACCAGAAACCTTTACACTAGTGTTTTTCATCTCTGGAAATCATACAGTGATCTACTCTGTTCTCATTCCAATGCCTAGAAGTCCTCATTGATGTCTCCTTCATACTCTCAAATACCATACTTCCTATGATCTTTAGAAAAATCCCAAAATCTCTGTACATGTCTACATTTTTTATTGCTTCAGTGTGATTCTTAGGCACCAACATCTCTCATCAGTGCTACAACAATGCTTTCAAGTTAGGTTTTTCTTGATTTCATCAAATCAATTTTTTTAAAATTTTACTTCCACATTTAAAAACAGTTCAAAGATTTCCCAAACTTTTATATCATCCATAATCTATATGGTGAGCTACCAATTTTTCTAGCCTCAACCTTTGCTTACTTTTCCTGTAGCTTTTTCAAACTCCCCAAATTCTTCCTCCTACAATGACCCGACATATGATGCTTCATTTTCTTGAAATATCCTATTCTTCTCCTTTTGGATGATGCCCATTCATGACTCCTCTTTCTACTTCAATACTTATGAAAGCACAGTAAGAAGCTTCATGGAAGTTCTCAGCAACTTTCTGAAGTGAGTCACGCTACCCTCACTTTTTTTCTTACTGCATTGTAACTAAATAGATGATAGTAATCTACTTCCATAATGTAAACACTGAAAAGATAAAGACTTTGCATCATTGTGGGGTGTTTTTTTTTAATTCTCTACTACAACAAAGCATATCATAACATTTAGTGCATAATTCAAGTGTGGACAATTCATGAAAAAGTGTACCAAAGAGAATTATCTTGCCTTTCTCAAATGGGTCTTCAGTTTTGTTTTTCTGATTCAGAACATTTACTCATCTCTATAAACAAGGCAGAATGCGAGTCTCAATATCCACACACTTCTATCATTTTCCACAACCTTATGCCCACAACATTTTGAAGACTTTGGCTCCATGACGTTTCTTACAGGAGTCATTTTTACTGTCATTCTCCCTGGAGTTTCTAATTATTAATTTTAGTGTTACAGGTGTGAATAATCTTTTGGTTTTAATTCTTTACACTTACTTGGGTGGTTAGTCATAACATAGATTAAACATGTGAATTTTATTCTCAGAAACTTTAAAATATTTTAATGCCCATTCCTTACTAAAGCATATAGTTCAAATGACAGCATATAGAGCTACAGTTATCATTGTTAGACCAAGAATTCTCTTGATTTTCTGGGAATTTTATGCTCTGACACCATCATTCTCTTTACTATTCTCAATTTTTCATCGGTCATGTCTCTACCAACCTGACATGACTTACTCAAGCAGAGACTCGCAGTAGCAGAGGCCATAGAGACTGAAGAGGATACCCACTAACTAGATTAGTCTCTTACCAGAGGCAAGGGAACACCAACCCACCCATAAAAACTTTGACCGGAAATTTAACCCGCTTACAAGATGTGCAGGGATAAAGATAGATTAGAGATTGAAAGGATACCCAAATAATGTCTGGTTCAACCCCAATCCCACCCTATTGGAGAGTGCTAACCTCTGACACTATAACAATACTCTGCTAACCTTGCAGACAGGAGGAGCCTGACAGAGTCATCCTCTGAGAGGCTCTACCCAGAAGTGACTCAAAATAGATGTCAAGCCTGTCAGCCAAACATTGGCCTAGGGAGTCTTGTGGAAAAGTGGGGGAAAAGAGAAAAGGATCTAGAGGTGACAGGAGCTCAGAAGAAGACCAACAGAGCTGACTAACCAGGGCCCAGAGCAACTTGCTGAGAGTGAAGCATCAAACAAGGATCATGCATAAACCAGACCTACAGCCCGTACAAAGATGTAGCAGATGGACAGCTTAGGCTTCAAGTGGCTCCTCTTGTAAGGGAAATAGGGACTGCATTGGACAGGGACTCATTTGTCAGTTTTTAGATCACTTACTCCTGGTGGGACTGCCTTGGCAGGCCACAGGGGAAGAGGATGTGTCCTGATGCAACTTGGTGTTCTGGGGCAGATGGGAAAGGGAGCTCCCTTTTCTGAGGAAAAGGAGAGAGAGGGAAGGTGGAACTGGGAGGGGAAGAAGGATGGGGCTACAGCAAATATGTAAAGTAAATAAAAATATTAATATATTTTAAAAAGTGACTTCTCTGGGGGTGGATTAGGAGGTTTGAATCATACACATGTAGTTTTTAGAAAGCTACTTAAATTTTTTTCTAACATTTTACTTAACTAGATTCATGAGTGTATAACTCATGTAATATTTAAAATATTAAATAAAATAATAAGTAGACATCAATCAGTTAGATGAGCCCCATGCTGAATACTTATAGTTTTCTTCATGTAGTTTTGCCCTACCAATCTGGATGTAAAATTCAGTGTGCTACCTTTAAATTTCATCAAAGTACCCTGGCATTTGTCAAATTGATTTTTTTGGAAATTACAGTTCCCTTCATATATTAAAGCTTTGTTTTATTAAACACCTGTATAATATCAGTGCTGTCAAAAGAACAAACAGCAAAGAAAGGGGGTGATAAATTATCTGAATTTCAAAATGGGAGAAGTTACATGATAAAAGAGACCAATCTTGATAATGAGATCTGATAGACTAAGATCAGAAAGAAGGAGAGGGGGACCTCCCCTATCAGTGGACTTGGGGAAGGACATGCATGAGGAAGGGGGAGGGAAAGTGGGACTTGGAGGGGAGGAGGGGGGTTATGGAGGGATATAAAGTGAATAAAGTGTAATTAATAAAAGTTAAAAAAAGAATTTGGCAAGGTAAAGAATCAATAAAAAGGACTAGTCTACCAGAGGAAGAAAAAAAAAAAAGCTTTCTGAATTTCCAGTGATCAAAATTTAATTTAAAAGTCAAACATATAACAAATCTGAATTATTTCTGACAGCACTTGCTGTTACTACATTACAGAAGTACAAGCTTCACTGAAACTTGGTACTAAACAAGTAGCATCCATATTTTGCACTGTGCACATTAAATGTGCATCAACACCATGCCATGCAATGCCAAAAAATGCTGCCCATAACAGTTGGACTTAGATTTGAGATTGTTGAATGCTATTGATTGTAATGTTTTTACTGTACACACAGGATTTCCTGAAGTTATTAGAACATAATGGTTTAAATGCAGAACAAAGGACTTAATATTTTCCTCCCATCTTTCTTCCACATGTATCAAATTCATATCTTCTTATACTGTGTTGTGTTAGAATATTTGATTTTCTATTTTTTAAAATTTTTATTTTATTTTATTTTTAATTACACTTTGTTTACTTTGTATCCTGTTGGTATAATGTTATTTTTTATTTTTTCTACTCTTTTTTTTTATTATTCTCATTAGTTACATTTTGTTAATTCTGTATCCCAGCTGTATCCCTTATTCCCTCCCCAATCCCACCCTCTCTCCCTCGTCTCCTCCCTGCCGCTTTCCAAGTCCACTGATAGGGGAGGACCTCCTCCCCTTTCATATGACTCCGTTTTGTCAGGTATTTTCAGGACTGGCTGCAAAGTCCTCTTCTGTGGCCTAACAGTACTGCTCCTCCCTTGGGAGGTGGGGAGGTCAAAGAGCCAGTCATTGAGTTCCTGTTAGAAATAGTCCTTGTTCTCCTTACTATGGGAAACCAATTGATTACTGAGCTATCACGGGTCACATCTGAGCAGAGGTTCTAGGTTTTATCCTCTCATGATCTTTGGTTGAGTGTCCATTTCAGAAAAGACCCTGTGCCCAGATATGTTTGGTCCTTGTGGAGCTCCTATCCTTTCCACATCAAACTCCCCTTCTTTCATATGATTCCCTGCACTCTGCCGAAGGTTTGGTTATGAGTCTTAGTATCTACTTTGGAACACTGCTAGGTAGAGTCTTTCAGATGCTTTCTGCGGTAGACTCAGTCATACGTTCAATGCACATCCCATTTTGTATACACCTTACCCTTGTTCATTCAAATGCTGATTTCTACCCTCCCCCACTCTCGGTTTCAATCCGGATATTGCATTGTGATACTCATCCTAAGCATCCTGTCTCAACTTGGTGTAAACTTTCAAATAAAGTAACTAGACACAGTGTTGACCTGGGAGGAGCCAAAGGGCAGGAAATGAGTGGGAGGAGAAAGGGCAGGAGGAGAGCTGGAGGAGAGATCTTGGAGGACATGGAGCATGAACCAGACCTAAGATTTCACAAAAAGCAAGTATAATGTGGGACATCTAAATGTTAGGAAACTATTAGGGCTTGGAGGTTTAGGATGAAGTAACTATTGCCCAGCATTGTGTTCTAGGTTAACTAAATGAAACCAGTCTATGGTGATTTGGGTATACAGCTGTTTAGAACTAACAGCAGCATTACTAAAAGATAATCATTAGTAAATATTAATCACCGATTACAACAGTATTCCCACCCTTTAGTTCCCACCCTCCTCCCATCCCAACCCCTCTCTTCCTCTTATTTCTCCATGAATGCCTCTCTCCATGTCCACTGGTAGGGGAGGATTTCTTTTTCTTCCTTCTGATCCTAGTCTGTTAGGTCTCATCAGGAGTGGCTACACTGTCTTCCTCTGTGGCCTGGTAAAGGCTGCTCCCTGCTCAGGGGGGGTGATCAAAGAGCAGGCCAATCAGTTCATGTTAGAAGCAGTCTCTGTTCTCATTACCCACTTGGACACTGAACTGTCATGGGCTACATCTGTGCAGAGGTTCTAAGTTATCTCCATGAGTATGAGTCTCAGGAAAGACCCCTGTGTTCAAATTTTTTGGTTCTGTTGCTCTCCTTGTGGACCTCCTGTCCTCTCCAGATCTTACTATTTCCCACTTCTTTCATAAGATTCCCTGCATTCTGCCCAAAGTTTGTCCATAAGTCTCAACATCTGCTTTGATAGTCTGCAGGGCAGAGCCTTTCAGAGGCCCTCTGTGGGAGGCTCCTAACTTGTTTCCTGTTTTCTTCTTCCTCTGATGTCCATCCTCTTTGCCTTTCGGGATGGGGATTAGACATTTTAGCCAGAGTCCTCCATCTAGATTAGTTTCTTTAGGTGTATAGATTTTAGTAGGTTTATTCTATATTAGATGTCTGTATGAGTGAGTATATGCTGTGTGTGTCTTTCTGCTTCTGGGATAGCTCACTCAGGATGATCCTTTCCAGTTACCACCATATACCTGCAAATTTCATGATTTCCTTGTTTTTTATTGCTGAGTAATACTCCATTGTATAGATGTACCACAATCTCTGTATCCATTCTTCAGTTGAGGGGCATCTGGGTTGTTCCCAGCTTCTGGCTATTACAAATAAAGCTGCTACAAACATGGTTGAGCAAATGTCCTTATTGTGTACTTGAGCCTCTTTTGGATATATGGCTAGGAGTGGTATGGCTGGATCTTGAGGAGGCGCTATTCCTAGTTGTCTGAGAAAGCGCCAGATTGATTTCCACAGTGGTTGTACAAGTTTACATTCTCACCAGCAATAGAGGATGGTTCCCCTTTCTCCACATCCTCTCCAGCATGTGTTTTTACTTGAGTTTTTGATCTTGGCCATTCTGATGGGTGTAAGGTGAAATCTCAGGGTTGTTTTGATTTAGATTTAACTTGGTGTTTGGGTTCCTGACTTGAGTTTCATAAGATTTCACCAGAATTTCCAACAGTTTCTGAAATAGCCTTAAGTATGCTGCTATCAGCCGGGCGTGGTATTGCACACATTGAATCTCAGCACTTGAGAGATAGAGGCAGGTGAATATCTGAGTTGAGGATAGCCTGGTCTACATAGCAAGATCCAGGCCAGCCAAGGCTACACAGTGAGACCCTCTGTCAAAAAAGTGTATTTTGACTATTTTGTACTAAGTATTTATGAGAAGCAGTATTTGCAGCATTGATGATTATGATATCAAAATATCAATCAACACTTTAAAAAGCGAAGATGTTATCTGTTCTACTGCATTAAATAATCCAGGAAGGTTTAATTTTTTATGTAAAAAAAAACAAGCATGATCATCTCATTAATTTGCAAATTTGCTTGCATCTTAATAATAAAATTATGTTTACATTAAAAAAAACAATCTTACTTTCCAACTCTAGTAGAACACAGACAGGAATTTTGCATAAGCAAGGTGAAAATTTATCACAAAACATGAATATGTATTGAAGGGCTTTGTTACCAAAACACAATTTCTGATGGAATGGTTTTCAGTAATCACAGGCTTGCCAATAACCTGCCGTAGGCATGAACTATGGGCAAACAATTCTATAATGGAGACAAATCGCCTGAGTTTATGTAGTTTTTGTTATGTATATATTTACATTAGGCAAATCAATGGGCTTTTCCGAGTCTCAGCTTTGGAAAAAGGAATGTGGGTTTAATGGAAATGAGAGTTTGTTCCAGTCTCGACAGTCTCTTATCACCAGTTCACATGTTTTTATTTTTCTCATTCATTTAGTGGATACTTTTCCACTATATACCATGATACAAGCCACATCTTTCTGACACCAAGAATATAATGTGGAATTAAATTACATTTTCTATTATTTTTATAAAAATGAGGAGTCTAGTATTACTATCATATGGTTATGGGCTAAAGGGTGAACTCATGTGAAAAGTCTATACTTGTTTGTTCTCTTTTTCTTTTTGGAAAATTCCTTAAATACACAATTGGTATTTGGAACTCACTTTAATCAGATATTATTTGGAACACTAATATAAGATGTGGTATACACACATACACACACAAGAATTTCAATGATTCTTTCTTGAAAGATAAGGACATGTATACATTTCCGGCTAGTAGAAGTGGACCGGAGCGTTCCCTCATTACTTTGGTACTTCCCAGATGGCACATGAAATCATTCTGATAAAAAAAAAATCACACAAAGACGTTGATTTTACCACAATCTCTTCAATTCATTAAATATAGAAAGGACTCTGTCAGGAGAGTGGGACACTTAGATGTCCATTTGGCAGAATATGCTATGAAGTTTAGCTCTCTCTGGTCTCTTCCACCACATCTGTATTCTCCTTTGCTAGAACTCAAACTGTCTTAAAGCCATTTTTAACTCAAATTGTCTTTTATTGCTTGTTGTTTATCTTTTTGCAAAACAAAACAGGTAGAAATTGTTGATAAGCTACATACGCATTTTGGCAAAAACTGTCTATAAAAGCTTTGTATAACAGAAATGTAATGTAAGCACTAATAGAAACATTTTCTGGCAGCCAGCTTAAGAGAAAGGTGAAATTAGTTTTAATAGTAGATTTCCAGTCCCCTCTAAGTCTTTCTATCTCCCCCTTATTTCATAAGTTTCCTTGCACTCTGCCCAAAGTTTGGCTATGAGTCTCAGCATCTGCTTTAATACCATGCTGGGTAGAGTTTTTCAGAAGACCTGGAGGAGACCTTGTTCTCCACAAGGAGAACAACAGAACCAAGAAAATCTGGGTCCAGGGCTGTTTTCTGAGCTAATACTCCAACCAAGGACCATGCATGGAGATAAACTAGAACCCCTGCACAGATGTAGTCCATGGCAGCTTAGTGTCCAACTGGGTTTCCTAGTAAGGGGCTGTCTCTGACATGAACTCAGTGTCTGGCTCTTTGATCACCTCCCCCTGAGGGGGACAGCAGCCTTACCAGGCCACAGAGGAAGGCAGTGCAGACAGTCCTGATGAGACCTGATAGGCTAGGATTGGATGGAAGAGGAGGAGGACCTCCCTTATCAGTGGATTGGGGAAAAGGCATGGGAGGAGAAGAAAAAGGGAGGTCAGGATTGGGATTGGGAGGGGACAAGGGAAGGGGCTACAGCAGGGATACAAAGTGTATAAAGTATAATGAATAAAAAATTAAAAAATATATAGTAGATTTTCTTTGACTTAATTTATAAAAATAATATTGTTTTCATATAATAAATTATAAAGGGATTATTTTACATCCTCCTTCATATTCAATCTTTGGATGATACACTTTCAGCACATCTCAATTCAGCTTATCCACATTTAAATAGCTTAATGGTCACATGGGGGCAAGTGACTGCTATATTCAGCTATACAAATCTCTACATCATCCACTTGTAATGACCAAAATTCAGGAGAAAGTGAGTGAGCTTCCTTCTAAATGCCTTATCATCCCAACAACATCTTTCTTATTTATTTATTTATTTATTTATTTATTCATTTATTTATTTATTTATTTTAGTTTAGTCACTTTGTATTCCAGCTGTTGCCCCCTCCATCTTCTCCCAGTCCCACCCATCCTCCCTCTTCTCCCCCTATGTCCCTTCCTGAGGCAACTGATAGGGGAGGATCTCCTCCCCTTCTATCTGACCCTAGTCTATCAGTTCTCATCTGTGGCCTGGCAAGGCTGCACCCCCCCTCCCCCCGGGGGAACTGATCAAAAAGTCTGCCACTGAGTTCATGCAGAGACATCCCCTGCCTCCTTCCTTTACTAGGAAACCCGCTTGAAGACTAAGCAGGGGTTTAGGTACCATGCATGGTCCTTGGTTGAAGTATTGGTCTCTGCAGGCCTCCTGGGCCCAGTTTTTTTTTTTTTTTTTTTTGGCTCTGTTGGTCTCCTTGTGCAGTTCCTGTCCCCTCCAGGTCTTTCTATCTCCCTCTTCTACCATAAGGTTTCTTGCACTCTGCCCAAAATTTGGTTATGAGTCTCAGTATCTCCTTCAGTACCCTGATGGGTAGGTAGAGTTTGGAAACAACTCAGATGTCCCTCAGCTGAAGAATGACTGCAGAAATTGTGGTAAATTTACACAATGAAATACTAAACAGCAATCAAAAACAAGGAAGTCATGAAATTTGCAGGCAAATGATGTAAACTAGAAAAGATCATCCTGATTGAGGTAACCCAGAAGCAGAAAGACACATACGGTATATACTCACTTATAAGTGGATACTAGACATATTATACAGGATAAACATACAAAAATCTATAGTCCTAAAGAAGCTAAACAACAAGGGGGACCCTAGGGAAGAGGCTGAAACTTCACTCAGAAGGGCTAGACATGGGAAGTAGGAGAAGACAAGGAACAAGACAGGAGCCTTCCACAGGGGGCCTCTGAAAGAGGCCCAGCATTATATTTCTAAATTCACTAATTTTAGTTGTCTGAGAGAGAGAGAGAGAGAGAGAGAGAGAGAGAGATATGCAGATGCCGTTTGCTATCCAACTACCAAATTTTCTAATGATCAGTTGTATAATATCTCCCAAATTCCTACCTTTCCACTTAGGAAATGTTCTCTTGTTGCGACATGCGTCTGTCTGTATCTCTGTATGCATATCTGTGCATGTGGAAGTTAGAGGTTGGTGTTGGTTGTCTTCATTTATTGCTCTTTACATTGTTGTTTTGAGACAAGATCTCTCTCTGAACCTGAAGTTTGTCGATTATCCTAGACTGACATCAGCCAGCTCCGAGATCTACCTGTTTCTTCCTCTGCAACACTAAAGCTCCACACGTGGTCATGTGCCTTTTCCACAACGTCAATGGATCTGAAAACAAGTCCTTATGTGTCCGAAGAAAGCACTTTATCCACTGAATCCTCTTCCTAGCTCATCTTTCTTACAATTTTGTCAATCTTATGTCTTTCTTGATGCTTCAAAGACTGTTGTAGAAATCTATCAGCCTAAGGTGATACACAGTAGCAAAATCAATACTACTATATCCCTTTCTTCAAAATAACTGTTCCTTTGAGAAAACTTAATTATAATTGGCATAAAAAGGTGATGGTAACGCTTTTCTCTCATAATGATATTTTAATGTTTTATCTCCACAATAGAAAACACAGCCATTAGAAAGTACATAGCTATTGCCATGATCAAAAATAAATGCATGGAAAAATACCTATATTTGAATGTGTCACTACTAAAAAGCATTTACATTCTAAAACATACATCTAATTTTTTTAGACTATATGAGCGAAACCATAGCATAGTTTTTTTCCCTAAGCACATAAGGTAAATCATGTAGTAAACTTGTTAATTTGTATTGCTTCATGTTTGAATTAAAAAGATAGTAATTATTAACCTCAATAGAACTTTGGCATTTCCAATCCAATGTCTTTGGATGTTCTCAGCTTGACAAATTATCTTTGAAATCTGTTTTTAAAGCCTATTTAAGAGGAGTTCATTTAGTAGCTAAATTGAGCAACAGTTCTAGTGGATTTCAAAATAGTAGCTAACCACTAAAAATTAACTTCTGTTTTCTACTTGGTTTAGAATGACACTCTTGAGAGCATGCCAAAATTTCTGTAGAAAGTTAGTTCTCTGGAACTTCCAGAGAGCTGGAAACCTATGAAATCTGTTGAAATACGTATTATATTACATCATAGTTTAGCCATGCCAGCAATTTGGGATTATTTCCATTTGGTTTTGGGCAGGTGCCAGTATCTCTCTTATAACTAAGAGACATTTAAGGATATACTCTATATTAACACTATTGTGAAAATAATGTTAGACTAAGAGATGCATGATTTGTAATTATTTCTTAGGTCAACAGCTAGTGGGTTCAGCTAATTTTCTGAGCTTCAGTTTATTTACCTATAAAATGATGGACTTACAGAAACTATTTTATGATTGATTTAGAATAAATTGTTTTAAATCTCTATCCAAGGTTATTATGTGTGTCTTAATTAAAATTATTTTCAATCAGGAAAATAAAGCAATTTATGACATTTTCTATGTAGCTCATATTAGAATTCTATCCTTCTCTCTTGGCCAGTAACTGCTATCTCTGGCAGGATTCAGAACAATGGCTTTCATGCTGGCATGTAAAAATGTTTCCAAGTTTTTCTTAGCAATAAAAATTCAAATATTTTTATGTAAACTGCTCTTGCTACATTGATCAAACTCCTTTCTTAGGGGTGGATACTTACTATTTTTCTACCCTTACTTCCTTTTTTCCCTTTAGTTCACTTTAAATGATTCTATTCATGTTGCTTTCCATCATGTGCTTTTGATAAGCAAACAATGACCGCACATCTCAATCCTTCTCTTTCAAAGAATGCCTCTCCTCTGAGTTTCTCTCGCTATATTTTTGTGGTCATCATCATGTGTTCTAGGCCACAACTCTCAGAATAACCCCTCATTATAATCAAGCCTGTGATTATCAAATAATGAAGGGCTTGTTTGGGTGATTTCAACTAATCTCACAGCTTTGATGCCTCAAATTTACAGATTATTTCTATATTAGCACAGCTATTTCTTCTGACCTTTACAACTAATTAACAGTCTTTATGATCTCCCTATATTGAAATCTCACAGAGAACTCTACCTTAACAAGTAGATTTTGTATTTCTCTTAATACATGCACAAACACACATATCTGTATGAGAGAGACAGAAACAGAGAGATAGAAAAAGAGACAGAGTTTTCAGAGATTTTTTTTTATTCCAATAGTCTACATTTCAGACAACATAGAAAATCTATTCAATCAAATGTTGGTCTCACAGTCTAGTATTCATGCTTTATGACAGCATTTATGAAAGCTTATGATGAAGTACAAAATATGGCTACTTTATATCTTAGATATCTGTTCTCCTTAGATATCTGAAAGAAATACTATTTTTCTCACTTCCAGGATCATCCCAGTATCCATTATAGGATCTATACTGGAAGCCTTCTCTTTATCATGCTTAATTTGTTTGACTCTAGTGTTTCCTTAACTGCAGTGCAACTGTTCACTTTTCTCTTTAAAGATTAGAGGAAAATAAGGTTAGGTGCGATGATGTATGGCTGTGGGAGTTTGATTTTTTTTTTTTTGAAACAGGGATTGTTTGTGTATAATTTTAACTATACTGGAACTCACTCTGTCGACCAGGTTGACCATGAACTCACAGAGATCCACCTTCTTCTGCCTTCCAAGTGCTGGGATTAAAGGCATTTGCCACTACCGCCCTGCTGTAGTAGTTTGAGTGAGAATGGTTCTCATAAGCTCATATGTTAGAGTGCTTGGGAATTAGGAGGTGTGGCTTTGCTGGAGTAGATATGGCCTCATTGAAGGGTCACACTGGGGGTGAGATTTGATATTTTAAAAGCTCACACTATGAAGTTGTTTTTTTTTCATACAAGTGTTTGACTTGCTTGGTTAGAGTTATACCAAGTTACTTTATGTCTTTTGTGGCTATTGTGAAGGGTGTTGTTTCAGAAATTGTGGTACATTTACACAATGGAATATTATTCAGCAATTAAAAACAAGGAAATCATTAAATTTGCAGGCAAATGATGGGAACTAGAAAAGATCATCTTGAGTGAATATCCCAGGAGCAGAAAAACACACATGGTATATACTCACTTATAAGTGGATATTAGACATATAATATGGGATAAACATACTGAAATCTGTATACCTAAAGAAGCTAAGCAAGAAGGAGGTCCCTGGGTAAGATGTTCAATCCTCATTCAGAAAGGCAAATGGGATAGACATCAGAAGACAGAGAAAACAGGGAACAGAACAGGAGGAGGCTACAGCTGGGATACAAAGTGAATAAATTGTAATAAAAAAAACTAAAGAAGTTAAACACACACACACACATAAAACTCACACTATGATGATTCTCTATTCTCTCTCCCTTCTTGCTGCCTGGCAATCAAGATATAAAGCTCTCAGCTACTGAATCAGAACCATGCCCGCCTGCCATGACTAACCTGATCATGGACTAACCTCTAAAACTGTAAGCAAGCCCTCAATTAAAGGCTTTCTTTTATAAGAGTTGCCTTGATCATGATGTCTCTTCATAGAAATAGAACAGTAACCAAGACAGAAGTATATTACTCTGATGGCCTGATCATGCTGTTTATTGGATAAATATGGAAGACTTTGGGAATTTGGACTAGTAACATGGTTTAAAGCCTTAAAGTGGGGCTTAATGGACCATGCTAGTAGGACCATGGAACATAATAGTGCTGAGAATAATTTGGACTGTGGGGGCTCAGTGAAAGAGATTTCAGAGAGGAACAACATTACCTTAAATAGAGAAAATTCTGTGATATTTTGGCAAAGAATTGGCTAATTTTTGTCTCTGTATAAAAAGATATGCTAAAGGAAAAATTGAAGAGTTTTGGACTAATATCACTAGTGTAGAAGATATTCTATGTAGCCTAGTATTGACTGTGCCCAGTGACTACTAGCAATCAATCTTATGCAGACCTACAATAAAAAGGAGCAAGCCATTAAGCAGCAACCTTTCATAGCCTCTGCATTAGTTCTACCTCCAGGTTTCTGCTCACTTTGAGTTCCTGCCTTGGCTTCTCTCAGTGGACTTTGATTTGGGATTTGTTGCTTTTATCATGGTGTTTCATCATAGCAATAGTAACCTTAACTCATATAATCCTCATAATCCCTGAACTAGGAGGGCTGAGGCAAAAGAATTATGAGTTTGATGCTGGCCTGTAGTATGACCCTATTTAAAAACAAAATAAAACAAAAAAAAAAGACAACAACAACAAAACAGGCCAAAAATTACATTTAAATTCAATTGGCATTATGTACATACACAGCTTTAAGTCACTTTTAGTTCTTTTTGCCTCTCTGATTCACCCTTTACTCTCTGTGTCTTCCTTCTCCCCACTGATCATGTTCCAGTTACCCTAACCCATTGTTTCTAAAGTACAACAAATATAGTTCACTGCAAGATATTTACTCATACTGATTTCCAGCTTGGAGTAGTGCTATCTCTCCTTGTTATAGGCATACCTTAAAATATTGTTTCTTTACAGATGCATTTCTTCATTTCCTTGCTGTAAATAAGGCTCTTTTACATTATCCGTAAGTCTGTCTTTTGCTGTTCCATAAGGCACAAAATGTCACTTGAATTTATGCATTCTTCATTTATTATCAACACTAGTTTTTAAATTAAGCTTCAGACTATCAGGCACTAGTATGCTTGTTGTATTCATTCTAGATCTAACACAGGACATAGAACATGTTAGCTCTGGACTTAATACTTGCTGACAAAATTTGATAGGAAAGAAAACTGAAGACATGAGTGCTAACTCATGGAAATGAAAACAAGAATCACCCCTTCTGGCTTCCCACACAGTTCTTCCTCCACACTCCTATTGCTGCTCTTTTTCCCCTCTCACTTCAGCTCAGCTTAAGAAACAGAGCCAAGGCCCATCAAATATTATTGCTACTTGCTGCAGCAATGACTGGCTCCATCCCTGTAAGCCTGATTTGGAGGTCACAGTCAACTGACCTGGGCTCTTCTGTCATTACTAGATCCACTGATTTCCAGGATGCCCTTTATTTCACCCATTACCAACTTTACTGCACATTTGTCAGTGTTCATCTTTAAGAGGAGCCACTTTTATACTTTCCTAGTTATATTCCCTTTTCTTAGTCCATGGAAAAACCTTGCTAATTATGTGGTGTTCTTTTTCCCCTAAAGCTTAAACTTATTTCTTCTTTTCTACCACAGAATGATGTACCGACAGGTTAGCATAACATGTTTCTTTCACTTCAAAAAATTTAATGATCTCTAGAACTAGAAAAAAATATCAATATATGTCTTTATCAATAAAGCCAAGATTTCTCATAAATACAATTAATTGTTTTGAAAAAAAAACCCCTGAAATATTAAAATGTATAGCAGATTCAATCTGTCCTCTATGAACATCAGGTCATTTTTTGGTTTACCTGACTAAGTGAAATAATAGCTACCCAAGTAAATATGTAAATTAACAACAGATAAAACAGAAACAATAAACCAGAGAGAGAGACAGAGACAAGAAAAGAAAGAAAGAGATTAGTGTTAAATGAGGATGCACAGCAAATACTAAGGAAATGATTTTTGGAGATGGTGTGGCAACTGAATGAAAGAGCCAAAAACTTCTGAATAAAACCACATTTAAAGCCATTGCTAAAATTTCCCATTGCACCAGGAACTATTTTGTGCACAGTACAAATGATTCTTAGTTCTCTGAACGACATTTCTTCACTTCCCCTACCTCAGTATTCATGTAATCTGACATTTCTTGGATCTATATAATGTAACATTTCTTGTTTTTAGTATACTATGCTAAAAACATCCCATTCTGTTCCAATTTTGTTTCATGTTCATTTTTCTAAAAAAAAGAATCTATTGAATATTTTGAGCATGCTAAGAAAATAAGGCATTTTGTTCTGGTGGTTGTTGCTGTTCCAAAAGTGGCAAGGGAAATTATAACTAAAACAGAATTTTTCATGAGGAGAACTATGAATTTGTAATATATTTACATGTCAATTATTCAAATAAGGCTTACAGTCATCTTCACATTACTGTTTGCAAAAAACAAAACCTGTCTTATAGAGAGCAAACACAAAATCATAAAAGTTCTTATGATTCTGGATTTTTATCATTTTAGCAAAATGCCAAAGGTGCATTATTTTAAAAATTAAATTTAAAAAAATAAATAAAAATATTTAAATAAAAATTAAGAAATAAAAAATTTTTTAAATTAAATGAACATTTAAGATAATGATGACTTATGAGGCAAAGTCAGAGGGCATGTGATCAATATTGGTTATTAGATGTAGATATGGTTATCTGTAACAGTCAATTTATTAGGGCATTTTAAACTTTTTACATATTATATAGAACTTCCATATTATCTAAATCATAACAGCTACTTAAGAAGTATATTTATAAGCAGCTTCAGTGTTGATTTAGATTATCCTGATTTGCTTGATTTTTGTTTATATTTAATGTTTAAGAGGCCTTTGCCAGCTATCAGTAACATTAACTTAGATACTAGAATATTTTAGGAAGATAGTCAAAAATAAGATCCACAATTTGATATGTGGGGGAATTCTAAAATATTTTAAACTGTAGATATAAATTTATGTATGGGGAAAAGAAATAATTATTCTCTTGGGTACATTCCAATTTGGAGTTGAGTTGTAGCTTGTATTGTTTGAGTTGATAACAGCCAGTGACCTGAGGGAAGACAGGTGGAAATTATTCTCTGTCTATGGATAGCCAACACAACAGCATGTGTGGCAGTTTCTGAAAGCTAGTCATTTATGGAAATAGAGTCAGCTGCATACAAGGTCACATGGTGAACGAGTCCCTCTCAGGGCATGAGCAACTCAAATGCAGCATATATTCCATATAGGTGACAATTATCATCTCCTTCAAAGAATTATTTATTTGTCACTTATCCCACACCAATGTGTGTATACCATACCATTCATTTTTTTCTGTATGTGATTTAGACTTTTATTTGCTTTCATTAATAATTTCATTATCTGGTCTTAAAACACTGAACAATAAATCTCTTTAATGATCCCTTTGTCATACCTTATGTGAAGAATTTTGTTTCATTTACTTGAAATGAAAGTAGTTCTTAGGCAGTGTACATAACACTATTATACATATAAATTGCCAATTATCTTAATATTAATGTTATCATCTTTTATTTCACCAGAAAAAGCTATGTATGAAAATGATTAACAAGAGGAAAGTAGAAAAAAAAAGTCTAATATTTTCAACAACCAAATTAAATGAATTAGGAAAATCAAATATATATCGCTATCTGGTAGATCAAGCAAAATGTATACTTCTGTATTTCACAATTTACCTAAAATAATTTTTCTTATATTCTGAAACATGCAAATTAAATCATGACCATTACTGCTGTCCCAAATTGGTCATCAAGGTATCACACTTTCTAAAATGGAAATTACAATTTAAATAGTAGTAAATCTAGAGTCCATGATCAATATTATTAATGGAAGTATAATAAAATAATCTCTGGAAATATATATAACATACAGAAATAAAATGCAGAATAAGGATATCATGGAAAAAGGTAAGAGCATGCAGCTATTAGTGTGCATCTGACATGATTGTTGAACACCTAATAAGTGCATTGAATAGTTTATGTAAACATCAATTTAATTTTAAGAGAAGATTAAGATAAATAGGATTGCTATTTTTGTAGATTAGTTAAGTAATTTGCATTACATTTGAGCAACCAGAAAATGCTAACACCAGAATTTGAAACCAGAATTTAATAAGTCCCCAAGGTCCTCAGCCTGTAATACTTTCTTTGTTGTACACTGATAACCCTAATAAAATATACAAGTTCTTATTTTTCACATACCAGGAAAACGTGAGAATAATTGAATACAAGCAATTTATGAATTTATAAATTCACCATTAATAGGAAGGACAGTCATAGATAGAGTTAGATTTGTGGCATACATTTATACTTTCTTCAATGTTTTCTTCTGATTCATGATGTACATCTTGAGGTCAATGGCTGATGACTGCATTGAACTTGAACAGAAATTCCTATATCTATTGTCATGGCCTCATCCCCATCCAGTTATATCTTAGCACAGCTCTCCAAGCCTAGCTCAAAATTAGAGTGCAGATGAGCCTTGCTGTTCTTATAGTACCTTTTCAAAACTGTTCCATTTTGCCTAGTGTGATGGTTTAAATGAGGATGACCTCCATAGGCCATTTGTTTGAATGTTTGGTCCACAGTTGGTGTAACTTGTTGGGGGGGAGAAATTAGGAGGTGTGGTCTTTACTGAAACAGTGTGGCCTTGTTGGAGGATGTGTGTCACTGGGGGCGAGCTTTGAGGTGTCAAAAGCCAATAATAGGCCTGGTTTCTTGCCATTGTCTGTTTTTTGTTAAATGTGAGCTCTCAACAGTTGTTCAAGTGTCATGTCTGACTGCATGCTGTCATGCTCCCTATCATGATGATCATAAACTCACACTTTGAAACTGTTATCAAGCCCTGATTAAATGTTCTCTTTTATAAATTGCCTTGGTCATGGTGTGACTTCACAATAATAGAACAGTAATAAAAACACATTTACTTACCAATTTCTACATATATTGTGTCTGCCTTAATAAGGCAGGTCCCAAACACTCCTTTATCATTTTTCCCACCCTTCATGACTTTACACATGCCTTTGTTTGTAGTTAATCCTGTTTTTTCTACCTGATGGAAGCTCATCTGAATCTGAGCCCAGATTAACCTTCATGAAAAAGTTATCTCTTAGGCCCATCACCTGTACTTCTTATTTTGAGTACTGTTTAAATTTGCTATTTTCATCTTTATGATTTCTTATCATAATATTTAAGAATCATGTTGTATACATAGTCTATTTTTTTTGTTTTTAAAGCTAAGGCTTAACCTTTAAAGGTAGTGAAATTTTATGGAGAAGATCTTAAGACTATGTATTCTGTTAACATGAGAGCTGTGCTGGCTGATTGGTTGGCTATACCAGTATCTTTGGGAAAATAGATAAATACATCATTAGGACCTGGTCTTATGCCATCCTATTTGACTTATATATATATATTCAGTGATAAAGAAGAAATAATGAGGTCAAACCTACATGAATGATTTTTTTTATCATGGAAATTTCCTAAATTCCACACAATGCCATAAAAGGTATAGACTTTAAAATAAAACTTTGAAATAGTACTGACTCAGCTGATTAATGACAAACATAAGTTCTAGGCAGGCTGTTTTCCTATCTAAGTTTTAAAAAATAATAGTTGCTACAGCTATAAATGTCAGTGTCTATGATAATATCTGGACCTGAGTATTCCTAAGAATAAGTCATGCAATTACTATTTCTACAAAGAAAATAAAACATAACACTCTACCTTTCAGTGTAATGTCTTGTTGGGGGTTGGTCTGATGCTTGTATATTGATGCTAGTTACTGGCCCTCTAGAGCTGGTTACTTGCTGGATATGCCTATCCTTGTTGTGTAAATCTGCCTAAAGATATACCTGATTGGTTGATTAAACAATCTATACCTGAGAAGGGCAGAATGGGATAGGTGCTGCTAAGGTTCCCAGGATTTTGAGGACAACAGAATCATTGGAGAGAGATGAATGGGAAGACAGGAAATAGGAGGGAGCCAAAATGGGTTAGTGTGGAGAAGAAACCACATGGACCAGGAGGAAGAACTCCAATAATGGCTTGAAAAGGCCTAGATGAAGAATATAAGCAAGTGTCTTGAGATTATGGATAGAAGGTAGCCCAGTTAGGAATTGTTGAAGGGCTAACATGACTCTGTAAGTAAAGCTGACCTCATGAAATACCTGAGAACAAAAGTCAGGTTCTCAGACAAATAGGAATAGCGCTTCCTCAAGATCCAGCCATACCACTCCTAGGCATATACCCAAAAGAGGCACAAGTACACAAAAAGGACATTTGCTCAGCCATGTTTGTAGCAGCTTTATTTGTAATAGCCAGAAGCTGGAAACAGCCCAGATGCCCCTCAACTGAAGAATGGATGCAGAAACTGTGGTACATCTATACAATGGAGTATTACTCAGCAATGAAAAACAAGGAAATCATGAAATTTTCAGGTAAATAGTGGGACCTGGAAAGGATCATCCTGAGTGAGTTGTCCCAGAAGCAAAAAGACACACACGGTATATACTCACTCATATAAACATACAACATAGAATAAACCCACTAAAATCTGTACATCTAAACAAACTAAGCAAAAGAGAGGACCCTAACTAAAATGTTCAATCTCCATCCTGAAAGGCAAAGAGGATGGACATCAGAAGAAAAAGAAAACAGGAAACAACCTAGGAACCTGCTACAGAGGGCCTCTGAAAGCCTCTGCCCTGCAGACTGTCAAAGCAGAAGCTGAGCCTGATGGCCAACTGACGGGCAGAGTGAATGGAATTTTATGTAAGAAGTGGGAAATAGTAAGAGCTGGAGAGGACAGGAACTCCACAAGGAGAGCAACAGCACAAGAAAATTTGAACACAGGGAACTTCCCAGAGACTCATACTCCAACCAAGGACTATCCGTGGAGATAACCTAGAACTCTGAAAATGCAGCCACTTCTGATGAGAACTGATAGACTAAGATCAGAAAGAAGGAGAGGAGGACCTCCCCTATCAGTGGACTTGGGGAGGGGCCTGCATGCAGAAAGGGGGGGAGGGTGGGACCAGGAGGGGAGGAGGGAGGGGCTTATGGGGGGATACAAAATGAATAAAGTGTAATTAATAAAAGTTAAAAAAAAGTCAGGTTCACCAAAATATTGTGTAAAATTGCCTACAGTTTATGTATAGAAGGTATATATGAAACATAAGTGTCTTTTGCTTTTAAAATGAAGTCCCATGATCCAAATAACTCACAATATATACACAACTATTCTAAAATCTGACACAATACAGAATCTGAAACATTTCTAGTCGTGTGTGTGTGTGTTCTTAATATCTTTGTTTGTAAGTGTTGGTACTGGGGATGAAATTCATAGCCTTAAACATGCTAGGAAATTACCCTATCATTAAGCTATATCACAATATGTGTTATTTAAATGAATAATAATCACATCCACTCGAAGATTAATACATTTAATTTTTCAGATTTTTTAGTAAATACTTAGATTTTCAGTAAATAGTCACATTTGAAAATGAGAATGTGAGTCACATAAGATTCTCTGCATGGGCTTTAATAGAATTCATGAATAGTCACCATTATACCTAGAAACCCTGTCATATCTGGGTTCTGTTACTAAAACATAGCTATTCAAGGAGAGGTTTCTCTACAGTTTTAATAAGATAGTGGTGACTAATGTTGATGAGACATAAAAAGAACAATTTTGGTATTTTTTAAATTACCATCTAAAAATTCTTTTCATGATAGCTTTTGTAATTAAAATTAATTTAAAGCAAGACCATAGATATACATTTATAATGTTATCTGAGGATAGGGAAGAGATTTACATTGTCTGATAAGGAATTTTATCACTGCGGAAAAATATTTCACCTCTGCTTCTAGTGTGTATATTTAAGGTCACTAAGGAGTTTAAAATGTTGTTTTGTAAAATGGCCATCCTGCCAAAAGCAATCTACAGATTCAATGCAATTCCCATCAAATTACCAATATAATTCTTTACAGATCTTGAAAGAAAAATTCTTAACTTCATATGGAGAAACAAAAAACTCAGAATTTCCAGAACAATCCTGTACAACAACAGATCATATGGAGCTATCTCCATTCCTGATCTCAAGCTGTACTACAGAGCAATAGTAATAAAAATGGAATGGTATTGGCATAGAAGCAGAAAGAAACCAATGGAACCAATCAATGGAACCAAATAGAAGACCCAGAAATAAACCCAAACACCTATGAATACTTGATTTTTGACAAAGAAGCCAAAACCATTCAATGGAAAAGAAAGTATCTTCAACAAATGGTACTGGTCCAAATGGATGTTTACATGCAGAAAAATGAAAATAGATCCATATTTATCACCCTGCACAAAACTAAAGTCCAAGTGGATCTAAGATCTCAACATAAAACCAGATACACTAGATAGGTTAGAAGAAAAAGTGGGGAAGAGCCTGGAACTCAATGGCACAGGAAACAACTTTCTGAACAGAACATCAACAGCACAGGCTCTAAGAACAACAATCAATAAATGGGACCTCATGAAACTGAAAAGCTTCTGTAAAGCAAAAGACACTGTCGTCAGAACAAAATGACTGCCTACATACTGGGAAAGGATCTTCACCAATCCTATATCTGACAGAGGGCTGATATCCAGCATATAAAGAGAAGTAAAGAAGTTAAATAAAATCAAGTAATCCAATTAAAAATGGGGTACAGAGCTAAACAGAGAATTCTCTGTAGAGGAATATAGAATGGCAGAGAAACACTTAAAGAAATGTTTAACATCCTTAGCCATCAGGGAGATGCAAATCAAAACGACCCTGAGATTTCACCTTACACCCATCAGAATGGCTAAGATGAATAACTCAAGTGACAACACATGCTGGAGAGGTTGTGGAGAAAGGAGAACCCTCCTCCATTGCTGGTGGGAATGTAAACTGGTACAACCACTTTGGAAGTCAATCTGGCACTTTCTCAGACAAGTAGAAATAGTGCTTCCTCAAGATCCAGCTATACCACTCCTAGGCATATACCCAAAATATGCTCAAGTATACAACAAGGACATTTGCTCAACCATGATCGTAGTGGCTTTATTCGTAATAGCCAGAATCTGGAAACAACACAGATGTCCCTCAACGGAGGAATGGATACAGAAATTGTGGTACTTTTACACAATGGAATACTACTCAGCAATTAAAAATGAAGAAATAATGAAATTTGCAGGCAAATGGTGGTATCTAGAAAAGATCATCCTGAGTGAGGTATCCCAGGAGCAGAAAGACACACATGGTATATACTCACTTATATAGTCCTATAAGATAGGATAAACATACTAAAATATGTGCATCTAAAGAAGATAAACAAGAAAGAGGACCTGGGGGAAGATGATCAATCCTCACTTAGAAAGACAAATGGGATGGACATGGGAAGTAGGAGAAAACAAGTAACAGGATAAGATCCTACCGCAGAGGGCCTCTGAAAGACTCTACCTAGCAGTGATCAAAGCAGATGCTGAGATTCATAACCAAACCTTCGGTAGAGTTTAGGGAATCAAATGATAAAATTGGTAGTTAATATGACCAAGAGAGGACAGGAGCTCCACAAGGACAAAATATATCAGGGCACAGGGTTTTTTTCTGAGACTGATTCTCCAAACAAGGACCATGTATGGATATAACCTGAAACCCCTGCTCGGATGTAACGCATGGTAGCTCAGTATCCAAGTGGGTTTACCTAGTAAGGGAAACAGGAACTATTTCTGACATGAACCCAATGACTGGCTCTTTGACATCCCCCCATCCCAACCCCTGAGGGAGGAACAGCCTTGCTAGGCCACAGAGGAGGACATGGCAGGCAGTCCTGAAGATAAACTAGGGTCAGATGGAAGGGGAGGAGGACCTCCCCTAGCAGTGGACTTGGAAAGGAGCAGGGAGGAGATGAGGGAGGGAGGGTGGGATTGGGAGGGAATGAGGGAGGGGATATGGCTGGGATACAAAATAAATAAACTGTGATTAATATTAAAAATAAATAATAATAAATAAATTAAAAATAAATAATAATAAAAGGGGAAAATGTTTTATTTTTCATTAAATAATCTTGTTATATTTAAATATTATAATTAATATATTAAAGCAATGGTCAATTGCATACTGTACCTTATCTAAAAAGTCTTACAGTTGGAAGAGTTGTTGCAATGGTGAACTAGAAGTGTACAGAACAGGTATATGTATAGATATACTATACATCTCATTCAGGCAAATCATCAGAGTCATCTAGTAGATAAAGTTATGATTAACACCGAGTATGCTTCAGGAAAAGAATATGTAAATTTACTAAAACGTAAAATGATTTATGTAAGGAAAGTATTAAATACTTTAAAAGGTTGCTTTGATGTTTACATGTAGGAGAACCAGGCATAGAAAACTGCAAAAAAATTCAACTTCACAAAATGAATGTCAGATAAAGATGACTGGAATCAGAGTATGAGGCCAATCAAATACAATTCCACTACTATTCTTAATACCACCACCTAAATGGAGAGGACTTAGACACCCCTGCTTAGATGTAGCCCATAGACAGCTCAGTCTCTGTGTGGGTTCCCTAGAAAGGGAAGAAGAGACAGTCTGACATGAATTCAGTTGCCTGCTCCTTGATCACCTAGCCAGCCCACAGAGGAAGAGGATTCAGGCAGTCCTGATGGGACCTGATAGCCTAAGGTCAGACAGTAAGGGAGAAGGACTTTCCTTATCAGTGGATGAGGCGAGGATAATCACTTATGATTTCAGTCTCTCTACCTAAAAATAATACTCTATAATGCACCCTTTATTTCTACTGACTGTAATTTAATTCAGAAAGCTGTAATAATGATATTAATGTTTTGAAGTAAAACTTCATGCACCAGTAAAAACATAGTCTGATTTAGACTCTATATTCTGACAGTTTAATGATTGTATGTTTCATTTATATTCATAAAAATACAGACTTTTGATTAATTAATTGCCAGAGAAATGAAAGATTTTTTTATTGAGCTTCCCTTTCCATTTTCCCAGAGTCTCTTTGGGATGTAAGAATTAGCATTATGATGATGATTATTAGAAACATGAGAAAATCTGTTGCTTCAGCCACACACAGAGCATGCCATGGTCTTGCCACCATCACTCTTTCTGTATTTATTTTCATACACTTAAACCTTATTAAAAACAAATGAGTTCTTACATTCCATTTCATCCTAGTTGATTGCCTTCATCTCTGCTGCCCCAGCTGTTTTCACTTCTTACACCTACCTCAGTGATCATGTGTACCCAGGACCAGCTGCTCACATTTACTTCATGTTTATGATACATCATGCATCCTTCTAAAGTTTTTTTCATTATTCGTTAATTGATACGTCTCAATCCTCTTTTTTTTTAACATGAGAAAAGTTGTTACTCACCCAACTAGGTAATGGTAAGTTTGGGATTTACAACTAGTTAATTTGCCTTAAGACCTTACCTCATAAGATATTAACACTGTGAAGGTCATTAGTACTTCCATGGGTATTTCACTGTCCATGCCAACTTTTCTCTTTCTCTTTTATCTCTAATTTTTCTGAGGTCATATTCTAACTTCTTACCTTTGTCATTGCTAGTGATGTGCCTCCCTCCTTTTTGGTCAGGTGATACCCTCTGAAGACTGTATTCTGACTTATCTCTTATAGCTCCTGTAGTAAATAGTAAAATACCATTCACATATTGAGCTTTCTATAAATCTTGGTTATATGGATTTACCAGAGAAGAAATAAAAAGATAGTCCAAAATATATCACAAAAGAATTTGAAGCCATTTTAATAATCTACCTGGCCAGTCTATAACTTGAAAACTATGATTATCCTAACTGAGAATTTATTTCTTTACAAATTTATTTTTTATGTTTTTGTATGTTACAGAAGTGAGTAATGATTTGAACATTTTGGTTTCATAATAATTCATTCAGTTGACTGAGTCCTTTGATTTTTATAAAACCATATTACAGTATTCAAAACTATTCTTCCAAGAATCTTGCTGAATTTTACTTACTGTTAAAAGACTAATTAGAAATCATTAAAAAAAAGAAATCATTGTTTATAATAATGACTATATTGATATGACTGATTTGTTTTCTCTGATTCAAATTATATTTGCATTTGTGCATATATTAGCTCACTTATATAATATCTTGTTTGGGAGGGAGAAAAGATTAATTATGAAAAGTTAACAAACTATCACAGTTACTTAAAATATCCAAAAGAAAAAATGATTTTAACTATTATTTAGAGACAGTTTATTTTAATTCACACACTTTCTTGTTTTTAAGGAATGAGGTGACACATATATGAGGCATTTCTTTCTTGAGCCAACAGGAGATTACATTCACCCCCTTTCTTTACATGTTGGTATTACACTTTATTTTGAGAATTGTCCAGTAGAAATTTTAATAATAACCATAACCATAATTCTCAAAATATTTATAACAACACATTAGATGTAGAATTTAAGATGTGTCTCTTATTCTTTCAAACTCAAAGTTACTTATCTACACGGGTAACATATCCATAATAAAGAACAAGGTAGTTAATGGGGGTTGGTATAAACTTACAGAATTCAGAAAAAGAATTCTTGGGGGAATTCAATGCTAGAATTACATATTCTTTTCTTTTTCTCTTTTAAGCTCTGCAATCTATAAACATGTATCTCACCTGAAAAAAAGTATAAAAGCTAATTATCTAAAGTACAATTTCATAGTACTCAGAGGGCCAGAGTACTTTTATGAATGGCATTAGAATGTATTTTATTATATTTTAAACGTTTTTCTCTTAGTATTTTAATGATGAAATTGGGTTTGTTAAATACAATATAGATTGTCAACAACAAAATAGCCTCCTAATGATCTATGCAGAAAGTACAATCAAGTTAGAGACCTAGATGTTCATGCCAGCTATGAGGAAATAGGAGAGAGAGGGGGAGGGAAGGGTGGGACACATACGTACACACACATACACACACACACACACACACACACACACACAGAGAGAGAGAGAGAGAGAGAGAGAGAGAGACCTTTTTCATGTTCAGGTAGTTATTTTTATTGATTTTTGGTGGCAGCAAATGTCTGCTTCCCTGCAATTCATTCTACATGACCAAACAAGATTTTTTTTAGGTCTTTCCCTTACCTGAAAACAAAACAAAACAAAAACCGAGATTGTTTTCTGAGTAGGTAGGCACATTTTAAGGTGAGTTACTACTCAATTAGGATGGCATTATATTTCGTACTGTTGTTTGTTTAACTGATGGCCTAGAACAGAATTTTCAGAGGTGAATGTGAGAAAGGTAACAAGGCAAATTTAAAGCAGTGCTTTCTGGAATGATGCTCATCCCCTCAACCCCCCAGACCCTTCAGAAGCTCAGCTCGGTTTCCTTTCCTTTTCACCATATATCACTGTGGCATTGGTGCACCGTGAGCATGCTGCCCACAGATAAACAGATAAATACCCTTGCTTGCTCTTGGTACAAGAAAATGTAACATTTTTAGTAAAAGACATAAACGACAAGTGAGTTTGCCCTTGGCAGATATAGCCCAGTGACTAACACTGGTGAGTCTTTTTCAGAATCAGCCACACTGACCCTCTCTTCATTTTTAAATAAAGCCATTCAATTTGGTTTTAAGCCCAGTTAAGAGCAAAAAAAAAGCTTAAAATACATAAAAGGACAATATAAATCAGCAGAGCTTGCCAACTGGAACCTACATGCAGAGGAGGATTATAATATTGTTTCCCCAGGAGACAGTGACTAAGGCACGCGCACACCAACTATCCCCAAAAAGAGGTAAAGAGAGAGTGAAATGGCTCAACGTACACACACCCCGCTCCATACCGGGGACGAGTCTCCAAGCTGCGGCGTGTGCTCTCGGAGAGCCAGGCTGAAGCTGACCGCCCCCACGGCCACGCTGGACACCCCCAGCCCTATCTCCAGCACAGAGAGCACCAAGAGGCTCCCAATGATCTGGCCGCTGGTGCACATCTTCCTTGGGTCTTCATTCCTTCCAGCTCAGAGAAGGAAGCTGATCATCCACCTTCTTTCTTCCAAAGTCCTCCTCAGCCCTTTCTGCCCCCTACCACAGTCCAGATCCTCAAACTTTTCTTTCTTCACCAGCAAAACATTATTCACAAGGTCTGGATTTCCAGAACCAGAAAACCATTTTCCTGGCCAGGTCAGAGAAGAAAGAGCTGCTTCAGACCCTGGCACATTCACACTGAGACCGCTGGGTGATAGGTGGGAGTCCAGAAGCAAGCACTGGGAAGCTGGGCTCTGGAGAGCCAACCCTGTATCTGAGCCTTGGCAGTGCCCGACGCTCTGCCCAGAGTTCTGTCTTGTCTTGTCTCTGCTCTGCACTTCTCGGAGCCTCCCGCGCCCCTCTGGCTCCCTTCTCTTTTCTGGAAGAGGAACAGAGCTTGGCTTCCTAGAGATAAAGGGTTGCTGCTCACAACCTCTCTCCGCCTGTCCTCTCGCCTCCCCTCCTTTGTTTTCCTGACAGCGCAAAGTGCTTCTGTGAGTCCCTAGGTCTCTAGGCAGAGGAGGTGGATGGTATTCAGCACCACGTTCCTGGCACTTGCCATGTCGCCAGAAAAGCGACCTTGTCTGATGATCTCTTTCAGCCTGGGTTTTCTTCTCCGTCCTTGTAGTCCCTTTCCTCTCTCTCTCTCTCTCTCTCTCTCTCTCTCTCTCTCTCTCTCTCTTGATCTGATTCTCTCTCATCGCTATGACCTCATTGGGGTTTAGGAGCCTGACGGAGGAGGGAAAATCCTGATGTATTGGCTGACCCCTTATTCGCCCCGCCCCTGGACCCAACCGCAGGATCCCAAATTCCCTACTTCCGCATCTCCTTTACTCAGTTCCTCTTGGTTTTCTATCCAGCCAGGGTTCTATGCCTGGTGCCTATATCAACGTGGGCTCATTCTATGCAAAGCTTTCCTCTACACGTATTTTCCTTTGCTTGGGGAGCAGAGAGCAAAGAAAAGCCAAGTGCACCGGAATAGAGAAAAGCTAGACCTCTTTCTTATTATTCAAAGATTCTAAGGGACCCTCACCGAAGGACTCATCTGTACCAGTGAGCCCAGGCTGCAGCCTGCTTTTTGAGAGGCGGGGGGGGGGGGGGGGGGGGGGGGGAGAG
The DNA here is from genome assembly GCF_907164565.1 of Psammomys obesus. Classification (NCBI taxonomy): domain Eukaryota; kingdom Metazoa; phylum Chordata; class Mammalia; order Rodentia; family Muridae; genus Psammomys; species Psammomys obesus. The sequence continues at coordinate 224,092 of NW_026590503.1, forward strand.
AGGGAGGAAGAAAGAGAAAGAGGGAGAGAGAGAGACAGTGACAGAGGGGGGAAGGGATGGGGAGGGGAGAGAGGGAGAGGGAGGAAGAAAGTGAAAGAGGGAGAGAGAGAGAGAGGGAGAAAGGGAGAGAGAGAGAAAGAGAGAGAGGGAGAGAGGTCTCTACCATCACTACCTGGTACCTTTCCTATCCCAGGGGGAAGAATCTGTGGGCTGTAGTCACACTTCCCTTGCTACTTGCCCACACATCTTGAGATGCATAGTCAGACCCAGCATGACAGAAACCCTGTGTTATTATCTAATTTTAGTTGAGATACATATACTTAAGTATTACACCAAAACAAGTATTACATACAAATGAAGAAAAAGTTTGACCTAGTGCAGAACTGACCATCTTCAGTTCCTCTGAATCATTATGGCAGGGACTCAAGCATGGCTTGTGTAATTTCTCTAGACATAGGAAAGTCGCTATGCATGGATGCGTTTTATATTTTCCTGATCCCCCCCCCCCCGGAAACATCTCAAGGATATCATCCTTGATATTCATGGATGAATCCTTAATATTCAAGGAAGGGAAGGGATAGTTCTAAGGTATGAACCCATCTTCAGTTAGAGATGGGTTGGAGGGAAATATAGACAAAGGGGGTCCACAATTTGAGTGCGTTTTGGCCTCTGCACACATGCAGACAAGTGCAGAGTAAGCACCATTGGGATTACATGACTCATATATTCTTTTTCAGGCTCCAGTGTTGAGGAAAGAGAAGCTGTTTCTAATTCTGCAGCAGGAGTGTCAGTTTTACCTTTGAATATTTTATTCAGGACTTTCTTTATAGCTTAACCTCTACATTTTCATTTTTTTTGTGATTATTTTACAAGTTTTAAAACTTGAGTCATGTGCCTCAAAATTAACAAAAAATCAAAGATGGGTTACAAGTTATTAAATGTTAAGCTATTGTGCTATTTGGAGCACAGCTTACATATTTATGTTGATTCATGATTAGTGATGTTCCTTTCCACTTCTTAAAACATTTCCCCTCAGATGGCCAGTTTCCAGAACTTCTCAAGTAGTTTATGGATCTAATGAAGCAATATTTATGATATTTAAATATTGTATAAGTCAGACATAAGCAGAAATAATGAGACATCTATGTCGTCTCACTTCTGATTTAATTTTAGTCACTTCTTTTTTTTAATTTTGTTGTCTTTTAGAAGAATAAAACAAGTTATTATCAAAATACATCAATGCGGTTTTGTGGGGAAAAGGATAACCCTGGGAGAGAATTGTAGCAAACACACACTGGGTGTTAAGCATACAGGACCTGTAAAGTAACCAAGAAACAAGTACTGAGTTTGATTGTTCATTCATAGCAAAGGTGACTATTTGAAGCCAATTATCTTAGTATCTAAAAGCCTAGTCATATGGCCAAATATGACCACCTTTGATTTATTTTGGGTCATTTATATAAAACACAAAGCGTCTGAAAATCTGAATTTACTCAGAACAGATTAAATCTATCTTCACTTCTGAGAAACTACAGATGAGTTAAAAATCAAACTTTAGATGATAGTTTGGGAGTGATATATTAAAAAATCACTATCCACAGAAGAACTGACCTATTAAATTAACTGACCTATTAAAAACATGACTACCAACATTACAACTACAAGGTATTTACAGCACCTTTTCTTTGGCACAAAGTATATTTTGCACAATTTTTCAATCAATGTAAAGAGCTTCCTAAAGTGATCCTAAATACTTCTAAAATTTCTTCATAGTCACAGAAATCAAGAACAAAAACGAGTTCAAGCTGAAAAACATTTATTTTTATTATCAGTTTCTCTCAAGATTATCTCAGAAAAGGAATTATAGTATTAAGCTATAAATCAAGAGATTAATATAAAATCCATTCTATCCAAACTCCAGTCTTTCACAGTTCAGCATTTAATTTTTCTTATGTCATGGTACAACAAAAGTCTTACTCATGAGATCTATTGAGATGGCTCAACACTTCCTTATACTTAATAAGCTTGCTACCTTTTGACTTGTATATAATATAAATGAAAATGTGGGTAGCCTCAGTATAATTCTAAAGCTCTTAGCTAATTAATCATTCTTTACGGTTTTCTCCTTTAAGGATATTAAAATCACAAATAAGTATTCAAAAGTTACACTCATTTTTCCAAATTAGATTTATAGAAATTTTAATGTTTTGTTAAAGAAACAGACAGGAATTAGTAAACAAATCATTTATGGTATGAATGATAACCCCCAAAATCTCATGCAATAAAAGTTTGCTCCTGTGACTGGAAGTGAAGGGAGTTAGGTCATCAGGAGTATAGTCCTCATGGTATGTTGGGGTTCTGTCATTTCTCTTTTTTTTTCCTCCTCTTGTCCTGGCTGCACATGTAATCAGGTCACTCTGCCAGTGTGGTAGCTGTCAAGAGGTTCCATCTCACCACAGGATAAAAACCTGTGTGGATGATCAACCATAGACTAAATCCTCTAAAACCATGAGATAAAATAAACCTCTTTCTTTCATGTTGGAATCACTCAGATAATTTGTTACTATAACAGAAAATTGACCAATATACTCTCCCACTTAATGTAGGAGTTTACCATTGGCAAAATGACAATGGTAGTCATTACTGCAGGGTGAGTTATTGAAAAGTCCTTATGCTGATCAACACAAACCCTGTGTCAACTTAACACAAGCTAGAATCACTAGAGAATTCCTCAAAGGAGGAATTCCCTTCATCATGTTGGCCTGTAGGCACAGTCTGTGAGGGTATTTTCTTGATTAGTGATTCTTGTAGAAGGACCTAGCACACTGTGGACAATGCTCCTCCTGGGCAAATGGAGTGAGAAAGCAGACTGAACAAAACATGCGGAGCAATCCAGTATGCAAGATTTCTTCATGTTCTCCACTTCAGATTCTGCTCTAGGTTCCTTACTTGAGTTCCTGAATTGGCTACCCTTGTGATGGACTGTAACCTATAAGCCAAACAAACCATTTTCTTCAAAGTTTCTTTTGTTCAGTGTTTTATCACAATAACAAAAAAAGCAAACTAGAACAGTTCCTGAAAATATAAGTGGTCATTTTTGATAATAATTTGATTTAGAATGTTTGTTATAAATCAAACATTTATAGTGGCACAGGCACTGGACAGAATGGTCAGTGTAGCCTAAACAATTAAGGAAAGAAACATCATAATGTAAACTTGTACAACCACTCTGGAAATCAATCTGGTGCTTTCTCAGACAACTAGGAACAGCGCTTCCTCAAGATCCAGCTATACCACTCCTAGGAATATACCCAAAAGAGGCTCAAGGGACATTTGCTCAACCATGTTTGTATCAGCCTTAATTATAATAGCCAGAAGCTGGAAACAGCCCAGATGCCCCTCAGTGGAGGAATGGATACAGATGTTGTGGTACATCTACACATGGAATATTACTCAGCAATAAAAAAACAAGGAAATCATGAAATTTGTAGGTAAATGGTGGGATCTGGAAAAGATCATCCTGAGTGAGCTATCCCAGAAGCAGAAAGACGCACATGGTATATACTCACTCATATAGACATATAATATAGGATAAACCTACTAAAATCTGTACACCTAAAGAAAATAATCAAGAGGGAGGACTCTTGCTAAAATGTTCAATTCCTATCCAGAAAGGCAGAGAGGATGGACATCAGAAGAAGGAGAAAAACAGGGAACAAGTCAGGAGCCTGACATAGAGGACCTCTGAAGGGCTCTGCCCTGCAGACTATCAATGCAGATGCTGAGACTTATGGGCAACCTTTGGGCAGAGTGCAGGGAATCTTATGAAAGAAGTGGGAAACAGTAAGATCTGGAGAAGACAGGAACTCCACAAGAAGAGCAATAGAACCAAAAAATCTGAGCACAGGGATCTTTCCTGAGATAATACTTCAACCAAGAACCATGCATGGAGATAACCTAAGACCTCTGCACAGATGTAGCCCATGGCAGTTCAGTATCCAAGTGGGTTCCATTGTTATAGGAACAGGGACTGTCTCTGACATGAACTGATTGGCCTGCTCTTTAATTACCTCCCCCTGAGGGGGAAGTAGCATTACCAGGCCACAGAAGAAGATAATGCAGCCACTCTGATGAGCCCTAATAGACTAGGATCAGAAGGAAGGAAAAGAAGACCTCCCCTATCAGTGGACTTAGGGAGGGGCATGCATGAAGAAGGTGGAGGAAAGGAGGGATTGGGATGGGAAGAGGGTGGGAACCACAGGGGGGGATACAAAGTGAATAAAGTGTAATTAATAAAGAATTAAAAAAGTAAAAAAAAATATTTTCAGTCATTTACCAGTTTTGAACTGATAACTTTTACTTAATATTTTGATACTCATATTAGTGCAGTCAGAAAAGATTATAGCTAAAGTGAATTTGCTAAATAGAAAAAAGTTTGATTTTTTTTTCTGATTTGACAGTAACAAGCAGATGCAATGAAACCAGAACTTATTTTTGCCTTTTATTGTCCTTTAGTGGCAATGCAACTGAGATATTATTTGGAAAAATACACTATATTACTGTGTTGATAACACATTTTCATTTATAGCTAAAGTATCAACTTATTATTGACCCTTAGACATGTGTATATAATATTTAAACTGATTTCTATTTTTTAATAAATAATATGGATTCGGTTACTCTTGCTTATTATGAAGAAATGGAATTGTGTCAAAAATTTCCAGATATAGCAAAAGAGTTAGCAAAGGACTATCAACCATGAGGAAGATAAACAAGGTTTTTTATCTTAGTTTTATGACATGAGCATTTAACAATCTTACAGGCAGAGAAGTATCAGACAGAAAAAGGTGGTCTTACAGATTTTAGCAACTAAATAGCATTCTTGCAAACAATTGTTGCCCTGGGATTCATGTGGCACAATCTTAACCCCCCAAAGAATGGTAAAGGTAGTCCTGGCTTTTCGGGGAATCATTACATTTAGATGGCTCATGAGGGTGGATCCTTTCTGAAGGAATTAATACCTTTTCAAAGGAAAAAGTAGACCATAGCTGTCTTTTGAAGATACAAGAAGACAGCTATTCTCAAATTAGCAAAATCTCCTACCCCCACAGATTTATTTATTTATTTAATTTACTACAATTAAGTCTGGACTTTTTTTTTTAATGAGTGAATTTATTGAATATGTGGCAGGCAAACATAAAGAAAAACTATAAGCATAGAGAAAGGAAAATATCATCAGCAAGATGTTACTGTAACCAAAAGAGATGGCAAGAAAGCATTCTAAGCTAAAGTCAGCAAATCCAATACTTATGACATCTGGCAGATATTGATTGGGGAAACCTATTGAATAGATATCCAGGTGAAGCAGGGCAGGCTTTTCCTGGATGAGCTTCCAGCTACTCATTCCCACTCCAAGAGCTTTTATGTGGCTAGAGAGGCAGAAATAACCTTTGTTGGAAACAGTGTATCTAGCTGTCCTCAAGGGTACAGCCTTTCTTTTTTTTAATTTTTATTTTTTTAATATTAGTTACAGTTTGTTAACTTTGTATCCCTGCTGTATCCCGGTCCCTCTTTCCCTCCCAATCCCACCCTCCTTTCTTCATCTCCTCCCCACCCCTTTCCAAGTCCACTGCTAGGGGAGGTCCTCCTCCCTTTCATCTGATACTGGGTTATCAGGTATCTTCAGGACTGGCTGCAAAGTACTCCTCTGTGGCCTAGCAGGGCTGCTTCTACCTCGGGGGCAGGAGGGAGAGGAGGTCAATGAACCTGCCATTGAGTTCATGTCAGAAACAGTCCCTGTTCCCCTTATTAGGGTACCCACTTGGACACTGAGCTACCAAGAGCTACATCTGAGCAGAGGCTCTAGGTTGCATCCATACATTGTCCTTGGTAGGAGAATCAGTCTCAGAAAAAAACCCTGTGCCCTGATATATTTTGTCCTTGTGGAGCTCCTGTCCTCTGTTGGTCATATTAACTACTCCTTTTATCATATGATTCCCTGCACTCTACCAAAGGTTTGGTTATGAGTCTCAGCATCTGCTTTGATACACTGCTGGGTAGAGTCTTTCAGAGGCCTTCTGTGGTAGGCTCCTGTCCTGTTACTTGTTTGTTCCTACATACAATGTCCATCCTATTTGTCTTTCTAAGTGAGGATTGATCATCATACCCTGGGTCCTCTTTTTTATTTTCTTCTTTATGTATATAGATTTCAGTATGTTTATCCTATCTTAGAGGTCTATATAAGTGAGTATATACCATGTGTGTCTTTCTGCTTTTGGGATACCTCACTCAGGATGATCGTTTCTAGGTCCCACCATTTGCCTGCAAATTTCATGATCTCCTCGTTTTTAATTGCTGAGTAGTATTCCATTGTGTAAAAGTACCACAATTTCTGTATCCATTCCTCAACTGAGGGACATCTGGGTTGTTTGCAGGTTCTGCTTATTAAGAATAAAGCTGCTACAAACATGGTTGAACAAATGTCCTTGTTGTGTACTTGAACATCTTTTGGATATATGGTGAGGAGTGGTGTAGCTGGATCTTGAGGAATCATTATTCCTAATTGTCTGAGAAAGCACCAAATTGATTTCCAAAGTGGTTGTACACGTTTACATTTCCACCAGCAATGGAGGAGGGTTCCCCTTTCTCCACAACCTCTCCAGCATGTGCTGTCACTTGAGTTTTTGATCTTAGCCATTCTGGTAGGTGTCAAAGCCTGGACTTTTTAAAAATATTTTAAATGTATTTATCAAATTATATACTTTCAAGTTACATATATAATATGTACATATATGCAGTAGTTGAGTGCACATATTTATTTATTTAGATATTTATTTATCTGCTTACTTATTTCAGAGAATCTAAAAGAGTCTTACAATACTTAAAACATATTTCTTTTAGTTCAGAGAAATATTGTCAACTTGAATTGAACTGAAGAGTTGGCAGGCTCACAATAAAAATGTCTACAATAGTTTCATTTTTTTCTTTTTTTTAACTTTTATTAATTACACTTTATTCAAAAAAACTGGACTTTTTAGCCTGTAGAATTTTAGGAGTTGTTTAAGTCATGCAATCTATGGAACGTTGTCAGAGCATTATGAGTCGACTAATCCATTGAATTAGCCAACATTTTCAGATCTGAGTACTGGAGGGCAGGAGTGTTATTGAGAAAGATAGCTATAAATCTCCATAGGTAATCCTTGAATCTCTTCCTATATTTATGGAGTATAATTGTAGCATATGAATCTACAATGTTACATAAAAGTTATAAAGTAGTAATGACCAATCTCTTCTCCCCCAAATTTGGTGATGGCTATCAGCTCTTAGGTCAAAAGAGCTCAATTATCCATATTGAGATAGAGAAAGGCAACTACAAGTAGGATAAACACACCAAGGAGCATGTCAATCAAATTGCTGAAGCCAGTGATAAATACTAAAACTTTAAAAGAACCGTAGAAAAAGGGAAGATTACATGGGAATGAAGGCAAGAACTTCAGATGTTTTATCTAATACTAAATCTATTACAGGAAGAGGGCAAATTGAATGTTCTACATTGATAAAATTTAAAAATAAGCTAAAACTGAGTTTAGAATTCTTTACTCAGAAACATACAGTAAAAAAATAAAAGGGGAACAGATTTTCTAAACAAGTGGTTGAGCATTATAAAAGTGGTTATATAAGTGGAAATAATATCTTTTCTCGGTTACAATGTTTTTTTAAATTTATTTATTATTTATTACAGTTTATTCATTTTATATCCAGGCTGTAATGTCATCCCTTATCTCCTTCCAGTCCCACCCTCCCTCCCTCTTCTCCCCCTATGCCCCTCCCCTAGTACACTGATAAGGGAGGTCCTCCTAGCCTTCTATCTGACCCTAGCCTATCAGGTCTCATTAGGACTGGCTGCATTGTCTTCCTCTGTGGCCTGGCAAGGCTACCCTCCCCCCCCCAAAGAGCAGGCCACTGAGTTCATGTCAGAGACAGTTCCTGCTCCCCTTACTAGGGTACCCACAAGGGCAAAAGGCAAAAAGGTATAGCAATGTCTATACATTGGAAGTGGGAGAAGACAGGGAACAGGACAGTAGCCTACCACAGAGGGCCTCTGAAAGACTCTACCCAGCAGAGTAGAGTCTTTCTGAGATAGAAATATCTCAGAAAGTAGAAAAACTATCATAAGTTTAGAAAATGGTTTTTAATGAGAAATGTTTAAGGATTTAAACAATATACATTGCTTTTCTCTTAAAAAGTCATAAGAAAATATGGTAATATACAGTGTCTACTACTCCACTAATAGGTTCCAAGTGTATCAGCTCATATATATGGAGATAAATTTACAAAGCTTTGCAGATTTCAAAGAAAGCCGTTTCTGTCCAGCCAACATACATATTGCAGTTGTTGAGAGTAAAAAGAAACAGCAGACATTCTGTTCAGTTCTTTCTTTCTTTTTCTTTCTTCTTATTCACAATTTATTCACTTTGTATCCCAGTTGTACCCCCTCCTTTATCTCCTATAGGTCCAAACCTTCCTCCCTTTTCCTGTCCTATCCCCCACTCCTAGTCCACTGATAGGGGAAGCACTCCTTCCCTACTATCTGACCCTAGCCTACCAGGTCTCATCAGGACTGGCTGGACACTCTTTCTTGGTCCTAGTAAGGCCTCCCTGCCGGGGGGAGGTGATCAGAGAGCAAACAAAGGAGTTCATGTCAGAGACTGCCCCTGCTCTCCTTACTAGGGAACCACATGAAGACTGAGTTGCCTACATCTGATGAGCTACATCTGAGCAGGGGGTCTAGGTTCTCTCCATGCATGGTCCTTGGTTGATGCCTCAGTCTCTGCAGTCCCCCTGGTCCCAGATTTTTTGTCTTTGTTGGTTTCCTTGTGGGGCTCCTGTCTCCTTCAGATATTTCTATCTCACCCTTCTTCCATAAGACTCCCTGTGCTCTGTCCAAAATTTGGCTGTGAGTCTCTGCATGTGCTTCAATCCCTGGCTGAATGGTGTCTTTCAGAGGACACCTGTGTTACCCTTCTATCCTATTCCCTCTCTTCTACTGCTTCTGGTTTGCCCTTCTGAATGAGAATTAAGCTTCTTCCCTAGGGTCCTCCTTGTTTAGCTTTAGGATTGTGGATTTTTAGTAAATTTATCCTATATTATATGGCTAATATCTGTTTATAAGTGAGCATATACAATGCATGTCTTTCTGCTTCCGGGTTACCTGACTCAGGATGATCTTTTCTAGTTCCATCCATTTGTCTGAAAATTTCATGGTTTTCTTGTTTTTAATAGGTGAGTAGTATCCCACTGTGTAAATGTACCACAGTTTCTGCATCCATATTTTGGCTGAGGAACATGTAGATTGTTTCCAGATTTTGGCTATTACAAATAAAGCTGCCATGAACATAGTTGAGCAAATATCCTTATTGAATGGTGGGGAATCTTTTGGGTATATGCCCAGGAGTAGTATAGCTGGGTCTTGAGGTAGCACTATTCCAATTTTTTGGAGAAAATACCAGATTGATTTTCAAAGTGGTTGTACAAGTTTACATTTCCACCACCAAAGGAGGAGGGTTCCTCTTCCTCCACATCCTCTCCAGCATGTATTGTCATTTGAGTTTTTGATCTTAACCATTCCGATGAATGTAAGATGGAATATCTTTTTTAATTGCTGAGTAGTATTCCATTGTGTAAAAGTACCACAATTGCTGTATCCATTCCTCAACTGAGGGACTTCTGGGTTATTTCCAGGTTCTGGCTATTACAAATAAAACTGCTACAAATATGGTTGAGCAAATGTTCTTGTTGCGTACTTGAGCATCTTTTGGATACATTGGATATAGGAGCAAACAAGTAACAGGACAGGAGCCTGTTACCACAGAGGGCCTCTGAAAGATTTTACTTAGCAGTGTATCAAATCAGATATTAAGACTCATAACCAAACCTTCAGCAGAGTGCAGGGAATCATAAAAAAGGGGGAGTTAATATGACCTGGAGAGGACAGGAGCTCCACAATGACCAAATATATCTGGGCACAGGGGTATTCTATGAGACTGTTTCTCCAAACAAGGACCATGTATGGATATAACCTAGAACCTCTGCTCGGATGTAGCCCATGGTAGCTCAGTAACCAAGTGGGTACCCTATAAGGGGAACAGGGACTATTTCTAACAGGAACTCAATGGCTGGCTCTTTGACTTCTCCCCCAGCCCCCTGAGGGAGGAGCAGCCCTGCTAGGCCACAGAGGAGGACTTTGCATCCAGTCCTAAAGATACCTGATAAATGAGTGTTAGATGAAAGGGGAGTAGGTCCTCCCCTATCAGTGGATTTGGAAAGGGGCAGGGAGGAGATGAAGGAAGGAGGGTGGGATTGGGAGGGAAAGAGGGAGCGGGATACAGCAAGGATACAAAATTAACAAACTGTAACTAATAATTAAAAAAATTGGAAAAAAAAGAATAATAGGAATAGAGGAATGGGAAGAAACCCAATCAAAGGCACAGAAAATATTTTCAATAAAATCACAGAAGAAAATTTTCATAACTTATAAAGAAGCCTATCAAGTACAAGTAATACATAAACATTAGACTTGCACAGAAAAGAAAATCTCCTTGGTACATAATCAAAACACTAAATGTACAGAACAAAGAAAGACTCTAAAATACTTCAATGAAAAAGAACAAATAACATATACCGGCAGACTTATTAGAATTACACTCTACCTCTCAGTGGAGACTTTAAAAGCCAGAAGGGCCTGGAGAGATGTGATAAAAACTCTTAAGACACCACAGATGCCACCCAAAACTATTATACCTACTAAAGTAGAACAAAACTAGAAATCACAACAATAAAAAATAGGAACAAACACATGCAACCAAATACACACTTGAACCAATCCCTAAATGAAACAGGAAGTCAAATAAAAGTTTAAAAACTAGCTCAGTGGAAGAGCAGGTTACATGATATGAACATACAAATTTATATGGGTCAAAAGTTCTGAGAAAAACAACCCAATCAATCCTAAAGTTCTGTAAAAATATAGGAAAGATAAAAACTTTTTTAAGAAAATGAAGGTTTTGGGAACTTAATAACACTAGATTACCTTTTAAAAATGCTAATAAAAATTTATCCGGTTGAAATTAAATAATAACAAGAAATACAGAAAATTGTAGTACTGCAAATAAAGGTAGATATATAGTCAAATTCAAAATACTTTAGGTAAAGAATTTCTGAGTAGGACTTCAGAAAATAAGGCCAACTATCCACAGATTCAGCTTCATGAAAAAAAAAAAAAAAACTTTGGTTAAGCAAAGAAAATAGTCCAAAAAGTGGAGAAACAGCTCACAGAATGGAAAAATCAACCCAGAAATGCATATAAACTAAACACACACATACACACATCCCATTAGACACAGAAAAGGCCTTTGAGAAAATCCAATAAACCTTCATAATAAAAGTCCTGGAGAGACTAAGGCTACAAAGAACATATCTCAATATAATAAAAGTAACTAATAAATAATTCTAATAATAAATAAATAAATAAATAAATAAAGCATATAGCCAACATGGAGAGAAACTCAAAACATTTCTAGTAAAAGTAAGAACAAAATAAGACATACATTTTTATATACCTGTTCAATATAGTAGTGAAGACTTGGGTAGAGCACTTAGACAACTAATTTTGAGACCAATGAGAATATAATAGAAAACAAAAATGTCAAGGTATTCTTATCTGGTTATAAAAGTTCACAAAGAGTACATCAATATTTACACTTGATTAACACCTTCAGCAATGTAGAAGGACACAAAATTAACACACAAAATAAATAGCCTTTTTATCTACAAATGACAAACATACTGAGAATAAAAATAATAACTTTTACAATAGCCTCAAAATTACTTTGGTGTAATTCTAACCAAGAAAAAAATCTTAATCTCATGTAAAAAAAATGAAAACAAAAATAGGATGGCTAAAACAATCCTGAATAATAAATGAACTGCTGGAGGTAGCACCAATCCAGATTTCAAATTGTATTAGAGAGCTATTGTAATAAAAAGCTGCATGGTATTGGCATAAAAACAAACACATTGATTAATGGAATCAAACTGAAGACTCGTACAATTTTACAGACCTATGAACACCTGATTTTTGACAAAGAACTCAAGAAAACACAAAGAAAAAAAAAGATAGCATCTTAAAAAACAAAAACTGGTAGTGATGGCTACATATAGAAGAATGAAAATACCTGTCACCTACACATCTCCTAATGGGTCAAAGACCTCAATGTAAAACCTTATACTCTGAAAATAGAAGAGAAAGTAAGGAATCAGCTTGAACTCATTGGCACAGAAATGGACTTTCTAACAGGACAGCAATAGCACAGACACTAAGGCCAACATTTAATAAATGGGACCTCATGCAGCTCAAAAGCTTCTGTCTAGGAAAGGATACTATTACTTAAGGAAAATCGTAGCAGACAGAATTGAAAACGATCTATAGCAATTATAAGTCAGATAGAGGGTTAATATGTAGACTATATTAACAGTTTTTTAAAATAAACATCAAGAAAACAAATAGTGCAGTTGAAAATGGGGCATAGAACTAAACAACAAGTTATCAGAAGATAAAACAAAAATGCTGAGAAACAAACAAACAAAAAAGTTCAACATCCTTAATCATCAGGGAAATGCAAATCAAAACCATATTGAGACTTCATCTAATATCAGTCAGAATCACCAAGATCAATAAAGCAAATGACAGCTCATGTTGGGGGGATTATATGGTGAGGGAAATACTCATCTATTGCTGGTGGGAATGCAAACTTGTATGACCACTATGAAAATTAAAATGGTGGTTTCTCAGGAAGCTGGAAATAGATAGACCTAAAAAATCTAGTTATACAACTCTTGGAAATATACCAAAGGACTCTGCATCTTACTGGAGAGACAATTGCTCATCCATCCTCATTGCTGCTTTATTCATAATAGTCAAAAATTGGAAAAATCTTTGAGGTCAATCAACTTATATAATTAAAATGTAGAATTGTAAATTTGTATGAATTTTTATTTAATATATTATTTGGTTATTAAGAAAAATGAAGTGTAATTTTCAGGTAAATTCATGGAGCTAGAAACAATCATCCTAAGTGAGATAACCCAGATTCATAAAGAGAAATAGTGTATATGTTTTCTTTTATACATGGATGTTAGCTTTCAAGTTTTAAATATGTGTGTTTCAATTAAAATAACCACTTAGTATAGGTAACTAATAATGGATGATAGAAAAGATAGGATTGTTTAAGAAATGGGAAGTAGCATATAGTGTTATAAAGAGATAAGGAGAAAACTAGACTAGAAGGATTAAATGGAGAGAGAGGAAATGGCAGAAAAAGAAAAGAATATGGAGAGAGACAATTAACACTAAAGCCCCTTTGACAAATCAAATGAAAAATATCACTGTAGAAACTTCCTAAAATATAAACATATATAAAAGGAAGTTAAATAATGTTATAATACAATAGAGGAGAAAATGACCCAACTAGACATGCTATTCCACTAAGTAAAACCTTTGTTGAGAATTCTGTTTAGCTCTGTATTCCATTTCTTTTTTTCTTTCTTTCTTTCTTTCTTTCTTTCTTTCTTTCTTTCTTTCTTTCTTTCTTTCTTACAGTTTGGTAATCATATGTTTATTTATTTACTTATTTTTAATTAAATTTTTATTTTTTATATTAATTACAGGTTATTTACTTTGTATCTCAGCTGTAGCTGCCTCCCTCATTCCCTCCCAGTCCCACTCTCCCTCCTTCACCTCCTCCCTGCCCCTCTCTAACTCCACTGATAGGGGAGGTCCTCCTCCCCTTCCATCTGACCCTAGCTTATCAGGTCTCATCAGGACTGTCTGCAATGTCCTCCTCTGTGTCCTAGCAAGGCTGCTCCTCCCTAAGTTAGGGTGGGTGGGCTAGGTCAAAGAGCCAGCCACTGAGTTCAGGTCAGAGACAGTCCCTGTTCCCCTAATAGGGAAACCCACTTGGATACTGAGCTGTCATGGGCTACATCTGAGGAGGAGTTCTAGGTTATATCCATGTATGGACCTTGGTTGGAGAATCAGTCTCAGAAAAGACCCCTGTGCCCAGATATTTTGGTCCTTTTGGAGCTCCTGTCCTCTTCAGGTCTTACTAACTCCCCCTGCTTTCATATGATTCCCTGCACTCTGCCCAAGGTTTGGTTATGAGTCTCAGCATCTGCTTTGATATACTGATAGGGAGAGTCTTTCAGAGGCCCTCAATGGTAGGCTCCTGTCCTTTTTCTTGTTTTCTCCTACTTCCAATGTCCATCCCATTTGTCTTTCTAAGTGAGGGTTGATCATCTTTCCACAAGTCCTCCTTCTCCTAGGCATATATTCAAAATATGCTCAAGTACACAACAAGGACATTTGCTCAACCATGTTCATAGCAGCTTTACTCATAATAGCCAGAACCTGGAAACAACCCAGATGTCACTCAATGGAGGAATGGATACAGAAATTGTGGTACATTTACACAATGAAACATTACTCAACAATTAAAAACAAGGAAATCATGAAATTTTCAGGCAAATGGTGACATCTAGAAAAGATCATCCTGAGTGAGGTATCCCAGAAGCAGAAAGACACACACGGTATATACTCACTTATAAGTGGATACTAGACCTAAAAGATAGGATAAACATACTAAACTCAGGGCACCTAAAGAAGCTAAACAACAAGGAGGACCTGGTGTATTCCAGTTTTTAATTGGATTATTTGCTTTGTTGATATTTAATTTCTTGAATTCTTTATATATTCTGGATATTAGCTCTCTGTTGGATGTAGGATTGGTGAATATGTTTTCCTAATCTGTAGTCTTCTATTGATAGTATCATTTGCTTTACAGAATCTCTTCAGCTTCAAGGGGTCTCATTTATGAGAACCTGATCTGTTGGTGTTCTGTTCTGGAAATTGTTTCTGGTGTCAATGAGTCCAAGGCTCTTTCTCAGTTTCTCCTGTAGCAGATTTAGTGTGTCTGGTTTTATGTTGAAGTCTTTGATCCATTTAGACTTGAGTTTTGTGCAGGGTGATAAATATGGATTTGTTTACATTTTTCTATCTGTAGACATCCAGTTAGACCAGCACCATTTCTTGAAGATGTCTTTTTTCCATTGTATGGTTTGGCTTCTTTGTAAAATATCAGGTATGCATAGGTGTGTGGGTTTATTTCTGGGTCTTTGATTAAAATCTGTTGATCAACTAGCTTATTTCTATGCCAGTATCATGCAGTTTTTATTACTATTGCTCTGTAGTATAGCTTGAAATCAGATATGGAGATCCTTCCAGAAGTTCTATTATTGTATAGGTTTGTTTTAGCTATTTTGGGTTTTTTGTTTTTCTGTATGAAGTTTACAATTGTTCTTTCAAGGTCTGTGAAAATTTTTGTTGGCATTTTGATGAGGATTGCATTGAATGTGTAGATTGCCTTTGATAAGGTGACCATTTTTACTATGTTAATTTTACTGATCTATGAGCATTGGAGATCCTTCCATCTTCTCATATCTTCTTCAATTTCTTTCCCCAGACACTTGAAGTTCTTGTCATACAGGTCTTTGACTTCAGTGGTTAGAGTTACTCCTATATACTTTATATTACTTGTGGTTATTGTGAAGAGTGTTGTTTTCCTAATTTCTTTTTCAGCCCGTTTGTCATTTGCATACATGAGAACTACTGATTTTTAAAAATTTATTTATTTATCTATTTATTTATTTATTTATTTATCTATCTATTTATTTATTACATTAGATTCACTTTGTATCCCAGAGGTAGCCCCCTCCCTCATCCTCTCCAATCCCACCCACCTTCCCTCATCTCCTCCTATGCCCCTCCCCAAGTCCACTGATAGGGGAGGTCCTCTTCCTCTTCCCTCTGACCCTAGGCATTCAGGTCTCATCAGGACTGGATGCATTGTCTTCCTCTGAGGTCTAGCAAGACTGTCCCCCCCCCAGCAGGGGGGGCTGGTCAAAGAGTCTGCAACTGAGTTTGTTTTTTTAGCAGACTTGCTTGCAGAACTGGTATCTATGTTTTTTTAAAAAATATTTCATCATCATAGTTGAAACTTTTCTCCTCTTCTCTTTACTAATCTGACTAAAATGTTACCTGTTTTGTTGATACTTTATTTCATTGCTATTCTTCATAGCTATCCTCTTTTAAATTTTCACTGATATTTCTTTCAATAGCAGTTATTTTAAAATGTTGCTTTTTTCTTGCATTTATTACTTGTGGTATTTATTTAAAAGTGCTGAAACAAAGAAGTAAACACATTTTGAACAGTCTTATAGGGTAAAAAAAAGCCCAAACCAGAAATTTAATCTTATAAAAGTAGCAATAATTTTGTATTTCAAAACCTCTGAGAAAGAATAGACATGGACAAATCACTTTCATACTCACAATTAGCTTACCCCTGGAATCTATCTGTTGACTGATTTCTACAAGCTAAGTGCCTATGAAGCTTTACTGAAAAACAGCTAAAAAACTGAGCCAAGTTTCTGGTGTTTTATGGTGTTTGGAATATGTCACAATTTATTTGTTCAGAGGGCCTTTGAGAGTCTCTACCCTGCAGGGTATCGAGGCAGATGTTGAGACTTATAGTTAAACTTTGGGCAGAGTGCAGGGAATCTTATGAAAGAAGGAGGAGATAGTAAGACCTGGAGAGGACAGGAGCTCCACAAGGAGAGCAACAGAACAAAAAAACTTAGGGACAGGTTTTTTTTTTTCTGAGACTGATACTCCAACCAAGGATCATTTGTGGAGATAACCTAGAACCCCTGCTCAGATATAGCCCATGGCAGTTCAGTGTCCACATGGGTTCCATAGTAATGGGAACAAGGACTATCTCTGACGTGAAATGATAGGCCTGCTCTTTGATCAGCTCCCTCTGAGCGGGGAGCAGCCTTATCATGCCACAGAGGAAGACAATGCAGCCACTCCTGAGAGACCCGTTAGACTAGGATCAGAAGGAAGGAGAAGTTGTCCCCTATCAGTGGACTGAGGGGAGAGGCATAGGTGAAGAAGGGGGAGGAAAGGTGGGGTTGAGAGGGGAGAGGGAGGAATCTACAGGGGGGATACAAAGCAAATAAACTAATTAATAAAGATAAAAATAAAAAATCATTGATAGGATTACTTGATTTGCTGCTTTTCAGCTTCTTTAGTTCTTTATATATACTGGATATTAGCCCTCTGTCAGATAAAGGGTTGATGAAGATTCTTTCCCAATCTGTAGGCAGTCGTTTTGTTTTGATGACAGTGTTCTTTGCTTTACAGAAGCTTTCCAGTTTCATGAGGTCCCATTTATTGATTGTTGCTCTTAGAGCCTGTGCTGTTGGTGTTCTGTTCAGGAAGTAGACTCCTGTACTTATGAGTTCTTGGGTTTCCTCCATTTTTTATTCTAACCGATTTAATGTGTCTGGTTTTATGTTGAGGTCTTTGATCCACTTGGACTTTAGTTTGTGCAGGGTGATAAGTATGGATCTATTTGCATTTTTCTACATGTAGACATCCAGTTAGACCAGCACCATTTGTTGAAGATGTTATCTTTTTCCCATTGTATGGTTTTGGCATCTTTGTCAAAGATCAGGTGTCTATAAGTGTGTGGGTTTATTTCTGGGTCTTCTGTTCGGTTCCATTGATCCACCATTCTGTTTCTATGCCAGTACCATGCAGTTTTTAGTGTTGTTGCTCTATAGTACAGCTTAAGATCAGGGATGGAGATACCTCCAGAAGATCTTTTATTGTAGAGGATTGTTTTAGCAATTCTGGGTTTCTTGTTATTCCATATGAAGTTGAGAATTTTTCTTTCCAGGTCTGTAAAGAATTGTGTTGGTAATTTGATGGGAATTGCATTGAATCTGTAGATTGCTTTTGGTAAGATGGCCATTTAAATATCAAATTGCAGACAAATACTTAAAGAAATGCTTAACGTCATTAGCTATTAGAAAAATGCAAATCAAAACAACCCTGAGATTTTACCTTACACCCATTAGAATGGCCAAGATGAAAAACTCAAGTGACAACACATGCTGCAGAGGTTGTGGAAAATGGGGAACCCTCCTCCACTGCTGGTGGGAATGTAAACTTGTACAACCACTCTGGAAATCAATCTGGTGCTTTCTCAGACAACTAGGAATAGCGCTTCCTCAAGATCCAGCCATACCACTTCTAGGCATATATCCAAAAGAGGCTCAAGTTCACAAATAGGACATTTGTGCAACCATGTTTGTAGCAGCTTTATTTGTAATAGCCAGAAGCTGGAAACAGCCCAGATGCCCCTCAACTGAAGAATGGATGCAGAAATTGTGGTACCTCTACACAATGGAGTATTACTCTACAATGAAAAATAAGGAAGTCATGAAATTTGCAGGCAAATGGTGGGACCTGGAAAGGGTCATTCTGAGTGAGCTGACCCAGAAGCAGAAAGATGCACACACTATATACTCACTCATATAGACATATAACATAGGATAAACCTACTAAAATCTGTAAATCTAAAGAAACTAATCAAGAGAGAGGACCCTGACTAAAATGCTCAATCCCCATCCCAAAAGGCAAAGAGAATAGACATCAGAAGAAGAAGAAAACAGGAAACAACCTAGAAACCTGCCACAGAGGGCCTCTGAAAGGCTCTGCCCTGCAGACTATCAAAGCAGATGCTGAGACTTATGGCCAACGGTTGGGCAGAGTGCATGGAATCTTATATAAGAAGTGGGAAATAGTAAGAGCTGGAGAGGACAGGAACCCCACAAGGAGAGCAACAGAACCAGAAAATTTGAACACAGGTGTCTTCCCAGAGATTCATACTCCAACCAATTACCAGGCATGGAAATAACCTAAACCCCTGCACAGATATAGCCCATGGCAGTATAGTAATGGGAAGAGGGACTGCCTCTGACATAATCTGATTGGCCTGTTCTTTGATCATCTCCCCCTGAGTGGGGAGCAGCCTTACCAGGCCACAGAAGAAGACAATGCAGCCACTCCTGATGTGATCTGATAGACTAAGATCAGAAGGAAGGAGGGGAGGACCTCCCTTATCAATGTATTTGGGGAGGGGCATGTGTGAAGAAGGGGAAGGGTAGGGTGGGACCAGGAGGGAAGGAGGGAGAGGCTTATGGGGGCATACAAAGTGAATAAAGTATAATTAATAAAATTTAAAATAATAATAATAATAAAAAATTTAAAAAATCATTGATAATAAAACCAAAAAAACAAATAAAAAATAATTTATTCGTTTTTATTTTCTGTATCAGTGTTTTACCTGCATGCACAAAAGTGTACTACAATCATGTGGTAACCATGGAAACCAGAGTAGAATATTAAATCTTCTGGAACTGAAGCTGCAGATGGTTGTCAGTCACAATGTGAATGCTGGGATCTGAACCTGGAAAGAGCAGTCTGTGCTATTAACCATTTAATGTCTATGTACATACTTTTCTTTTTTTGTTGTTTTTCTTTTTAATTTTTTAGATTATTTTTATTTTATTAATTACAGTTTATTCACTTTGTATCCCCCCTGTACCTACCTCCTTCCTCCCCTCCCAATCCCACCTCCCTCACCCTCTGTGCCCAGACTTTTAGGATCTGTTGCTGTCCTTGTTGAGCTCCTGTCCTCTCCAGGTCTTACTATCTCTTACTTCTTTCATAAGATTGCCTGTACTCTGCCAAAAGTTTGGCTATGAGTGTCAACATCTGCCTCGATACCCTTCAGGTTAGAGCCTTTCGACGGCCCTCTGTTGTAGGCTCCTGTCCTGTTCCCTGTTTTCTCCACACATCTTCGATTTAGGTATTCTTTCTTTTGGAGAATGGGTGTGAACAAACATGTCTTTTATTATCATAAATATCATAAATGCAGTCGAGGTAGCCAACAAATCTCAACGTAGTATTACTTCATATTTAGGGAGTATATACAAATAAATCAGACATACCCTACTAAATAAGTTCATTGAGATAAATAAATACAAATGTTTTCTGAGTGTTACAGACGCTCTTAAGTATAATCAAAATGTACAGAAAAGGAAGAACACATTTTAAAAAGTTCTCATAAAATATGAATTAGTGAAAAGAAGTAATACTGCATTATTTGTTGAGCTGAGATTCGTGCAGTAAACATTTCCTCAGTCATTTATTCCCTTCACTCTCGTTGATATCTTTCAACATCTTTGGCAGTAAGCATACACTGATCATGCCATTTTTATAGTACTAGAAAAAGCAATAACCAGGTTACAGAATGTTTTAGAAATCAGTAGTGCTTCTAAGTGCAGTTCACACAATTTATTTTCTCTTAGTGTTATTTATGAACTCAGTGGCTGGCTCTTTGATCACCTCCCCCTGAGGGGGGGAGCAGCATTGCCAGGCCACAGAGGAAGACAATGCAGCCAGTCCTGATGAGACCTGATAGGCTAGGGTCAGAGGGAAGGGGAGGAGAACCTCCCCTATCAGTGGACATGGAAAGGGGCACGGTAGGAGATGAGGGAGAAAGGGAAGGTGGGATTGGGAGGGAATTTGAAAGGGGGCTACATCTGGGATACAAAGTGAATAAACTGTAATTAATAAAAAATTAAAATTAAAATTAAAGATTTTTAATTGCATGTTGACATTTAATATACTTAGAAAGATAATAACATCCTGTCTGGTTCAAAGAATGGATAAATCATTCATTTATTTCATTAACTATTCTTCCTTAGCGTCAACTATACGACTTCTGCTTGGGCACATCATCATTCTGTCCTGTTATGTGCATTGACAAGTAGCTTCTTTCTACTGTCTGGGAAGCCTTGTTTCTAGAAGGTCAGTATTATGCTGTTTGCAAAAGCCAAGCATTCTCTCAGCCACTTGATGCTCATGTTGCTATTGAGGAACAAATCAGATACTTCATAATGTAGAGGGTTCAATTTAAATAACAAACAAAAAATAGAGGGAATATTCTTTTTTTTTTTTTTTTAAATCACCCAAACTGCTGGTAATTCAAGGTTTACTTCAGCTGAATCTTAGTGAAATATTGATCCATTGAGTCACTGGTGTGTTCTATTTATGGATTCTTAACAATGCAATGGGAAATGATTAATAGCTTCCAACTGAAGTGAGAACTTGATACATATATACATACTAGATACATACACGTATGTATCAAATATGTAGACCTATATTTCTTAAATATTTTTCTAAAAGCAGATAATTTATAATATTTGTCACCTCAGCAGTCATTTCTTCTCTTTTTACTAATTAAAATCTTTCAATCATAGACTAGTTGGAAGACATTTTGTACAGATGTACAACATGCGGTCTTTTCACTTATGACATGGAGAAAGAAGATGATAAATATGAATATATTATAAAATGGTGTGCCACACAATTTACAAAATAGTTTTACCTATGTTTCCAGTTGAGCTCTTACAAAAATATTACATAAGAATACAAAAATTTAGATATAATCTTCAATCTTTTTCTTCATGAGTTTAGGGACCAAGCTGCCCTTATTTCCCTTTCCATCAGTTAGTCATTCATTGAAGATCAAATGAATGGATGTGTATAAACTAATTAACTAATTGAAGATTGCAAAACCAGATCTGGATATACAAATGGTGAGAGAGAGGAGAAATTCTATATTATTGTGTGATTTTAATGCCCGGATTTGGTGTTGATACTCATCTGTGAAAATGAGAAACAGGAGGAAAACTTTGTTAGAATAGTTTGGATGAGGTTATTAGTAGAAAAAAATGTTTCTTAGAAGCACACGCAGTGCAGATGAAAATAAGTGTAGCTAGAAGTTACAGGTGCGTATGAGTATAAAGCTAAATCCACCGGTACTGATCCCTTAGGGAGCGACAATTTCAAGAGAATAGGGATTTTTAATGGAATTCTATGAAGATTTAATTTTAGAATGTAACTGTGATAGTTTTAGTTATCAACTTGACACAAACTAAGGGAAATCTTGGAAGAGGGACCTCGACTGAAGTAGTCCCTTGATCGGATTGCTCTATAGCTATGTCAGTGAGGCATTTTCTTAATTCGAAGGAGGGCCCAGAAGACCCCGTGGTGCTGTCCTAGTCATGTGGTCCTGGACTGTAGGAAAGAGGGAGCTGAGCCAGCCAGAGGGAGTGAGCTGGTAAAGAATGCTCGTCAGTGTTTCCTGCCTCTGCTCCTGCCTGAGATCCTGCCCTCACTTCCCGCACAGATGGTCTGTAAATAGGAAGAATAAGCCAGAAAAATCTTTTCCTAAGTTGGTTATGGTCATGGTGTTTATCATGACAATAGGAAGGAACTTAGTATCACACTAATCATTGAACCATTATCTAAAACTATTTTACCTATTTTTCTAGAAGTTCAGTTATATTATGACAAAATATGAGCACCAAATACAATATTCCAAAAAGGAAAGTAGTAGAAAATAGGAGTTGACAAAAAAAAATCAGTATATGAACAACAAAAGGACTGAGAAAGAAATTAGAGAAACAACACCCTTCACAATAGCCACTAATAACATAAAATACCTTCATGTGACTCTAACCAATCAAGTGAAAGACCTGTTTGAAAAAAAAACTTCAAGTTTCTTATGAAAGAAATTGAAGAAGATATGAGAAAATGGAAAGATCTCCCATGCTCACAGATCTGTAGGATTAACATAGTGAAAATACCCATCCCGCCAAAAGGAATCTACAGAGTGAATGTAATTCCCATCAAAATACCAACACAATTCTTTACAGAACTTGAAAGAACAATTCTCAATTTCATATGGAAAGACAAAAAAAACCAAACCAAACCAAACAAACAAAAAAACAAACAAACAAAAAAAAACAAACCCAGAGTTGCTAAAACAATCCTGTACAACAACAGATCATCTGGAGGTATCTCCTATCTCCATCCCTGATCTCAAGCTATACTACAGAGCAATAATAATAAAAACTGCATAGTACTGGCATAGAAACAGAATGGTTGCTCAGTGGAATCGAATAGAAGACCCAGAAGTAGACCCACACACCTATGAACTTGATTTTTGACAAAGAATCCAAAACCCATATTACAGAAAAAAAGATAGCATCTTCAACAAATGGTACTGGTCTAACATGTAGAAAAATGCAAATAGATCCATATTTACCACCCTGCACAAAACTAAAGTCCAAGTGGACCAAAGACCTCAACATAAAATCAGACACACTAAACCTGTTAGAAGAAAAAGGGGGAAAGAGCCTTGAACTCTTTGGCACAAGAGACAACTTCCTGAACAGAACACCAACAACACAGGCTCTAAGATCAATAATCAATAAATGGGACCTCATGAAACTGAAAACTTCTGTAAAGCAAAAGACACTGTGGTCAGAACAAAATGACAGCCTATAGATTGGGAAAGGATCTTCACCCTACATCTGACAGAGGGCTAATATCCAGAATATACAAAGAACTCAAGAATGTAAAAAGCAACAAATCAAGTAATCCAATTAAAAAATGGGGTAAAGAGCTAAACAGAGAATTCTCAATAGAGAAATATGAAATGGCAGAGAAACA
Organism: Psammomys obesus; assembly: GCF_907164565.1. Classification (NCBI taxonomy): domain Eukaryota; kingdom Metazoa; phylum Chordata; class Mammalia; order Rodentia; family Muridae; genus Psammomys; species Psammomys obesus. Next base: position 247,640 of record NW_026590503.1, read on the forward strand.
CTTAAAGAAATGCTCAACGTCCTTAGTCGTCAGGGAAATGCAAATCTAAATGATCCTGAGATTTCCCCTTACACCCATCAGAATGGCTAAGATCAAAAACTCAAGTGACAACACATACTGGAGAGGATGTGGAGAAAGGGGAACCCTCCTCCACTGCTGGTAGGAATGTAAACTTGTACAACTACTTTGGAAATCAATCTGACCCTTTCTCAGACAATTAGGAATAGTGCTTCTTCAAGATCCAGCTATACCACTCCTAGGCATATATCCAAAATATGCTCAAGTACACAAGGATATTTGTTCAGTGATGTTTGTAGCAGCTTTATTCGTAATAGCCAGAATCTGGGAAGAACCCGGATGTCTCTCAATTGAGGAATAGATACAGAAATTATGGTACATACACAATGGAATACTACCCAGCAATTAAAAACAAGGAAATAATGAATTTTGCAAGGAAATGATAGAAAATGCAGGTAAGCAGATTCCAAAACTAAGAGATCACAGAGACAGTTTACTTCCTGGTCAGTCACCCATTCTCTCTTTATAACATTGGAGCATGATCTTCAGCCTTCTGGCCCAGTATATCTGGCAGACATAATTGTGAAGCAGGAAATATGAAGGACTTGCTTACTCTGTCAAGACAGAGCTTAGTAGTCAACTTGGCCTCTGCCCAAGTCTTGTCAGTTTTGACAACATATTGTCTACAGAGAGAGCTGAGCATTTTTGCCCAGTGGCTAGCTTGCCATTAATGAAGCTACCTCCAAAAGAATATTTTGAGATGCTTATAATCTTTATTGAGGCAGGCTGGGGGTGTTTCCCAAAGCTGACATGTCAAAAAGGCCTTAAATTAATAAAAAACGTCTTTAAACTCAACATTCTGTAGGCCTGGGAAGTTTTTCTGAACTATCTATCTATCTATCTATCTATCTATCTATCTATCTATCTATCTATCTATCTATCTATCTATCTACATTTACATTTACATAGTGTATAATCATCTCTCTCTCTCACAGAAATATCTGAAACATACTATAGTTGATGAGAAATGGTGAGTTTGTTGAAATTCATAAAACTTTGTAGTCATAAAATTGTGTTTTAATATCTATTACCTTAAAATAATGATAATTTGGGAATTCTGGAGATTCCAGGATAATTTGGGAGTTCTGGAGATTCTAAGGCAGAATTTGGCCTATGATAAGCTAAAATCACAAATAATGCTATAGCATAACCTTGTTGAAAGTTTAGGCAAGTATATACTAACTAAAATAACTTTAAAATTAAGGAAGGGCTATATGATTTCATACCACAAAAGCACTGTGTTTTGGTGGAGTAAATAGTTCACCATATACAGTATTGGTTAACAAATTCTGAATGAACTTAGAAACAACCAGTTCCCAAATACTTGAATCTCCATTATTTTGTTTTCAACACTGAATGAAGTTTTATTGAAACACAGCCTTACCCACTGGTTATGCACATAATTGTGACTGGTTAGATGAGTGGGTTTCAACCTCCTTAATGTTGCAACCCTTTAGTACAGTTCCTCATGTTGTGGTGACCACCAACTGTAAAATTATTGTTGTTGCTACTTTGTAGCTATAATTTTGATACTGTTTTGAACCAATGGACCCACATGTTAAGAACTACTGGGCAAGATGATCCACAAAGCCTACAACTTAGTGAGACTTTAAATTTACAGTTTAAGCATTGGCCAGGTACCATTCTTGGTAAAAATACAGACAGAAAGTTTCTAAAATGAGATTCACTGTATTTCATAACACTTTATTAAGAAGAAACCAATGTCAGCACTTCTATGTAAACAATGACAAAGAATCAAAGGAAACATCAAGGATCAGAGAGTATCTTACATTATCTTTTATATAATCAATGTATAATATTTAAGCAAAGTCAAATCCTTATTAACCAAACATTTTTTTTGTGTGTGTGTACATTGCCTTCTCTTTATCTTTCTGTGCTTTATAATTTGTTTGACTTTAAGCATTTTTACCTGGATAGACAATTGACTTTAAGCATTTCTACCTGGATAGCTTTGTCTCCTGAGGCTATCTCTTAACCGTCTTAAGATCGGCCAATGCTTGATCATATGCTTTTAATCCTTGCCATCCTTGCGCTTTTCAATATTTGATGAATCCATTTCAAGAATCTTCAAACAACTGTCAATTGCTCCCTGACAATCTGACATCTTCAATTTACAAGCACCAATATTCAGAACACAACTTAAGGCTATAATAGGTAGACATTTGGATGTATCTGCTTCTCACTAATAGCCTTTGGACTATCCACATACACAAAAATCGTCACATATTTTTTAAATAGCCATTTCCCAGTTCTGAGACTTGAAAAAATATTTTCAATGTTTTTTATGTCTTCAACTATTAATAAATTTTATCTACATCTTTTAAATCTATATCTGCATCCTCAGGGAAATCTGGATGATTATCACCAGAGCCATTTCGGGGAATAGTCCCCAATCATCCCCTTCTTTCAATTCTCTATATTCTGTAATAACACACAGTTTGGCAGGTTTTTCATTACTCACTTTTACATTTTCAAATATCCTTGACACCCCTAGTCCTTTAATTACTTGACCAAATACCATATGTTTCCAATCCAGATGAGGAGTTGAAACTGTTGTGAAAACAAAACAAAACAAAACCTAAACAAAACTGAGAACCATTTGTATTGGGGCCTTCATTTGCCATGCTCAGTAAACCCTCCCGATCATGCTTATAATGATAATTTTCATCTTCAAAATTTTCACTATAAATACTTTCTCTACCTGTCCCATTCTAATTTGAGAAGTTTTCACTCGAATCATAAATTTCTTAATAATTCAGTGGAAAGGGCACCTTTTAAAATGGAGAGGTTTCCCAGTTGTGGATCCAGTGCCTTTTTCTCCTGTACACAGTGCATGAAAATTATCTGCGGTTTTGGGAAAAATATCTGCAAACAATTTAAAACAATTTGGCCAACTCAGTTCCCCACCAATATCCACATCAAAGAAGACCAGCTGTTTCCTGGTGTTGGAGAGCTTGGCTGCCAGGGATGGATGTGGCATATTCACTGCAGGTGCTGGGAAGCAGGACAGCAGGATGGAGGATCTTCATGTTCGAGAGGGATTCAAACTCTACCTTGAGCTTCCACTATACCTTCATTTCTCAATACACTCACATTTCTCCAAGATAACACATATAATAAACTGAATGATCTACTCTTTATTCATTGTTTCTTTCTAGTATAATGTGAAGTCTACAGGACCAGTCATTTTGGGCCTGGATCATGGACAGTCTCTCCATAAATTTTAAGCAGTTTGGTTCTAGTTGAACATGTTCTGTTAAATAGAAACACAATGACCACTGGAGACCCTGAGGAAAAAAAAAATTAATATGGAAACCTTAGAACCAACCAATCTAACAATGATCCCAATCAAACACAATATTGGTTTACAATCTTGGGGAAATAATTTAAAATACACAAGATAAAATCATCAAAGTATATGGTTAAAAGGTCCATATTACTTATATTGCCTTTTTCACTTCTTTAAATTACCTTTCTTTAGAATCTAAGAAATAATTTTACCTGCATTATTAATTTTGTTGATACTGAAGCCAATAATGGCTCAGTTAGGGAAAATCCATCACAGGTTTTAAAACATGTATCCTCAAGACTTTTAAAAAATATGTTTAATATACAAAAAATAATAATTAAGGAACCTGGAATCCTAAACAATAAAAAAAAAGTGTTGCTTTAGTTAACTTTCCTATATCTGGGGTCAACAATAGAAATTTGCATGTAAGAGCAGAAATTAGACCAGAATAGATAATGTAGAGTTGTACATTGAATACATTTCCAAATTGAAAATTTTGGTTTTCTGAATTAGCATACACAGTGAACCCAAACAGTTTTTTGAAAGTAATGAGTTGTTTTCGAGATTGGACTCATTGGTTGTGATTATCACATATTAGAATAAATGAAATCAAATACTAATTCTAATTAATAAAGTATTAGCAGAAAACAATTGATTTCCCACTAACCACCAAATGCTAAATATGAATGCCAATGATTTATCTGATGTTCTTTAATCAGTTTTGAAACCCTAAAAAATGAGTATGTGAAGGGCACCATTGCTATTGCAAAACATTAAGGAACCTTCTTTAAATATTTTCTAAGCATTTTAGCATGCTACTAAAGTAAGTACTGAATAGCTAAACTTGTTAAATTCAGAAATGAAATATAGTTTCCTGGACTTATATACTATAAGAATCATTAAAACACTGAAAATAATGAGCCTGTGAACAAGACTGGCTATATATTCTCTGTTAAGAAACAGGAAAGAGCCGGGTGAGGTCGTGCATGCCTGTAATCCCAGGACTATGGGAGGTAGAGGCAGGCAGATCTCTGTGAGTTCGAAGCCAGGCTGGTCTTCAAAGTGAGCTCAGGATAACCAAGACTACACAAAGAAACCCTGTCTCAAAAAATCAACCAACCAACCAACCAACCAACCAACCAACCAACCAACCAACCAATCTGAAAGAGAACTCTATCTAATCTTCATTTCTAATCAGAAGGTTCTGCCTTCCTGAAGAAGCAAGTCAGTGTTGATGGCTGTCACTCAGAGTGTCTGAGTGCTCATTCATTTTCTTCTGGATTTCTAAGACCTTTGCTCTCTCTAGACATCCAGCCACAGAACTAGCATGTTGCTAGATAATTCCTAAAAACATCTAAGATAAAATATTATACTCTTGAATGACTTTGCCTCCCATTAAGATGACTCAAGAGGCCATTATCCCTCAACTATTTGTTGACTAACAGCTTCCATAGAGGATCTGCATGACAGTCCAAAGTCCTCAAATATTTCTGAGTGCCTCTTTTGACAATTCCCTGAGCAACTGAAACAGGAACTAGAGGTATGGAAATGATTATGATGCATTTATGTATCTTTATGCTATTCATGATCTAAAAGAGAAATAAGTATTTAATGAATGATAATGATATTATGTATTATACACTGGAATTATATTTATTATTGTTGAAGTGGATAGTGTACTCAGAGGTTCATCATTAAATCTTCAAGGAGAAACTTTTTTTAATTGCTGTCAAAAAGTTGTATGGTCAACAATGTTAGACGAGGTAGTTGAGAGAAGAAATAACACTGAGGCATTCATTATTCATTTAAGAAATTATAAAGTTATTGATTTAAATAAAATAAGGCTGGAAACAAGGATAATGTTTAAGTTCTTATATTTCCACCTGAAAAACAAGAACACAAATACTTGTCAGTGAAAGTAACAACTTGTATGGAAAAATAAGAGATTGTGATTAGATAATTGTCTCAAAGAGAATGCTCTGGCAGCAGGGTGGATGGCATTGCCAAGGGACATAAGATGAGAGTTAGAGCTGTCTGTGACAGTGCAGTGACAGATGACAACTGTTTGATCTAAGGCAATGGGAGGGGGGAGAAAGAGAGTGAGAAAGACAGAGAGAGAGGTTTGAAGTCAACTTGAGAAACTAAGATGACAGAGCTTACTGATTAATTGGCTATTTGGGTGGGTTGCAAAGAAGTCAGTCTAGACACTAGAGAGACTTGGGGAGATTTATTCATGCACATTAATAAGGGACTGCCTTTGCTGCTGGTATTAGGAGCCAGGAATAACTGTGACCTCATTAAGTAGCACTGATTTTCCCTTTGGTGATCTAGTTATGAAGGTGATAGTTATGGGTCTAGATAATCGCAGCACAGTGTTGAAGGGCTCCTAGTCACTCCGCTGTACTAATGGTTCCTAGCTTTAGAATTAGTTTCCAAGATGGGTGTTGTAGTTCAACTATTATATCAGTATTCCTCCCAGTTTCTCCTGAACCCTACTATCCTCCTGTTTTTTGAAGTTTTGGGAATTGAAACGTAGGACCTTATGTGAGCAAAGCAAATGTTCTATCATTGAGCTCAATCTCTAGCTCTTCTCTTCTTATCTAAAAGGTACACTGAATTCCAGAAGAGTTGTTTTAATTGGATCTGAAGTGTTATAAACAGTGACAGGATATTTTCAAATTCCAGCCAGCTGAGTTCAGTAATATTAGTGCCCTAGGAAGGTATTATGGCCATGAGTAGGGTGAGACAGGATGCCCCTCACTTATTTTGAATTGTGCTTTTGCCCTTCACTAATAAGAACAAGGTACTATGTATTTGCATATTAGTTTTTTAATTTTATTTTTATTAATTATAGTTTGTTTACTTTTTATTCCAGCTGTAGCCCCTTCCCCTCAACCCTCTGAATCCCACCAATGATAGGGGAGGCCCTCCTCCCCTTCTATCTGACCCTAGTCTATCAGGTCTCATCAGGACTGGCTTCATTGTCTTTTTCTGTGGCCTGGTAAGGCTTCTCTGCCCTCAGGTAGAGGTGATCAAAGAGCCAGCCCATGAGTTCCTGTCAGAGGTAGTCCCTGTTCCTATAACTGGGGAACTTGGACACTGAACTGCCATGAGCTACATCTGTGCAGGGGTTCTAGGTTATTTTCAAGAATGGTCCTGGTTGTAGTATCAGTCTCAGAAAAGACCTCTTTGCCCAGAATTTTTAGTTCTGTTGCTCTCTTTGTGGAGCTCCTGTCCCTTCCCAGTCTTTCTATCTCCCCCTTCTTTTATAAGATTCCCTGCACTCTGTCCAAACTTTGGCTATCAGTCTCAACATCTGCTTTGATACCCTGCTGGATAGAGTCTTTCAGAGGCTCTCTGTGGTACGCTCCTGTCCTGTTCCCTGTTTTCTCACTTTTCCAATGGCAGTCCATTTGCCTGTCTGAATGAAGATTGAGCATCTTATCCAGGGTCCTCCTTCTTGATTAGCTTCCTCAGGTGTACAAATTTTTATGATTATCCAATATTATATGTCTAATATCCATTTATAAGTGAGTATATTAGTTTCATATTATTTTCCAGCATTTTCTAGCAAATTGTAGGTACTGCACTGAAGATAAGCTTACAGCAACTGATCAATTAGCATAGAAATGAAAACAAGTAGTATGTTTTCTGGTACCTGTGTTTCAGTAAGACTCTTTTGTTTTAGGCCTCTGACAAGAAGATATTTCTCTGTATGTGTGGGGAGTGCAGGCTTGTTTGGAATATTCTCTTTGTTTAAAATCAGTATTCTTTTTTTCTAAATTATATGTCAGTGATAGGTGAACATTTATTATACAGTTAAAAATTCTCATTAATCATTAGACTTAAACTCATAGGGATGATTTTTCAATGGAGGCAATAAGGGAGAATTAAGATAAGATTGGCAACCTGTTTTTCTCCTTGTAGATCTCCTGTCCTCTCCAGGTCTTACTATCTCTCCCTTCTTTCATAGGATTCCCTGCACTCTGCTCAAAGTTTGTATCAGCATCTGCTTTGATACACTGCTGGGTAGAGTCTTTCAGAGGTCCTCTGTGGTAGGCCCTTGTCGTATTTCTTGTTTTCTCCCTCTTCCAATGATATCTGTGCACAGGGATTTTTTCTGAGACTGACACTCCAAACAAGGACCATTCATGGAGATAACCTAGAATCCCTGCACAGATGTAGCCCATGGCAGCTCAGTATCCAAGTGGCTTCCCTAGAAAGGGGAACAGGGACTGTCTCTGACATGAACTGAGTGGCTGGCTCTTTGATTCCTCCCTCCCATGCCCCTGAGGAGGACCAGCCTTGCCAGACCACAGAGGAGGACATTGCATCCAGTCCTCATGAAACCTGATAAACTAGGGTCAGATGGAAGGTGAGGAGGACCTCCCCTATCAGTGGACTTGGAGAAGGGCATGGGAGGAGATGACAGAGGGAGGGTGGGACTGGGAGGGAATGAGGGAGGGGCTACAGTTGGGATACAAAGTGAATAAACTGTAATTAATATAAAAAATAAAAAAATTAATGAAAAAAGATTGGATACCAATGTGAGTCATACAGTTTAAGAATGTTGTCCTGAAAATTAAAAAAGAGAGAGGCTTCATTTGTTTATAAAAGAAGCATTTTCAACATGTCAGTAAATCAAGAAGTTGAGTAGTCACGTCCAGAATGGAGGAATTTTATTTGTTTAAACTTTAGAGATGACAAAATAAATTAAATGGATTGAAAGACCTAGCAGAGAAGCCAAAAAAAATTGGATACTTGGATTGCTCCTAGAGTATTGAACTGTATTATTTGAAAATCTCAGAACAATAACTTTCAGGTATTACATGATAAGTTATTTTTATAACTCACTCATTTAGGCTACATATATTTTTTTAACAATTTACTATTTTAACAGGTGGTACAATAATTTTAAAATACATTTTAAAGGAGTATATTTTTCTCTATGCTGAATTATTGGAGCACTCACATTACATTTTATTGGCCAAACAGACTTTGGATTATGAGCACCTTTAATCAATTTTTTTATGTAATATTTTTGTCTCCATGCTAGGATGAAAGTTCTCAAGCTCTGAGTTACTGACACTACAGGTAGTGTGTAGGCATTATTTAACCACTCTAGGTGAATATGTGTGGGTGTATACATTAACACAATATTTTTTTAATTCCTTATTAATTATACTTTATTCACCTTGTATCCCCCCTGTGGTTCCCTCCCCCCTCCAGTCCCAATCCCTTTCTTCCTCCCCACTCTGCATGCATGCCCCTCCTCAAGTCAACAGATAGGGGAGGTCTTCTTTTCCTTCCTTCTGATCCTAGTCTATTAGGGCTCATCAGGAGTGGCTGCATTATCTTCTTCTGTGGCCTGGTAATGCTGCTTCCCACTCAGGGAGGAGATAATTAAAGAGCAGGCCAATCAGTTCATGTCAGAGACAGTCCCTGTTCCTATTACAATGGAACCCACTTGGATACTGAACTGCCATGGGCTACATCTGTGCAGGGGTTTTACATTATCTCCATGCATAGTCCTTGGTTGGAGTATCAGTCTCAGGAAAGATCCCTGTGCTCAGATTTTTTGGTTCTGTTGGTCTCCTTGTGGAGTTCCTGTCTTCTCCAGATCTTACTGTTTCCCACTTCTTTCATAAGATTCCCTGCACTCTGCCCAAAGGTTGCCCATAAGTCTCAGCATCTGCATTGATAGTCTGCAAGGCAGAGCCTTTCAGAGGTCCTCTATGTCAGGCTCCTGTCCTGTTCCCTGTTTGCTCCTACTTCTGATGTCCATCCTCTCTGCTTTTCTGGATAGGAATTGAGCATTTTAGCAAGAGTCCTCCCTCTTGATTAGTTTCTTTAGGTGTACAGATTTTAGTAGGTTTATCCTATATTATATGTCTATATGAGTGAGTATATACCATGTGCGTCTTTCTGCTTCTGGGATAGCTCACTCAGGATGATCTTTTCCAGATCACACCATTTAACTGCAAATTTCATGATTTCCTTGTTTTTTATTGCTGAGTAATATTCCATTGTGTAGATGTACCACAATATCTGTATCCATCCCTCCACTGAGGGGCATCTGGGTTGTTTCCAGCTTCTGGCTATTACAAATAAAGCTTCTACAAATATAGTTGAGCTAATGTCCTTATTGCGTTTTTTTAACTCTTATTAATTATACTTTATTCATTTTAGAATCCCCTTAAGCCCCTCCCTCCTCTCCTCAGGGTCCCACCCTCCCCCCTTTCTGCATGCAGGCCCCTCCCCAAGTCCACTGATAGGGGAGGTCCTCCTCTCCTTCTTTCTGATCTTAGTCTATCAGTCCTCATCAGAAGTGGCTGCATTGTCAGGGTTCTAGGTTATCTCCACGGATAGTCCTTGGTTGGAGTATGAGTCTCTGGGAAGTTCCCTGTGTTCAAATTATCTTGTTCTGTTGCTCTCCTCGTGGAGTTCCTGTCCTCTCCAGCTCTTACTATTTCCCACTTCTTACATAAAATTCCATTCACTCTGCCCGTCAAGTTGGCCATCAGGCTCAGCATCTGCTTTGACAGTCTGCAGGGCAGAGGCTTTCAGGGGCCCTCTGTGGCAGGTTCCTAGGTTGTTTCCTGTTTTCTTTTTCTTCTGATGTCCATCCTCTTTGCCTTTCAGGATGGGGATTGAGCATTTTCAGTTAGGGTCCTCTCTTTTGCTTAGTTTGTTTAGATGTACAGATTTTAGTGGGTTTATTCTATGTTGTATGTTTATATGAGTGAGTATATACCGTGTGTGTCTTTTTGCTTCTGGGACAACTCACTCAGGATGATCCTTTCCAGGTCCCACCATTTACCTGCAAAATTCATGATTTCCTTATTTTTCATTGCTGAGTAATACTCCATTGTATAGATGTACCACAATTTCTGCATCCATTCTTCAGTTGAGGGGCATCTGGGCTGTTTCCAGCTTCTGGCTATTACAAATAAAGCTGCTACAAACATGTTTGAGCAAATGTCCTTTTTGTGTACTTGAGCCTGTTTTGGGTATATGCCTAGGAGTGGTATGGCTGGATCTTGAGGAAGCGCTATTCCTAGTTGTCTGAGAAAGCACTAGATTGATTTCCAGAGTGGTTGTACAAGTTTACATTCCCACCAGCAGTGGAGAAGTGTTCCCCTTTCTCCACAACCCCTCCAGCATGTGTTGTCACTTGAGTTTTTGATCTTGGCCATTCTGCTGGGTGTAAGGTGAAATCTCAGGGTTGTTTTGATTTGCATTTTCCTAATGGCTAATGAGGTTGAGCATTTCTTTAAGTGTTTCTTTGCCATTTGATATTCCTCTATTGAGAATTTTCTGTTTAGCTCCGTACTCCATTTTTTTAATTGGATTACTTGGTTTGTTGCTGTTTAACCTCTTGTGTTCTTTATATATACTGGATATTAGCCCTCTGTCAGATATAGGGTTGGTGAAGATCCTTTCCCAATCTGTAGGCAGGTGTTTTGTGTTGATGACAGTGTCCTTTGCTTTACAGAAGCTTTTTAGTTTCATGAGGTCCATTTATTGATTGTTGCTCTTAGAGCCTGTGCTGTTGGTGTTATGTTCAGGGAGTTGTCTCCTGTGCCAATGAGTTCAAGGCTCTTCCCCAATTTTTCTTCTAAGTGGTTTAGTGTGTGTGGTTTTATGTTGAGGTCTTTGATCCACTTGGACTTTAGTTTTGTGCAGGGTGAGAAGTATGGATCTATTTTCATTTTTCTACATGTAGACATCCAGCTAGACCAGCACCATTTGTTGAAGATGCTATCTTTTTTCCATTGTATGGTTTTGGCATCTTTGTCAAAAATCTGGTGTCTATAAATGTGTGGATTTATTTCAGGGTCTTTTACTTGATTCCATTGATCCACCATTCTGTTTCTATGCCAGTACCATGCAGTTTTTAGTGTTGTTGCCCTATAGTACAGCTTGAAATCAGGGATGGAGATACCTCCAGAAGATCTTTTACTGTAGAGGATTGCTAGAGCAATTCTGGGTTTCTTGTTATTCCATATGAAATTAAGAATTTTTCTTTCCAGGTCTGTAAAGAATTGTGTTGGCAATTTGATGGGAATTGCATTGATTCTGTAGATTGCTTTTGGTAAGCTGGTCATTTTTACTATGTTAATCCTGCCATGCCACGAACATGGGAGATCTTTCCATCTTCTGATATCTTCTTCTGATTCTTTCTTCAGAGACTGGAAATTATTTTCATACTAGTCTTTGACTTGCTTGGTTAGGTTCACACCAAGGTACTTTATGTCATTTGTGGCTATTGTGAAGGGTGTTGTTTCCCTAATTTCTTTCTTGGCCCTTTTGTTTCTGTATACAAGAGGGCTACTGACTTTTTTGAGTTAATTTTGTATCTGGCCCCTTTGCTGAAGGTGTTTATCAGCTGTAGAAGTTCCCCAGTAGAATTTTTGGGGCCACTCAGGTATACTATCATATCATCTGTAAATACTGATACTTTGACTTCTTCCTTTCCAATTTGTTTCCGCTTGATCTCCTTTAATAGTCTCATTGCTCTAGCAAGGACTCCAAGAACAATGTTGAAGAGATATGGAGAGAGTGGGCAGCTTGCCTAGTCTCTGATTTCAGTGGGATTGATTTATGTTTCCCTCTATTGAGTCTGATATTGGCGATAGGTTTGCTGTATACTGCCTTTACTATGTTCAGGTATGTGCCTTGTATCCCTGATATCTCCAAGACTTTAAACATGAATCGATGTTGGATTTTGTCAAATGCCTTTTCTGCAGCTAAGGAGATGATCATGTGGTTTTTCTCCTTCAGTTTGTTTATGTGGTGGATCACATTGATGTATATCCATATAATGAACCACACCTGCATGCCTGGGATGAAGCCCACTTGGTCGTTATGGATGATATTTTTGATGTGTTTTTGGATTCGGTTTGCAAGTATTTTGTTGAGTATTTTTGCATGTGTTCATAAGGGAGATCGGCATGAAATTCTCTTTCTTTGTTAGGTCTTTGTGAGGTTTAGGTACCAAGGTGACTGTGGCTTCATAGAATGAGATTGGTAGTGTTCCTTCTGTTTCTATTTTGTGGAATAGTTTGAAGAGTATTTGTGTTAGCTCTTCTTTTTGGTATGGTAGAATTCTGATTTACCTGGTCTTGATTCAGCTTTGGAATGTGGAATCGGTCAATTGTCCATTTCATTTAGATTTTCAAATTTTGTGACATATAGGTTTTTGAAGTAAGACCTAATTATTGTTTGGATTTCCTCAGTGTCTGTGGTTATGTTCCCCTTTTCATTTCTGATTTTGTTGATTTGGATAGTGTCTCTCTGTCTTTTAGTTAGTTTGGCTAAGGGTTTGTCTATCTTGTTGATTTTCTCAAACAACCAGCTCTTGGTTTCATTGATTCTTTGAATTGTTTTATTTGTTTCTAATTGATTGATTTCAGCCCTGAGTTTGATTATTTCCAGCCATCTACTCCTTCTTGGTGTGTCTGCTTCTTTTTTTTTTTAGGGCTTTTAAGTGAGCCATTAAGTTGCTTGAATGAGATGTTTCGACTTTCTTCTTGAAGACACTTAGTGCTATGAACTTTTCTCAGCACTGCTTTCATTGTGTCCCACAAGTTTGGGTATGTTGTGCCTTCATTTTCATTGAGTTCTAGGAAGTCTTTAATTTCTTTCTTTATTTCTTCTCTGACCCAGCTGTCATTTAGTAACAAGTTGTTCAGTTTCCATGTGTGTGTAGGCCTTTTGCTATTTTTGTCATTGAGATCCAGCTTTATTCCATGGTGATCAGATAGGATACAAGGGATTATTTCAATCTTCTTGCATCTGTTGAGTCTTGCTTTCTGACCAACTATGTGGTCAATTTTGGAGAAGGTTCCATGTGGTGCTGAGAAGAAGGTAAATTCTTTTGTGTTTGGGTAAAATGTTCTCTAGATGTCCATGAGGTCCATTTGATTCATGACCTCTGTCAGAGTTATTGTTTCTTTGTTTAATTTCTGTTTTGTTGACTGGTTCTTTGTTGAGAGTGGGGTGTTGAAGTCTCCCACTCTTAATGTATGGAGGTCTATGTGTGGTTTAAGTTTTATTAATGTTTCTTTTACAAATGTGGGTGCCCTTGCATTTGGGGCATAAATGTTCAGGATTGTGATATCTTCCTGGTGGATTTTTTCCTTGATGAATATGAAGTGTCCTTCTATATTTCTTTTGATTACTTTTGGTTGAAAGTCTATTTTATTAGATATTAGAATGGCTACTCCTGCTTGCTTCTTGGTTCCATTTGCTTGGAAAATTGTCTTCCAACCTTTTACTCTCAGGCAATGTCTATATTCGTTGCTTAGGTGTGTTTCTGTATGCAACAGATTGCTGGGTCTTGTTTACGCATTCATTCAGTTAGTCTGTGTGTTTTTATTGGAGAGTTGAGTCCATTGATGTTGAGAGAGATTAATGTCCAGTGGCTATTAGATTCTTTTATATTGATGTTGGCTATGGTAGTGTGTTTGTGTATTTGGCTACTTTTTGTTTTGCTGTAGTGAGGTTAATTATTTCCTGTGTTTTCTTGAAAGTAGTTTTCTTGGGTTGTATTTTTCCTTCTAGTATCTTCTGTAACACTGGATTTGTTTGTAGGTATTGTTGAAATTTGTTTTTGTCATTGAATATCTTGTTTTCCCCATCTATGAGGACTGAGAGTTTTGCTGGGTACAGTCGCCTAGGCTGACATCTGTGTTCTCTTAGGGGCTGCATGATATCTGTCCAGGCCCTTCTGGCTTTTGCAGTTTCTGTTGAGAAGTCAGGTGTGATTGTGATGAGTTTTCCATTATATGTTACTTGGCCTTTTTCCCTTGCAGCTTTTAATATTTTTTCTTTGTTCTGTATACTTACTGTTTTGATTATCATGTGACCGGATAATTTTCTTTTCTGTTCTAATTTATTAGGTGTTCTGTATGCCTCTCGTAGTCTTATTGGCCTCTCCTTTAAGTTGGGGAAATTTTCTTCAATGATTTTGTTGAAAATATTTTCATGTGCCTTGGAGGAGGGAATCTTCTTTTTTCCTCTATTCCTATTATTCTTAGATTTTTGTCTTTTTATGTTGTCTTGGATTTCTTGGATGGTTTGTGTAAGGAATTTTTTAGATTTATTATTTTCTTTGACAGATAAATCAATTTCTTCCATTGTATCTTCCACACCTTAGATTCTTTCTTCCATGTCTTGTAGTCTGTTGGTTATGCTTATCTCTGTAGTTCCTGTTTTCTTTCCCAGGTTTTACCTCTCCATGATTTCCTCCATTTGTGTTTTCTTTAATTTTTCCAATTCTATATTCAGATCTTGAACTGTTTTGTTGATTTCCTTCACTTGTGTGACTGTATTTTCCTGTTTTCCCTTCAATTCCTTCAGCTGTTTGTTTGAATAATCCTCTGTTTCTTTTATTTCTTTCAGTGACTTAATTATTTTCTCTCTGAAAGCCACAAACTGTTTGGCTGCACCTTCCTGTATTTCTTTACAGATGGTCATAATCTGTTTTATTATATCTTCCCCTAATTCTTTATGCATTTCATTTGCTTCCTCCATTAACTTCTTCATAGGCATAGATGTAAGGTCATCTTCTTGAATTTTCACGTATGTTAAGGTATCCAGGTCTACTTGCCCCTGGATAACTGGGTTCTGGGTATGCCATATTGCTATTCCTTTTGTTGGTTGTGCTTTTTCGCTGGCCTCTACCCATCTCTCTGTCTCAGGTGTTTTCTGTTAATTTCTGGTGCCTGCTGGGTCCTGGGGTGGAGAGAGTCCACTTGGCAGGGTTCTGAAGGAATTCTCCTCAGCTTTTTGGGTACAGTCAACTGAATGGTGGTGTCACAGGAATTGTCACAGTTCACTTAAGGCGTATGTACCTGTGTTAACTGTTGTGTTCAGGAAGGCTCTCCTCTCATCAGGAGAGGGCCTTGTGATGGCTGCCCTGCTGCTCAGTTTCTTTCTCTGAATTTAGTGAGCTGCAGCTGTTGCTCTTAAAGTGTAATTATTGGGTGCATCCCTCTTGAAGAATCAGGGATTCCCACAGTTTTGTCAGTTTAGCTAGGAATAACTGGTTGAACCTTGGAGCAGTATCTGAGGGCTGTTGTAATGGTGCTCTGCTTTTGTAGGTCTGAGGATGCAGCTGTGTGCCCCAGTGCCCTAGTGGTACTCAACAATGGCAGTTGAGCATGGTGCTCATGCTTGCAGTAGAGGGCTAGAGCCTAGAGTCTGCATGAATCCAGAAAGTCTTCTGGAGCTGGATTTCCTGAGCATTGGACATGATGATCCCCCTGCTGTGGGGTTTCTTCCTGACAGGGACACCAAGACTTTGCTTTGGGTACTGTCGTTCTTTCTGGGATGGTGAGTAGAACCCGCAGGCACAGACCAAGACAATATTTTTATCTAACAATAAATCTATATTTTGCTTGATTTCTATCCTATTTACCATTGGTTTTTAATAAAACTGAGTAACTGAGCTAGCTTTACAATAGCAATGTAATCTTCTGTACTGGTAACTAGATTGTAACAATCTTTTAAATAGTGTAATCTCTTTGGTAACATCATACTCTAAGCTTTAACAATGCAGTATTAAAGGAATTAAATAGGCTTCGTGAATAAAACCTTTGATATGATTTGTAACAGTGCTATGCATTAATCATTATATAATTCCCCCTGAGTGAACTCTCTGTAATCCTCAGGACTATATTTTAAAGCCTTAGGATGGTGATTTAGAAAGGATATTCTTTTTTCCTTATTAAATAGCATCTCAAGAGCTACTTCGCAAAGAGATGATGAGGCTAGACACAAGAAGAAAAGATAATGAAATATGTTTCACTTCACTTAACTGCTATGAATGAATAGTTTTATACTTCTCAGGATTTTGGTTGGAAATCTACTGACATTCTCAAGTACATAGTTGAATTTATGTTATTTAACAAAATAATCATCATTGGTACCAAATAAACTCCAAAGCCCAGCATAATTTTATGTTTCAGCTGGGTTGAATGCTTAGTTTAATTTTATCTATTAATATGATGCTAATAATCTCAATTTAAAATTATGATTAAAATGATATACAGTAGCTATTTTAAAATGCTGTTTTCATTACAAGAAAAATAAACATAAAACATATTTCACTTTTTTGCCTAATTAAAGGTGTGGCAGTGTTACTGTACTCTAACTCTGTACAGTAATTTAGACTGTGTAATTCTCAGCATACATTAAAGACAGTGGTTGAAAGCTATAATTCATTCATGTAAGCCTATAGTCCAATGGTTTTATTTTGTTTTTAATTAATAGATAATAATTATGTATTACATTAATATACGTTATAGATAATATACAATATCTCTCTTTATATATATGGAGTACAATGTGATGATTTCTAGTAAAATCCTTGGTCATTGTGTCTAGTACATTAGTTCATTTGTCTACAGGCTAAATGATAAGTAATGATGAAGAGCTAGAGTATGAAATCACTATGCTTGGCTTAAAAGGAAAGCATATATTCATCTCCTGCAACTTTCATCTAGAATGTTTTTTCATTTATGATAAGGGATATTAATAAGACTATAGGAACTATTTTTGCATTGTTTTATGTCTATCAAAGGCTCACCAGCAATCCAATTTCTCTAATTTCAATATTTCCAGTTTGTGATGAGGTTGTTATTGTAAATATAACACCCAATTTTAATGCTTGCTGTTCTTCTTGCTTGTACAAGAGAGACTGAAGCAGAACTTTGATGATCACAAATAACAGCACACTAAGCTAAGGATCAGGAAAAATTCATATGCTATCCATGAAGACTTTAACATGATACCTAGATCCTTGGAGAAATTTCATTTTCTGAGAATAGAAAAAAGAACAACGGAAGGAAACTGTCAGCAGAAGACAGCTTCTGAATTCCATGTAGCACTTTTATATGGTATTGTTTGCTATAATTGGAAGAGAAAATGACTGGGTTGCAGTTTTTCTCCTGACAAGTGCTTGTTTGCTATTCATGTCCATAATACCCAAACTACATGATTTATTTCAGATGACACAATATTAACAAATTGCTTTTAAAGAATTTCTTTTGTATTAGAGCTCACATATAATGCATTAAATTATTTTGAACAAAAAATACTTTGGTTGTAAAATGTTGTTATAACATAAACCATCATATTTGGAATTATTCCTTCCAGGATGTTTTGTATGGGTTCAGAAACTTGATGTTCTATTTGAACTATTCAGTCATTCAGTCTATTTATAAGCTCATGACAAGCTGACTAGAAAAATCATATAACAATCCATATACTCCAAAATAGGTATCTTCTTACAAAAATAAAATGTTGTACATAAGGTTATTTTTATGCACAAGGAGTGTACATTATTTTTTTCTTAACTGCAGACATGAAAAGAAGAAATGAATTTTCTTCATGACTTGTGTCTTTTGAAGATCATGTAATCAAGAAGTTATCATATTATTATAATGCGTGCTTGAAACAAATACAGCTATGACTTTAAAGAATACTGGGCACTGAGCATATAATGAACCATTCTCTGATTATTGAAAGAGCACAAAGTACCAAGAACACAATGGGAAAGCGACAAGTTGTTTGTTAAATGATGTCATGAAAACTGCATATCCACATGCAGCAGAGCTAATGAAGCTGGATTCTGACATCACATCTGGTATAAAATTAAAATAAAAATGGGGTGGACTCTTAAAAGATGAAACTGTAAAACTTCTAAAAGAAAAATGGAAAAAATATATCATATTGATCTAGGAACTATTTCTTGGATAGAGTCCCCAGTACAAGGACAATACAAAACAGAACAGATGAATGATTCCAAAAAAACTGAAAGTTATTGCTTAAGCAAACAAACAATCAGAATAGCAA
This sequence comes from Psammomys obesus, assembly GCF_907164565.1. Lineage (NCBI taxonomy): Eukaryota > Metazoa > Chordata > Mammalia > Rodentia > Muridae > Psammomys > Psammomys obesus. The sequence goes on from NW_026590503.1 coordinate 265,890, forward strand.
AAAAGTAACCCATGAACTTGGAGAAAATATTTCAACAGTATGTATCACATAATGGGCTAATATTTAAAATGTAAAAGAAATAACTAAACAACAAGAAAGAAAAAACTAGTTTAGCTTTGACTCTTCAGAGCATTTCTAAAAGAAGATATACAACTAGATATACCACTAGACAACAAAACAGAAAAATATGCCCAGCATTTCAAATCATCATAGAAATGCAAGAAAAATACACAATGTGATATTATCTGACATGTATTAGAATGGTTATTACTAAAAATATAAAGGATAAAATGTGTTGGCAAATGTATCTATCTATCTATCTATCTATCTATCTATTTATCTATCTATCTATCTATAGTATCTGGCAAAGATATTGGCATATACACTGGTGAAAAGGTATGATAGCTCCAGAACACTAGGAATAAAACTCCTTTATGAGATTTCAATTTTATTTATAAACATATTATGACAAATTGATATCAGTATTACAGAGGCCACACTCCCACTTCATCAAAACATTGGTTACAACAGTTAAACACAGTTCACAGCAGAACCAGTCTTGTTTTCATGGTCTTCCTTGAAGCAAAAACCACAGGCCATATAAATATGAAGATAGCATTTCTTTAAGTGTTTCTCTGCCATTCTATATTCCTCTACAGAGAATTCTCTATTTAGCTCCATAACCCATTTTTTTAATTGGATTACTTGATTTGTTGCTTTTTAACTTAAATATGCCCTAAAATTGGAGGGATATTTGTTTGCTCCTCCCTGCCTAGTCCACTCTTTTTACAGTGGGAAACCCATTTCAGGGATAAATGTCTCTATCAAGTTACAAGAAATCAGGACCAAGATGACATCCCATGGAGGCTTGATGAACTTTTTTTTCTGCAGGAGCATAGTAGGCAACATTGCTAGCAGGTTGTTTTGACCCAATACATCTCGGTACAAGTCAAGCTTGGAATAGAATAACACCTCCCTCTGGCTCACAAGACATCTCCCTGCTCTCTTTGCCCAAAGCAAGGTGAGGCCCTGTCTGATTTTATTCTTAAAACTGAATCAAACTAAGAAAGAAAAATTCCTGACTCTGCAGCCAGAGTCTTCTTAAAAACATGACCTCTGAAGAACACTACTATCCACTACTGGGTGGATAGTGGCCACCCATGGGACAACATTAAATCAGATTCAGATGTTTGCAGCAGCATTAAAACAGAGGGGATCTGCTTTCACTGTGGAGAGGCAAGATTTGAGAAAAAAAGAACACACAAACAAGATGAACAAAGTACCCCAGTGCCTAAGACAATCTTCCCTGGGTATTCTAAGGGTTTTCACTGGAAAAAAAAAAAAAAGATTGTCTCTCCCATTATGATAGAGATAGCAACTATCAAGAACCTTTAAACGTAAAACATCCCCAACAATAGGAGGAAAGAAGAGCCAGGTGTGGTGGCACATGTCTTTAATCCCAGCACTCAGGGAGGCAGAGGCAGGTGGGTCTCTGTGAGTTCTCTCCACCTGGTCTAAAAAATGAGTCCAGGACAGCCAAGACCTCACAAATGAACCCTGTCTCAAAAGACAAAAACAACAATGAAGAAAAAAAAAAAAGAAAGAAAGAGGGAAAATAATTACATAGAGGCCTTATGGGTATCCACCATCTTGGAGGGCTCCCACTCAAAAATAACCATTAAAATAGATAACAACCTGTTTAAATGCCTTATTGATACTGGAGGAGACAAGACAATTTTGAGACAAGAGATCCTACAAGACTGACAGCTAGCTCCTGGGCCCCAACTTCTAGGCCTGATTAGGCCTATAAATTGGAAGATTGATGTAGCTGCTGGTCTAACATGACCCCTAGTGGCTCATGCAGCTACCAATCTTTTACAGAGAAATATTTTACAAGCCCTAGGGGTAGTGCTTACCACCCAATATGAAAGAAACTACATCAAAATAAAGAAAACTCTACCAAAGAAGACCCTAAAACCTCCCCTCAAAATCACCTCCCCAAAATCCTAAGGGTAATTGTTAAATTTAATTCTCCATGCTTTGACAGGCTCTCAAATGGAGCTATCTGGGTTGAACAATGGCTGCTATCAAGGGAGAAATTTGAAGCCCTCACACAACTGGTAGAAGAGCAACGTCTACTAGAACACCTCCCATAGTCCATGAAACACCCCTGAGCTCGCATAAGAGAACTCAGGGGTATGGAGACTAGTACAGGACGATTAACAAAACCATGTGATTCTGGAGTTCCCCCCAAAGGGTGTACACCATGTCTCAACCATCCCTGACAATGTCCTTTTATTAGGAATAGCTACTAAAGACTGCTTTTTTCTATCCCTCTCCACCCTCAACATTGTGAAGTCTTTGCATTTTCAGTGTCCCCCAATAATAATATTGGGCTAGTCTCATGAAATGCATGAATTGTTCTGCCTCAGGGTATGGCTAATAGCCCAATTCTTTGCCAGGAGGCTATGGCCACTGCATTAAAGCCTTACTTAGGGAAACAAACAAACAAACAAACAAACAAAAAAACACCTCATTTTTTTAATATATCATTACATGGATGACATCCTGATATGAGAAGATTCTTTCACTTCCCCTTCCCTACTTAAAGATGAACTAACACCTTCCCTATCTTCTCTACGATTTAAAATAGCCCCTCACAAAATAGAGCTTATTCCATTTTTAGGAATAGAAATTTCCCTCACCTCACATGTCCTCTTAAATCCACCCTTGTCTTCCTTCAAAACCTAACTCTCACCTCCCTCTGAAGCTTTTTAGGTAAAATTAACTGGCTTCTACCTTGGCTCCTCCTTCCCACAAGCACCCTTCAGCCCTTCTTTGGTCTTTTAAAAGGAAATAACCCCTACGCCTCATGAAGACTCTTCCCTGAGGCAGTCTAAGCTCAAAATTCTGTCAATAATGCCCTAAAAGACATGGCACTTGCTAGATATGAGCCAACAATGTCCAGACAGCTCCTTATCTTTAATTACCTCCTATGATTTATAAGAGCTCTATTAGACCCAGGTTGTACAGGAATGGCTCCACACCCAGTGAGCAGTGGCCACTTGAATTCTAATGAAAGTGGATGCATTCACCATTGTGATTTAAAAATGGCAGGGATAGAGTCCTACCAACTTTAGAAATAGAACTTGATATTCTTGTCACCCCCTTCCCTCTCAGATAGTTAATGCTACTTATAAATCACTTCCTATTAGCTTAATAGGATTCCCAGAACATATTGCTAATCACTATTCTATTGTAAAAATGGGCTTCTGCCCTTCTCCTGTTGCTATGGCTACCCCACTCCCTGGATCTTTACAAAGAATACCATCACTGGGATCTCCTCAGTATTTACTGATGGAGGAAAGCAGGGAGTAGCAGCAATAATTACTACTCTCTTAGAGATGACCCTCCCCATATACAATTCAAAGAGTTACCTCCTCACTCCCCACAATATAAATAATTATATATGTTATCTATTTAGCCTTAAAAGAAGTCAATAGGCCCCTTAACTTCTTGTTAGATAGTGTATATCTTGTTAATTTGCTCCCCTGGTTATCAAGATATTTTATCAAATTAGATGCTAGTCTACTTTCCCCTCTGTTCATACAGGTTCCCATCCCTTTACAGAAAAGAGCCTCTCCTGTTTATATCCAGCATGTCAGATCTCACAGTCCCCTGCCAGGTCCAACATCTGAGGGAAATGCCAATGCTGACCAACCTGCTTCTATAAGGACATTCTTAGCCTCCATCGAGCAAGCAGGCCAATTCCATTCATACACACACACACACACACACACACACACACACACACACGAATATAAAGAGGCTTCATGCCTGCTTCCCTCACATCCCTCTTGATCAACTCCAAAGAATAATAAAAACATACTTTTCCTGTGCTTCCCTATTACCACCCCAGCTTTAAAAACTATGGGCACTAATCCCCTAGATCTCAAATCCAATGCCCTCCGGATTCACTCACATTCCCCAGTTCAGCAGACAAAATATGTTCTTGTTACTGCAGATACCCACTGGAATTTTATCTGGACTATAGCCCAAACAAGAGAAAAATCAAAGAGGTTAGTCCAGCATATGCTCTCCACCTTTGCCATCATGGACATTTCTCAGCAGATAAAAACTGACAATGGCCTTGCCTTTACTAGCTCCTAATTCAAAACCTGCTGCTCACAACGGGAAATTGCTCATCACACAATGTTGTGCTCGATAAAGATATGGTGCCACTCAACAAGTATAAGATTTATTGTAGAAATGGGGAAGGGATAAGGGGAGGAAGGAGAAGGGGACACCCCTAGGGAGACAGAGAGAATGAGAGGAAAGATGAGGAAAAACCAGAGAGAGAGCCACTGAGATAGACAGAGAGGGAGCGAGAGAAAGAGAGAAAGAGAAGGGTGGCAGGCAGGTTATATCCCTCGCACTGGTGCAGGTGGTGGCACAGGACATTGTCAAGACCCTAAAGGCTCCTGAGGGCAGGCCAATTGAATTGCATGCATGGCAACATAACACACAGGGATTCCCCAGAACCCTCAGGGACAGGGTATAATAGAACAAACACATTAAACCCTAAAAGTCCAATTTTTAAAACAAAAGACAAATGCCTACCTCCCTAACATACAATTAACGATATCCTTGACTACTCTAAATGTATTTAACATTTACCAGAGTGCCAAACACCCTTTATCTTCCCCTATTGACATACACCATGATTAGCCCCTCCTATCCTAATATGATGAAAAGATCCCTTAGATGGAATTTGGAAGAGACCAGACCCCCTCATTACAACCAGAAGGGGTTTTGCTTGGTTTTTCCACAGGACCAGCTTAGTCCTATTTGGGTCCCTGCCAGAAATATCTGACTCTACCCCGCTGTCCAGGAAGGTGGCCCTCTTGGCTCTGATAAATCAGAAATAGAGGAGGCAGCGCAGACACCACCCCCAAGGGATCAACAAAATTTCCTGAAAGAGCATCCATGACTTGGTGGCTGTACCCCAGGTCATATGCCCTCTTCCCTTTCCTCTATTCTTATGGCTGTTTTCATAATTCTTCATTATAACCCTGCTGCTGTGCAGTGTCTCCTTAGCCCTCCTAACACCTACCGCCGGAGACTCTTTGCTAGGGAGACCTACAACAGATACAACAAAGTCATAGACATTTGAGATACCCTACACCCCAATTCCACCTCCACAGCTCTTTCCTCTGCTTTCCTTAACAAAACATAGGTGACTGCCTCTAGGAAGCCTCCATATATGGAGGTTGCAGATATTGAACATGCAGAGTGGAATCCACTAGTCATGGTGGCACCATGCTCACTAACCTTAACACTCATTTTCAGCTTCACATCAACGATCTCTGGGATGAATATTGCCAAAAGGAATTATAGGTAAGCTCTACTCCAAATGGCTATGCCAAATACTCTGTAGCTGACCTACATGTCTTTCACCAGTTTGTCTCTGCCTCCAAATCAGTCTTTACTCACGTTAATATTCAACAGGAGGCTCAAACTCAGAAAGAGTTTAGAGCCACCCTTTCCTGTTTGTAATACATACAATATGTAGCTGACCTCCTTCCCTTAACCATCCACCCCAACATCTCCCAATGCCATTGAAGTCCTGCTCCTGGCCTCTGCCGTATCCAGTTTCTAAAACAACAGATGAGCAATATTGCTAAGATCACTGCCAGTCGGGTTCTGGTTCAATACCAAATTGTTCCCAACATAGGAGGCAATGACTGTGATGACAACTTTCCCCTATAAAATAGGAAGGTGAAATTGTAGGGCTCATGAACCATGCCTCCAGGGGAATTGGCATGAGACGGAGATAGAGCGTGTTTAAATTCTGAAAATCTTAAGTTTGAGACTTAAATCTCATCCTGAGAACAGAAGGCATGGGACAAAGCTCTCTCCCTGTTTCAGTGCCTCAGGAGCATGTGACACAGCCCCCAGGTGGTTACAGGTGGTCAGGCATGTAAGCTGACACCTGTTATCTTTCTCCATGTAAATTGAACATTGGCAATGTCCTAGCCCCAGTCAATCAAATGCGTTTACCCTCAAAGTCCCTCTCTACTGCCGAAGGTTTATAAGCCCCCTGTTTCACATGAAATAAATCGTCGAGCACTGTCTACTGGCTGTTTATTCTGAGCTGTAACTCTGGGGGGAAAGAAAAGCTCTCTTTCTCCCTAAAGAATTCATTGCTGGACCCCCGGACTTGACTTTCTGCTGGGCAGTTGCTACAGAATCAGCAGAACTGCTGACGTCACCAATAGAGCTCTCCTGGCTGTGGCTTCTGCTGCTGTTCATGCCACTCTCCCCACCACAGTGCTCTTCTGCAGGAGCAAGTGGCCATCTGTTGCTGAAGCAGCCATTCTGTCTGCCCAAACTAAACCCGTTCCTGTTGTATTGCCACTTACCTTGGCTTCAGAACTCCGAGTTTCCGCTGCTGTCTGATACCGGAAATCTCATTAAAAGAGCTCTGGTGAGATTGGAATTCCTGTCTCCTGTTGCATGGACCTCATTCCAAAAGCTCCAGCCAGCTGTTCTTTAGGGAAGATGCCTGGAAGTGAACATTGCTGGGACCTTACTGCCGAGAACTTCTGGTTCAGTGCCCGTTCTGGAAGGATCGAAACTACAGTGTTCCTGGAGCAGAATTAGAGCATCGCAGGGAGGCAAGGAACCACGTTTGTGGACTGGATGGCTTAAAAGCATAAGAATGTCTCACAGTTCTGGATATGAGCTGTAGAAACGCAGGGTGTCATTAGGGTTGATTCTCTCTGAAGGCTGAGGGGACATTTCCTTCTAGCTGCTGAGAACAATGATCCTCTCTGACATCCCTTACACTGTCAGTGCAGCAACCAATCTCTGTCTATTTTCACATTGTATACTTATTTGAACCTCTGTGTCTATGTCTATTTTTTCAAGGACATCATATTAATGTTGTCCTAATGCTGACATCACAAGTTGATTACATCTGTAAAGACCTTTTTATATAATGTCATAGTCATAAGAATTGTTGGAGACAAGCCCTGAGAAACTTCTGACCTTTTCTCATTCCCCCCACCCTGCTGCACCTGGTTGACCAACATCCTGCTTGACAGTTGCAGAAATGTGCTAACTGTACCATGACTTCCCTAAATAACTGCAAAGTGTTCCAGGCCCCGGGCCAAGAAGATTTTGTAACTTCCACCCTGCCCCTCCCTGAATTGAGAAGCTCGAAAATGTGCTTTTCCAACCTACCCCTCCCTGAGTAAAAAGGATTCTACACTGTGCTCCTCCCTCGCCCCACCCCTATCTAAGGTTGGCCTTAAAAGCCTGCTCCGGTTCAATAAAATTTGACTCTTGACAAGTGCACATTTGCTTGAGTCCATTCTTCTCTCTCGCCCGTTTTTCTTTCAGGCCTGGTCCTCTTCGAAGACCCCACGAATTACTAGTCCCGCAGGCGGGTACAAAGAATCAGGCTTAGATATTAAAGATCTCTCTGTTTGGAACACAACTCAAGGCAAAAACATAACATTAAATACATGTACTTGCATTTTAATTAAAATATATAAGCATAAAGAGCAAAGATTTCCACAGAACAGTAGCATAGGAGTCCCCAAGTTAGAATGTTGGATTGTCCTCAGCCATTTTCTAGCCTATCTCCATTACCTGGTGATCTTGCTGACCTCAGACCAGCTCTCTTCCACACAACTACCACAATTGGTAGGGACCCATTTAGGCTATCTGGGCATTCCTTCTCCTCTTCCATTCTGGTCTTATGTTATCCCTAGTTGTGCCACCACTGTCTTCCTTAGCCCCTCCTTCCAAGCTACCTCCATGCATACCCATAGTTCTGCCTCTACTCCTTTGATGGAAGAAGATCCTAAATCCTACTTTATATACCTCTAGAATCAGTCCCCACCTACAGGCTTATCAGCCATCCCACCCACAGCACTGATATTGGACTGCCTGGAATCTGAATACAGCATTCCAACTAGAATTCCAGAACTGGGACAAGCCATGTCTGAACTCAGAAACCCAGAATATCCCTTAGACTGAAACCAAGCATCATTTTGTTGGTCCACAGAAAGGTATTACAAAAACCAAATAACTGACACCCACCTAAAAAAAAGCAGAGGCCTCAACCTTTCACAAGAAACTATAGGCAATTAAGGAATGTTGAGACTGGGAGAAATAGTTCCCACTTGAAAATGTAGTGATTCTTTGCTAATATATAAGGTGTGAAAATGTTTTTTTTCTTCCTTCTAGGCTAGGAATTTGGAATAAATTCCAAATTCATTCCAAATAATTTGGAAGATTCCACCTATTACTTATCTAATGCCAAATGCTCAGTCCTGAAAACATATATAAAAGTAACATTATATGGACTAAAAGGTTGTATTTAGGAATATATACATCTATACATGAACTTATATTTTTTTTTCTATATCACATCCTAACAAGAGTTTTATTTATGATCTTAAGATGGGCATCTGTTCTTTTTTTTTTAATCTTTTTTTATTTTTTATTAATTACAGTTTATTCACTTTGTATCCCCCCATAAGCCCCTCCCTCATTCCCTCCCAGCCTCACCCTCCCTCCCCCTTCTTCTCGCTTGCCCCTCACAAGTCCACTGATAGGGGAGGTCCTCCTCTCCTTCCTTCTGATCTTAGTCTATCAGATCCCATCAGGAATGGCTGCATTATCATCTTCTGTGACCTGGTAGGGCTGCTATCCCCTCAGGTGTAGGTGATCAAAGAACAGGCCTATCAGATTATGTCAGAGGCAGTCCCTCTTCCCATTACTATGGAACCCACTTGGATACTACGCTGTCATGGAGTACATCTGTGCAGGGCTTCTAGGTTATCTCCATGCATGTTCCTTGGTTAGAATATGAGTCCCTGGGGAGACCCTGTGTTCAAATTTTCTGGTTCTGTTGCTCTCCTTATGGGGTTCCTGTCCTCTCCAGATCTTACTATTTCCCACTTCTTACTTAAAATTCCATGCACTTTGCCCATCAGTTGGCCTTAAGTCTCAGTGTCTGCTTTGATAATCTGTAGGGCAGAGTCTTTCAGAGGCCCTCTTTGGCAGATTCCTAGGTTGTTTCCTGTTTTCTTCTTCTTCTGAGGTCTATCCTCTTTCCCTTTTGGGATGGGGATTGAGCATTTTAGTCAGGGTCTGCTCTCTTGATTAGCTTCTTTAGTTGTTCAGGGTTTTAGTAGGTTTATCCTATGTTATATGTCTATATGAGTGAGTATATACCGTGTGTGTCTTTCTGCTTCTGGGACAGCTCACTCAGGATGATCCTTTCCAGGTCCCACCATTTACCTGCAAATTTCATGATTTCCTTATTTTTCATTGCTGAGTAATACTCCATTGTGTAGATGTACCACAATTTCTGCATCCATTCTTCAGTTGAGGGGCATCTGGGCTGTTTCCAGCTTCTGGCTATTACAAATAAAGCTGCTACATACATGGTTGAGCAATGTCTTTATTGTGTACTTGAGCCTCTTTTGGATATATGCCTAGGAGTGGTATGGCCAGATCTTGAGGAAGTGCTATTCCTAGTTGTCTGAGAAAGCACCAGATTGATTTCCAGAGTGGTTGTATGAGTTTACATTCCCACCAGCAGTGGAGAAGGGTTCCCCTTTCTCCACAGCCTCTCCAGCATGTGTTGTCACTTGAATTTTTCATCTTGGCCATTCTGATGGGTGTAAGGTGAAATCTGAGGGTGGTTTTGATTTACATTCCCCGAATGGCTAATGACGTTGAGGATTTCTTTAAGTGTTTCTCTGTCATTCGATATTCCTCTACAGAGAATTCTCTATTTAGTTCTCTTCCCCATTTTTTAAGTGGATTACTTGTTTTGCTGTTTTTCAGCTTTTTTTTAGCTCTTTATATATACTGGATATTAGCCCTCTGTCAGATAAACGGTTGGTGAAGATTCTTTCCCAGTCTGCAGGCAGTTGTTTTATTTTGATGATGGTGTCCTTTGCTTTACAGAAGCTTTCCAGTTTCATGAGGTCCCATTTATTGATTGTTGCTCTCAGAGACTGTGCTGTTGGTGTTCTGTTCAGGAAGTTCTCTCCTGTGCCAATGAGTTCAAGGGTATTCCCCACTTTTTCTTCTAACCAATTTTGTGTGTCCGGTTTTATGTTGAGGTCTTTGATCCACTTGGACTTCAGTTCTGTGCAGGGTGATAAGTATGGGTCTATTTTCATTTTTCTACATGTAGACACCCAGCTAGACCAGCACCATTTGTTGAAGATGCTATCTTTTTTCCATTGTATGGTTTTGGCATCTTTGTCAAAGATCAGATATCCATAAGTGTGTGGGTTTATTTTTGGGTCCTCTGTTCGGTTCCATTGATCCACCATTCTGTTTCTATGCCAGTACCATGCAGTTTTTAGTGTTGTTGCTATATAGTACAGCTTAAGATCAGGGATGAAGATACCTCCTGAAGATTTTATTGTAGAGAATTGTTTTAGCAATTCTGGGTTTCTTGTTATTCTATATGAAGGTGAGAATTTTTCTTTCCAGGTCTGTAAAGAATTGTGTTGCTAATTTGATGGGAATTGCATTGAATCTGTAGATTTCTATTGGTAAGCTGGCCATTTTTACTATGTTAATCCTGCCCAGCCATGAGCATAGGAGACCTTTCCATCTTCTGATATCTTCTTCTATTTCTTTCTTCAGAGACTTGAAATTTTTTTCATACAAGTCTTTGACTTTCTTGGTTAGGGTTACTCCAAGGTACTTTATGTCTTTTGTGGCTATTGTGAAGGGTGTTGTTTCCCTATTTTCTTTCTCAGCCTTTTTGTCTTTTGTATACAGGAGGGCTACTGATTTTGTGGAGCTAATTTTGTATCCGGCCACTTTGCTGAAGGTGTTTATCAGCTGTAGGAGTTCCCTGGTAGAGTTTTTGGGGTCACTCACATATACTATCATATCATCTACAAATGGTGATAATTTGACTTCTTCCTTTCCAATTTGTATCCCCTTGATCTCCTTCAACTGTCTTATTGCTCTAGCAAGGACTTCAAGTACTCTGTTGAAGAGATATGGAGAGAGTGGGCAGCCTTGTCTTGTCCCTGCTTTCAGTGGGATTGCTTTAAGTTTCTCTCTGTTCAGTTTGATGTTGGCTGTAGGTTTGCTGTATATCGCTTTTACTATGTTTAGATATGTGCCTTGTATCCCTGATCTCTCCAATACTTTAAACATGAATGGATGTTGGATTTTGTCAAATGCTTTTTCAGCATCTAGAGAGATTATCATATGTTTCTTTTTTTTTTTCAGTTTGTTAATATGGTGGATCACATTGATGGATTTCTGTATATTGAAGCACCCCTGCATGCCTGGGATGAAGCCTACTTGGTCATAGTGGATGATATCTTTGATGTGTTCTTGGATTCGGTTTGCAAGTATTTTGTTGAGTATTTTTGCATCAATGTTCATAAGGGAGATTGGCCTGAAATTCTTTCTTTGTTGGGTCTTTGTGAGGTTTAGGTACCAAGGTGACTGTGGCTTCATAGAATGAGTTTGGCAGTGTTCCTTCTGTTTCTATTTTGTGGAATAGTTTGGAGAGAATTGGAGTTAGCTCTTCTTTGAAGGGCTGGTAAAATTCTGCGCTGAAACCATTAGGTCCTGGGCTTTTTTTTTTTTTTGGATGGGAGAATTTCAATGACTGCTTCTATTTCCTTGGGGGATATAGGACTATTTAATTGATTTACCTGGTCCCGGTTCAGCTTTGGTAATTTGAATCAATCAAGAAAATTGTCCATTTCATTTAGATTTTCAAATTTTGTGGCATATAGACTTTTGAAGTAAGTCCTCATGATTGTTTGGATTTCCTCTGTTTCTGTGGGTATGACCCCTTTTCATTTCTGATTTTGTTGATTTGGATGGTGTCTCTCTGCCTTTTAGTTAGCTTGGCTAAGGGTTTGTCGATCTTGTTGATTTTCTCAAAGAACCAGCTCTTGGTTTCATTGATTGTTTGAATTGTTTTATTTGTTTCTAATTGATTGATTTCAGCCCTGAGTTTAATTATTTCCAGCCATCTACTCCTTTTTGGTGTGTCTGCTTCTTCTTTTTCTAGGGTTTTTAAGTGAGCCATTAAGTTGTTTGTATGCGCTGTCTCGAATTTCTTCTTGAAGGCACTTTTTGCTATGAACTTTTTTCTTAGCACTGCTTTCCCTGTGTCCCACAAGTTCGGGTATGTTGTGTCTTCATTTTCATTGATTTCTAGAAAGACTTTAATTTCTTTTTTTATTTCTTCCCTGATCCAGCTGTCATTTAGTATCAAGTTGTTTAGTTTCCATGTGTGTGTAGGCTTTTTGCTATTTCTGTTATTGTTGAGGTCCAGCTCTATTTCATGGCGATCAGACAGGATACAAGGGATTATTTCAATCTTCTTGCATCTGTTGAGGCTTGCATTGTGACCAACTATGTGGTCTATTTTGGAGAAGGTTCCATGTGGTGCTGAGAAGAAGGTAAATTCTTTTGTGTTTGGGTGTAAGGTTCTGTAAATGTCTGTGCGGTCCATTTGATTCATGACCTCTGTTAGAGATATTGTTTCTTTGTTTAATTTCTGTTTTGTTGACCTGTCATTTGTTGAGAGTGGGGTGTTGAAGTATCTCACTCTTAATGTGTGGGGATCTATATGTGGTTTAAGTTTTATCAATGTGACTTAGGTGTGTTTCTTGAATGCAACAGATTGTTTGATTTTGTTTATGTATCCATTCTGTTAGTCTGTGTCTTTTTATTGGAGAGTTGAGTCCGTTGATGTTGAGAGAGATTAATGACCAGTGGCTGTTAGATCCTTTCGTTTTGATGTTGGGTGCGGTCATAAGTTTGTGTGCTTGGTTGCTTTTTGTTTTACTGTAGAGAGGTTAATTATTTTCTGTGTTTTCTTGAAAGTAGCTAGTTTTCTTGGGTTGTATTTTCCCTTCTAGTATCTTCTGTAACGCTGGATTTGTGTGTAGGTATTGTTGAAATTTGTTTTTGTCATTGAATATCTTGTTTTCTCCATCTATGAGGACTGAGAGTTTTGCGGGGTATAGTAGCCTGGGCTGACATCTGTGTTCTCTTAGGGTCTGCATGATATCCGTCCAGGCCCTTCTGGATTTCATAGTCTCTGTTGAGAAGTCAGGTGTGATTTTGATGGGTTTGCTATTATATGTCACTTGGCCTTTTTCCCTTGCAGCTTTTAGTATTTTTTCTTTGTTCTGTACACTTACTGTTTTGATTATTATGTGGTGGGAGGATTTTCTTTTCTGGTCAAATTTATTGGGTGTTCTGTATGCCCCTTGTATTCTTATTGGCCTCTCCTTTAAGTTGGGGAAATTTTCTTCAATGATTTTGTTGAAAATATTTTCTGGGCCTTGGAGCAGGGAATCTTCCTTTTCCTCTATTCCTATTATTCTTAGATTTTGTCTTTTTATGTTGTCTTGAATTTCTTGGACAGTCTGTGTCAGGAATTTTTTGGATTTAACATTTTCTTTGACAGATACATCTATTTCTTTCATTGTATCTTCCACACCTGAGATTCTTTCTTCCATCTCTTGTAGTCTATTGGTTATGCCAACCTCTGTAGTTCCTGTTTTCTTCCCTAAGTTCTTTCTCTCTGCAATTTCCTTCATTTGTGTTTTCTTTAATTTTTCCAATTCTATCTTCAGATCTTGAGCCATTTTGTTAATTTCCTTCACCTGTCTGATTGTATTTTCCTGTTTTTCCATCACTTCTTTCAGCTGTTTGAACCAACCTCTGTTTCTTTTATTTCATTCAGTACTTTAAGTATTTCCTTTCTAAAGCCCACAACTGTTTGGCTGCAACTTCCTCTATTTCTTTATGGATGGCAATATTCTGTTTGAGTTTATCTTCCTCTATGTCTTTATGTATCTTATTTGTTTCCTCTGTTATCATCTTCATGAGCATAGTTGTTAGGTCATCTTCTTGGATTTCAGTTATGCTGGGGTTTCCAGGGCTACTTGCCCCTGGGTAACTTGGTTCTGGAGATGCCATATTGCTCTGTCTTTTGTTTCTTGAGCTTTTACGCTGGCCTCTACCCATTGGGCTATTTTAGGTGTTTGGGGTTAGTTCCTGGTGGTTCCTGGGGATCCTGTGGTGGAAAGAATCCCCTTGGCTTAAAGCTGGTTTTTCTTGAAGGAAGTCTTCTCAGCTTTTTGGGTATAGTCCCTAGATGGCTGGCGTTTTTTCAGGAGTTGCTGTTGCTCACCTCAGGCATAGAGATCTGAGTGGTAACTGTGGTCTTTGTTAGTCGAGAGGCTTCTTCTCTCACCCAGGGAAGTCCTGAGGACCTGTTTCTGGGTTTCTTGCTGTAAATTTAATGATCAGCTGCTGTGACCCAGTTGGACAGCTGGCCCACAGCAACTGTTTGTGCCTGTCTGGAGCACAGCTCAGTGATGGCGGCTCAGGCCCGCAGGTCTGTGAGACTTTTTCCAGGGAAGGATTGGGTGATTTAAGTCAGTACAGTTTCCTTCCTTCCTTGTGGATTCTCTGGAGTCAGGGATCCCAGTCTCTTTTTTGCCCTGGGCTGCACCTCTCAGTCTCCAACAGCTAGCTGGCGCGCAGAAACTGCCTGTGTCTGGAGCACAGCTCAGTAATGGTGGCTCGGCCTTGAAGGTCTGTGAGACTTTTTCCAGGGAAGGACTGGGTGATTTAATTCAGTACAGCTTCCTTCCTTCCTTCCTTCCCTGTGGATTCTCTCACGACAGGGACTCCCAGTCTCTGGTGTTTTTGTGCCCACCGATCAGCCTGGGAAGGTGATCAGGACACACAGGCATGTGGCTCTGGTCTGGGGACCTAGTGCCTGGGAAACCCGGGGGGAACTGAGAGTGGTCAAGACCCATTCTCACACCGTGGGGGGTTTCCTCTTACCTGAAAAACACGATCACTGTTGTTTTAGGGCCCATGGTTTAGTCTCTTGGTTGTTGTACAGGAAATGCTGTCCTCAGATGCCCTGTTCTCCTGGCACAGCCACCTTGTCCCACACCCATAAACTTATATTAATATACTGACAATTAAAGAAAAAAGAAGCCATGAATTTAAAAGAAGGTTATATGGGAGGGTTTGAAGAGAGCAAAGAGAGGGGGGAAATGATGCAATTATATCATAATATTAAAAAATTTAAAAAGTGGTGAGACCAGGTATGTAAGTCAAGAAACGAGAAAATATCTTAAATCCAGATGTCTTAATCCCATGGTAAAAATATAAACATAAACAATAAGACAATATGCCTCAACCTAAAACTAACCTCTGTTACAATACAATCTGAGAAATGTACTGTATCTGAAGCTTAAGACAAGAACTTCAAAATAGTACTTATGAATATGTTCAAGGACCTTAAAGAGGGCTTAATAAAAAATGTAAACACACAAAGATACACACACACACAAGCTGAATGAAACAATGAAAATGATTCAAGATATGAAAATAGAATTTAACTAAGAAATAGAATTGCTAGAGAAAAGCCAAACTGAAATAAAACTCAAAATAAAAAATCCAGGGAATCAAACAAAAGTCTAATGAAAAGGCCCACCAACAACTTGAGTTAAGTGGAAGGGAAATTTTTAGGTCTTGAAGACAAGGTGGAAGAAATACAAAGCTTATTCAAAAGAAATGTTAAATCTTAAAAAAAAATCTAGTAACAAAACATTCAGAAAATCTGGGACACTATGAAAAGACAAAACCTATGAATAATAGATTTAGAGAAAAGAGGTGAAACCAATGTCAAAGGTACAGAAAATATTTTTAACAAAATCATAGGAGAATTTTTTTCCAATCTGAAGAAAGAAATACCTATTAAGGCACAAACAGCACCAGATAGACAGGACAAAAACAAACAAACCTCTCCACGACACATAGTAATAAAAATACCAGATGTACAGAGAGAGTATTGAAAGTTGAGTTAAAATGATATTGAAACAATTCAAATTCTCATGTTTGATAGGAGAAACATTGTCCTAGCGCCCATGACAAATAGCATTACTAAAGAATGCTATCATCTGCAGTCTAGGATATGACTCATAATTTTTCTTGTTTATTTATAGATTCAAAATGAAACTTGAAGTAAAATAGTACCCTCTGCCAACAGTAACAGCACAATCAGATAAAACATGTAATCTGATAGAGACAATTTACCAAAACAATATCCCAATTAATAATGCATAACCATTAAAAAAACTCAGTGCTTCACAACAGGGGTCACTCACACAGAGTTAAAAGCAGCTACTATTGAAGAGAAGAGGTTTGTCCAAAGTGATGATTTAGAAGCTTCTGCTCCTTCTGTTGAGCTTTAGGAGCTTCGTAACATGTTCTATTAACCTTGTTCATCTACTCTAAGCCAATGAGCCAGGCAGGAGCAATAGTAGCTGTGAGTGAGATTTATGGCTGCAATGGTACCCATCACTCAACCTCCATCCATTGACGAGACTCCTGTCACATTCATGTTTTCCTGCAAGGAAAAACAATAAATGTCAGAGAGTTGTGTACTGAAGAAGAATGTGGAAATAACTTGTCATTTCACAAAACAACTCTGCCTTATTATCTGTGTATGAGGCAGTAGATAACATCTGACTAATTTGGAAGATCTTATACCACAACTTTTCTTTCAGTCTTTGTGATTTTAACTGACCATTTTCTAAAGGATAAATAAGGAATTGCATAGTTGGAAATTCAATCTACCATAGACACTAAACCTCTAACTTGTAGTACTTAAGAAACCATAGTATAGAATCAAAGAGATAAAAAAAAAAATCTATCAATGTCTACTTTTCTATCATTTATTGTTTCCTCTAATTAACATTTTAGTTGCCTAGATTGTGGGAAACACTAAGAAGAAAATCAAAATGAGGACACGGATTCTGAACTCAGGCAGCCTCAAAGTCTATAAAAAGTGTGATTCTCAACATAGCTCTAAATTTTATAATGGCTAGCTTGCACTCTAAAATAATTAAATCAGGACTTCTCAGAGGAGAGGGACAGAGAGATACTGATGGAGGAAGAGAGGGAAAACAAATTGGTAGTTTAAAAATGACTCCCAAGTAGGTCTATATAATATTGAAATTATTTCTTTGAAACTTACAGTCAATTATTTCACAGATTTTTGCCTGTGAGATATGAATGTGCTGAAGAAATCTATAAAATTACATTTACAGATTTAAGTCCAGGAGAAAGAACCTCAAAGGCATTGTTTATGGTATAGTCCATTCTTAGAAACTATGTTTTTATGTAACATTTTTATTGTCTCTACTACTTGGATGCATAGCTGGGGAGAAAATACAGATGATCTGCAACAAATAACTGTAGATTAATCCCACAAATTCAACCACCTACCAGCTACATGGTATGCTGTGTAGTACTTGATCATAACACATAGCCTACTTTAAATGTTTTCAAAAGAGAACAATTCAGTGCAAGGATGTGAAAAGTCTGATTAGCTGAAAGCAAGGCAAGCTTCTGTTATGACTGAAAAATGAGAAAATAGGTCAAGTATTGGAAACTACTATAAAAGAGCCCAGTGTTCATCAATGCTCAAGTAAGTAATCTGCAGAAAGGATTGGAAATTTGTGCGCTAATACACAAGGGAGTCACTGCAGTTACTCAAGGCTGCAATTACAGCCCTGGTGATTGTTTTAATTCTCCAACTCTAAATCTTACACAAATGTTCTCACTGGTACATCATTTTCCAGTAATTGTGAGGGATATGATGCTCAGGATTACATACATGTATTATAGCAGAAATCACAATAAAGAAGAAATGTTGCTGGGATGCTGACAGACCCTACACAACAACCATTTTCCCTCTGGTTATTATAGCTCAGGGTTGAAAGACCAGCTCCAGCACACAGGGTGAAATGAACAAGGTGGGTGTTGGCATTGGTGATGACGTGCTGGTGGCTGGTATTTCTCTATATACTTTAACTCTTAATCTTCTAGGCCTTGCTCCTTGGGACTCTATGTGTACAATTTAACTCTACATTTAGTTTGTTGGAAGTACCCTGCTGGTTGAGGTTGCAGTTCTTGCTGGACCTGATAACCATTAAGAGCTCAACATACGGATATAACCTAGAAACCCTGCCTCCAGATGTAGCCCATGGCAGTTCAGTATCCAAGTGGGTTCCCTAATTATAAGAACAGGGACTGTCTCTGACATGAACTCAAAGGCTGGCTCTTTGACCTCCTCCCTACCCTACCCTCCACCCGGAGGGAGGAGCAGCCTTACAAGGCCACAGAGGAGGACATTGCAGCCAGTCCTGATAAGCTAGAATCAGATGGAAGGGGAGGAGGACCTCCCCTATCAATGGACTTAGAGAGGGGCAGGGAGTAGATGAGGGAGGGAGGGTGGGACTGGGAGGAAATGAGGGAGGGGGCTACAGTTGGGATACAAAGTGAATAAACTGTAACTAATAATAATAAAAAAAGATGAATAGATGCTGGAAAAAAAAGAGCTCAGCACTAAAGGCAGAACTCTCAGGGTCCCCTGCTGTCTGCCTGACTTCACCTGGAGAATGCCTTTAGATAGATTCCCTAACCACACTTGATATATAGCCTCTGACACAGAGCTGCCTGCTAGCTCTCCCCTCTCTGAGATTATCTATATGTTAATCAAGCACTGACATTCTACTCTTATAATTGGAGTGTGCTGTATAATGCGAATCAGGCATCCTTGAACTGCCTGGTTTCAGCCAATTATGCTACTTATTCTTGGAGACCCCTAACCATTCTCCTAGGGGTATATAGTCTTTGTTTTCTGGAAGTAAGGTTGAACTAGCCACCAGCTGCTCCTGGAGTGTGTCATCCTTGTACTGTTCTTGCTGGCCATTCCAGGCACACATCTCATCTTGTATCCAGCCCCTCCTGACTTCATAGGCTGCTGCAAGGCAACCCCCAGCCAGGAGGAGAACTACAACAGTTCAACTATATATACAGTTTAACCTCCACAGGCCACTGTCATGAGAGCCTCTAAAGGAAAAAAGAGGTAGCAGGAAATTGAACGCTGAACTTTCAGATTCAGGATCTGAAGCTTTATCAATTGAACTATTCAGGCCTTTTGGTTTCTCTGCCACCAAAACAGCTCTCTGGCTAAAAACTTTTATTGCTTAACAGCAGAGGGTCTTAATCGTTTAAGCCAGGTGGCTCTTTTAACTCAAGAGTACAAGCAGCTGCAGCCCTGATAGTTTCTTGCTGTAAATACAAGGGGTTATAAAAGGAAAAACCTTAGTTCCTTTTAATTTAATGGCTCAGCAGTGAACAGTGGCTTGCTGGAAGCTAGAGTCCTAATAACACTCTGGACTGCTTATCACTTACTAAACTTAGAAGCATGCAAACAAACACACATATTTGGCAGACAAAGCAAGCAGATCTTTATGAAACTCATACACGCATGCATACATACAAATAGACAAAACAAGGGAGCTCCCAAAGTCAGAATTCATCAACATATATGTAACATACAGATATAAATATATATATATACACACATACATATAGACAATATATACAGACAATTAGACATATAAGCAGACAGACACATTTTTGGATGAAGTGGGAGGCCTCAACAACTGTTTAATTCTGTCTTGGGTTTTTATACTATCTAATACAAAGGTATCTATACATGGAAAAATTACATCATTCAAAAATAGATACAATTGTTACATAAAAGGGGTTACAGTAGGACTATTGATCCTAATATCTAACTAGGTACTTTGTTTACTGTAAGTTTAAAACAGTGGTTTTATCTCTATGCTCATTATGAGTTCAAAGCAGAAGTTTTATATTTTTCTTATTTCAAATGTACATTATGTGTTTAAAGCAAGGCTTTTTTTTCTTATATCAAGGTTTTTCTAAGAAAAATGTGTCTGTCTTGTCTTGTATAGCTAACAATTTATTCTTTGTTTCTATATTCATATGGTATTTCTTAACATGGTGTACACCTGGGCCTTATCCTTGCTCTAAATCTAGAATGAATGTTTCTCCTTGATTATTATTTTTTTTTATCTTCTTTCCCCTCATAGTGTAAATTAAGTGTTTGACATAGGGCAGTCCACAGAGCTCCTAGCAGTTTTGGCTATACCGCTGAAGGGCTTTTAAATTACTTGAATCAAGTCAGAAATTCTTTAAAATCATCATCAAATAGATGATGATGAAATCATCAGTCTGTTTAAACAGCACTATGTTATGATTCAAACTAATCTTCAGGGAATCTGGCCAACAGAATGAAACAATAAGCAGTGATGGTCTCTGCCATGCCATGTATATGAAACAAGCATGTAAAGGCAGTATAGCAGCAATAAGCAGTCTTGAGGCAAAATTATTGGCCTTGCCTACATCAGGGATACATCCACTCGTCAGCAGTGCAAAAACAAGTAGGCTGCCTCCAGGAAGCTCACTTCCTTGCATCTGCCAATCTCTGAAATTTCTCCCAGCATACAATCTATAAATAAATAATCTGTTACTAACTAACCCAGTTTCTCTACTGAAATATAAATCTTCAGTAATTCTCTCATCTTTCTCCTCTTTGATTAAATTATTCCCCTCTAGAATCTCCAAACAATCCAGGCTATTGCCAGAGTTATTAGTTGCTTTTCATAAACTGACGGTGAAACCTTATTGCTAAAGACAACACCTGCAACATTTCACTGAGCCTGGAGAAGAGCTGGTGCCTAAATAGAGTGTTTACTCCTATGTTCCAGGATCTTTAGTTCAGGAAGATATTCTGCAAGCTAACAAAGAAGAAAAGTAAACATCAATCCAGCTACAAACACTTCAATCTATAATGGTGACCTGCCTGCAAGATATGCCACTGCCAACAGTGGCTGAAAGCTTGTGGAACTAACCAACCAATATCTTATTGAATTTAAAACCCACTCGATGAGATGAACCCATCCCTGATACTGCTTAGGTGCCAAGAACCTAAGACTAGATAGGACAGGAATCTAGGAGAAAATTAAACATTACTGTTCCACTAAGGGATTGTAGCAATAAAATAACTCCTAATGACATTCTGCTATACCATAGATCAGTGTTTTGCTCAGCCATCATTAGAGCAGCTTTCTTCAGTAGACAGAAACAAATAGAGATCCATAGCTGGAGATGTGCAGAGAGTAAGAGACCATAAAATACTCAGTCATAAATAGGATCTCTCCGTTAAATACTTTCCACCCAGGGATCAGGGTTCAGAAAACTGGAAAAAGAGGCAGAGGATTGTAAGAGCCAGAGAGGGTGGAGGTCACCAAGGAAAAGGCCTTCTAAACACAGTAGGACAGACACCGTTATGAACACACAGAGACTGATGCAACATTCACAGGGCCTTCATGCACAGGTTCTGGGATAGATGGGGTTCCAGCACTAAGGGAAGACATGGGAAAAGCACCCATCACTGACTCAGAAGCAACTGATAACTACTCACAAAGGGAAAATTAGTTTTCTCCAACCAAGTCTCACTGGTTATGCAAACCAGACTTAAGGGAGGTACTATACCCAGCTGGCCAACATCAGACAAACTCAGTGGCATTTGGATTATTTATTTATTTAATCACACAATGCTTTGTTTTGTTTTTTACCCTAGAGTCTTTTGTTTATATTATGGTTTTTGATTTTGTATCTTTATGAGATTTCTGGGTGTGCTTATGTATATGTCTTTGAAGCTATATGTATTTCTTCTGCTTTTTCTTTGGCTGTTTTTATTCTGTTTTGTTTGTTTTGTCCTATTCTGATTGTTTGTTTTTGTTTTATCTTATTTGTTTTATTTTATTCTTTTTTATATGCCTATTTGTTTCCTAAGGAGGGAAGAAGGCTATGGATTTGGATGGAAGGGGATTGGGGGATCTTGGAACAGTTGGAGGAGGAGAAACTGTAATCAGATTATATTATAAAGCAATTTATTTCCAATAAGAAAAAAAGTAGAAAATAATATTCCCCTCTATTGAGTCATCCTTCAGCTATAGCAATGTTTGTGGCATTCAGATATATATTTTTCTAATTAAACAAAATATTAATTATAATTCTTAATTTGCTGCTTTCCACCTTTACTTCTCTTATTTTAAAATTATGGCATCAATTTATATATATGTATATATAGATTGTTTTGCTGCATCTTCTTAATGAATTGACATTTTACTATGAAATGTCTCTTCTTTAAGAGACACATAATTTGACTTGAAATTTAAATAGTCAGAAATGAGCATAATATTCTTAAGGCTATTTCTTGTATTAATACTATGTTCTATGTTCTTATTTTCAATTTGTGTATCTTAAAGGTTTAAATAGTTTTCACCTATATTGCACAGAAGTAAGTATATCTTCTTTAATAGTTGTACCATTTCTATCTATTAAATAGGACTTAGAATATAGATTAATTAATATTTAATGTATTGTTGCCATTTTAAGTTTTAAGTCTTTCTTTTTGATTTTTGGCATTATTTATCTCACCTCATCTTGTTTCAGCTCTTCTTTCTTTCGTTTAAATGAATCACATATTTTCAGTATATTTTTCTTCTGTTATATTTTTCCTAACACTACAGTATTTTTGTGGTTTCTTTAAATATCATTTTTTCAATTAATCAAGTCCACTTTCAACTAATAAGTTTTATTATAAACATTATAAAATTATTACATCAGATTTACTTTATACCTTGTTTTTAAATATTTACTTCAACTGTCATAAGCCCTGTACTTATTTTACAGTTAGCAGTATATAATTTTATTTTAAGTGAAATTTATAACTATATGTATACATAGTAATAATATTTACATTTCCTGAGGTTCTTTGTTTCTCATACGTTCATGCTTTATCTGGTGTCATTACCCTTCAGAGTGAAGACCATTTTGAAATATATGTTGTACACTCTTTTGTAAATAGACTTGTTCAACTAGTCTGAAAATGTATTCTGCCCTCATTTATGAAGAGTTGTTCATTATATAGATTAATTAGTCTGATTTCATTTCCCTTTATAGTAAACGCTAAAACTCTGTCACTTCTAGAGTCAATTGTCACTATATCATTCTATTTAGTTAGATTTACTTCTCCATTTGTTTTTATTTCATGTCATAGACTCTCATAAATGGCTGGTTTGTTTTTGTCTTTATTCAGAACTGAAGATTTATTCTTAATTTTTGTAGATATCTTAGGCTATATAGAAACACACACTCTTTGTATATTCTACCTTTCATTTTATTTTTTATCTGAAAACACTATTTACTTTGAAACACTAAATGTAAACTTGAAACAAATAAATAATGGAGTTTTAAAAAATACTACTGCATATCTGTGGTTTTTAATAATTTTAATTTTTATTTATTTTCTTTATATCCCAGTCATAACACCCTTCCTCCTCTCCTCCCCATCCTCCCCTCCCTCCCTGTTTTCCATATTCCCCCTCCCTTACTCCTTAGAGAAGGGAAGCCCCCTTCTCCACCCACTCCAAGAAATAAAATCACATCAAGACTGAGTGTATCCTTTTTCCCCTCTGGCCTGGTGAAGTAGCCTAGCCAGGGAAAAGTGATTGAAAAGCAGGCAGCAGAGTCTATGTCAGAGAGAGTTCCTATTCCACTTATTAGGAAAATCATATGAGGACTGAGCTACCTACTGGCTACATCTGTGTAGGGGGCTTAGGTCCAGCCCATGCATGATTCTTGGTTGATGCTTCAGTTTTCACAGCCCCACTGGGCCCTGGTTAGTTGGTTATGTTGGTCTTCTTGTGGAGCTCCTGTGAAGTGGAAGTTTCTGGTTTCTTTGAAGACTCAGTTTTGTAATGTGATGTTTTGCTGCAAGCAGGGCTTGTTATGTTTTGTTGTGAACTCTTGTGCAAGGTGCTTGAATTTGGCCAGGTGAGAACATATGTGGTGGACTTTGAGGAGAGGAGATATATAGAGCTCCCCACACAGTGAGGCTTTGCTTTTTAGATGGACATCTCTACATTGATCTTTGTGCTTGACACTTGACTTTAAAGGGAGAGACATTCCAGAGAACTTTTCAGGGCAATCCAGCTGAGTCGTGCAGCTTTCCTAGACTTGTCATGTTGAATCAAATTGCTGCTTGGTATTGACCTTTGGACTGGATTGCTGGTATCTTGAGGATTGAGTTTGATAATCCCCTAAAGACCCATCAACCCTAATAAGCAGGAAGTAAATAAAATAGGTCTCCAGTCCTTTTCCCTACTAATCTTCTATTTAAGGTCAGGGTTTGAAAGGGAGGTAGAGCTATTTAAGAACTCTAAATAAAATAGGATTGGTGAAAATCTAAGCTTACAGGTGTTGTCCAGCCATGGCTTATGTACAATGTAGTGGAGGAATTGTCAGGTTTTGATGGATTGGCAATGTTGTTTAAGGAGGCAAAATAACGGCTATTGCTGCTGGATGGTCTCTTGTCTTGCTCCCAGAGGGGGTTTTCTGGTTTGGTTCTGTGATCTTCATATACAGTATTTTGGAAAAGATTGGATGAAAAGCTGAAACCTCAGAAGGTCCATTCAATTACCTGGTGTTGGGAAGGATTGCTGAGGTGACTACACACCTAGAGAGTTTGCAACTAGCGGTTGAGGTGCTTGGAAAACAAAAGGAGAAAAGGGAGGAGAACAAAAGGGTTCAGGTTTGACATCTGGCAAGGGAATTTCTTGCACAATGAAAGAGAAAGCAAACTAGGCTGGAAGGCAGACTGCCACTCCACCCTGCCCCATGAACTACCACATGCCCAGAGCACCTCCATGAGGCAAGGGGCTAGGAAGAGGAGGATGCTCTACAGGGTAATCAGGCTGCTGTTGAGCCACGTGCACTGGCAGAGGAGTTGCCTAGGCCTCTATATGCACTCTCGCTCTCTCCAGTCTTTGTGCAGCATATGCCTGCTAATTTTGAAGCTTATGATGAGATGGCATGGCATCCAATAGACAAGCTACACTTAAAACATTTTAAAAAGTTTATTATATGTCAGAAACAGTCCTTGCTCCCCTTATTAGGGTACCCACTTGGATACTGAGCTACCAAGGGCTACATCTGAGCAGAGGCTCTAGGTTGCATCCATACATGGTCCTTGTTTGGAGAAACAGTTTCATAAAAGACCCCTGTGCTCAGATATATTTGGTCCTTGTGGAGCTCCTGTCCTCCAGGTCATATTAACTCCCTCCCCTCCCCTTTTTTTGATTCCCTGCACTCTGCCGAAGGTTTGGTTATGAGTCTTAATATCTGCTTTGATACACTGCTAGGTAGAGTCTTTCAGAGGCTCTCTGTGGTAGGCTCCTGCCCTGTTACTTGTTTGCTCCTACATCCAATGTCCATCTCATTTGTCTTTCTAAGTGAGGATTGATCATCTTACCCCAGATCCTTTTTCTTGTTTATCTTCTTTAGGTGTATAGATTTCAGTATGTTTACCCTATTTTATAGGTCTATATAAGTGAGTATATACCATGTGTGTCTTTCTGCTTTTGGAATACCTCACTCAGGATGATTATTTCTAGGTCCCACCATTTGCCTGCAAATTTCATGAAGCCCTGCTAGGTCACAGAGGAGGACTTTGCAGCCAGTCCTGAAGACACCTGATAAACCAATATCAGATGGAAGGGGAGGAGGTTCTCCCCTATCAGTGGACTTGGAAAGGGGCAGGGAGGAGATCAGAGTGGGAGGGTGGGATTTGGAGGGAGAGAGGGAGCAGGATACAGCAGGGGTACAAAGTTAACAAACTGCAATTAATATTAAAAAATTAAAAATTAAAAAAAATCAAAAAAGTCTATTTTAGGGTATGGGATGCATTCCCCATTCCTTAAACAAGTATTAAATAATTGGGCTATGCAAAACAGATTTACTCCCCAAAATTAGAAGAGTTTGGCATCAGCTGTTCTAGAAGCTGGTCAACAATTGTAATGGTTATCATGGTGGATGAATGAAACCATGAAAATGGAACAACATAATACAGCAAGAGGGATAAATGTTGTTAAAGACCAACTGCTTGGTGAAGGACATTATGCTGATTTACAATAACAAATCCAGTCTGATAATGTCATATTTGAACAATGTCATGCTGCTGCGTTAAAAGCATAGAACATAATTGAGGAGTTGGGGGGGTGGCTACCTCCTTTACTAAGGTAATGCAAAGCCCTGGAGAAGCCTTCACTGAATTCTTACAGAGATAGACTTCCTCTGTCAATAGAGCCATGCTAGATCATGAAGCCAGAAAGTCCTTGACAGAGATCTAGGCATTTAAAAATTCAAATATTGAATGTAAGAGAGCAATTAGACCATTAAAAGCATGAAGATCCCCAATAGAGGAATGGATAAAAGAGACAACTGATATTGGCTCTCTGGAGCATAACACCAAAGTCATTGGACAAGGTGTACTGAGAAATCTCAGAAATCAAAATGTCTGGTGTTATAACTGTGCTGAATTTGGCCATTTCCAATGACTTTGTTAGAATAGAAGCTTCAGAGTTCAGAATTGTAGGCGCATTGACTCTGAAGAAATTTTATTTGTAGAAGAGAGCAAGTAGTTTCTGACTGCAATGGAATGCAAAAACTTCCAGGGTTTTGTAGCTGCTGTGGCAAGGGAAAACATTGCTCTAGGGATTGTAAATCCAAAAGAGAGATACAAGGTAACTTCTTGCCCCTGAGAAATGAATGAAGGGGCCTGCCAACTCCAGACCCTGCAACAAACAAAGTGAGCCATTTTCCAGGAGCTACCAAGCTAGCAGAAAAATCAAAACTAGGTATTGATAAGCTAATGCATGCTACTGAAGGTAGTGGAGCTTTTCATCTGGCCACAGATGCACCTCTTACACTATCCACAGATGTTGAAATTTACAAGATAACCACTGGTGCTTACGGTCCTGCACCTTCACCTCTTTTTATCACAGAAAGCATTTTTTGGCATTATTGAGATAATTATACGCTTGTTCTCTTTCATCTGTATTTTGCTTTTATTCCTTTTTTATTTTCAAATTGAACAAACTTGAACCATTGTGATGAACATAATATGATTAAATATTTTTCAATGGAACATATAACTCATTCTTGAAATTGCTGCCCTTGTGTTCATGAGAAAGAATGGCTGCTGTGTCTAACCTATGTCCAAGTCTTTTTCTAAAGGCATGATTATGGCTGATTCAAATAATGGTCTTATAGTTTTGGGGTTTGCTTTGTTTTGCTCTGTGAAAAAGACAGAATATTAACATTATTTCCTTCTTAACATATTGATAGGACTTGCCTTTGAATTTTCTGAACTTGAAATTTCCTTTTTTTAATTTTTATATTAATTACAGATTATTTACTTTGTATCCCAGCTGTAGCCCCCTTCCTTGATCCCTCCCAATCGCACCCTCCCTCCCTCATCTCCTCCCCGTCCCTCTCTAAGTCCAAAAATAGGGGAAGTCCTCCTCCCCTTCCATCTGACCCTAGTTTATCAGGTCTCATCAGGACTGGCTGAAATGTCCTCCTCTGTGGTCTTGCAGGGCTGCTCCTCCTGGGGGGGGAGGTCAAAGAGCCAGCCACTGAGTTCATGTCAGAGACAGTCCCTGTTCCCCTTACTAGGGTAGGGAACCCACTTGGATGCAAAGCGCCATGGGCTACATCTGAGCAGGGGTTCTAGGTTATACACATGCATGTTCCTTGGTTGGAGAATCAGTCTCAGAAAAGATCCCTGTGCCAGATATATTTGGTCCTTGTGGAATGCCTGTCCTCTCCAGGTCATATTAACTCCCTCTTCTTTCATATGATTCTCTGCACTTTGGCCCAAGGTCAGCATCTGCTTTGATACACTAGTAGTGAGAATCTTTCAGAGGCCCTCAATGGTAGGCTCCTATCCTGTTTCTTGTTTTCTCCTACTTCCAATGTCCATCCCATTTGTCTTTCTAAGTGAGGGTTGATCATCTTACCCTGGGTCCTCTTTCCTGTTTAGCTTCTTTAGGTGCCCTGATTTTAGTATGTTTATCCTATCTTATAGGTCTAGTATCCACTTATAAGTGAGTATATACAGTGTGTGTCTTTCTGCTTATGGGATACCTCACTCAGGATGATCTTTTCTAGATCCCACCATTTGACTGAAAATTTCATTATTTCCTTGCTTTTAATTGCTAAGTAGTATTCCATTGTGTATATGTGTAGCAATTTCTGTGGGAATCAGTCGGGGCCATTCTCAGGTCACCCAACCAGAACTCAGAAGAGATCCCAGGTTGCACCAGGACTAGGTGGCCAGACCAGAGCCACACACCTGCATGTCTTGATCATCTTCCCAGGCTGAATGGTGGGCACAAAAACACAAGAGACTGGGAGTCCCAGTCATGAGAAAAACCCACAAGGAAGGAAGGAAACGGGACTGACCTAGGTTCACCCAGCCTTTCCCTGGAAAAGACCTCAGAGAATGGTGGGTGCAAGCCACCATCACTGAACTGCGCTCCAGTGGTGAGCACAGAGACTTGATGTGCGCCCAGCTCTCTGTCACAGGGCAAGAGAGACTTGGAGTCCCTGTCTAGAGAAATCCCCACAGGGAACAAAGCAAACAGGGATGGACATAGGCCACCCAGTATATCCCTGGAAAAGGTCCTGCAGACCGGCCCAACCCAGGGACCTACTATGCACCAGCTAGCCTGCTGCTACCAGGAGAACGGTATTCACCTGCCACAGATTGCCATTCTTTTAGATTTTCAAATTTTGTGGCAGACACAGGCAGTTTCTGCATGCCAGACAGCTGGCAAAGACTGAGCTGCCATCACTCAGCTGTGCTCCAGACACAGGCAGTTTCTGCGGCCAGCCAGCTGGCGGAGACTGAGAAGTGCACACCAGGGCAAAAAAAGAGACTGGGAGTCCCTGTCTCCAGAGAATCCACAGGGAAGGAAGGAAACTGCACTGACTTAAATCACCCAATCCTTCCCTGGAAAAAATCTAGCAGACCGGCAGGGCCGAGCCGCCATCACTGAGCTGTGCTCCAGACACAGGCACAAACAGTTGCTGCGTGCCAGATGTCCAACTGGGTCACAGCAGCTGATCATTAAATTTACAGCAAGAAACCCAGAAACAGGGCAGCTGTCCTCAGGACTTCCCTGGGTGAGAGGAGAAGTCTCTCGACTAACAAAGACCACAGGTATCACTCAGGTATCCCTGAGGTGAGCAGCAGCAACTCCTGAAAACACGCCAGCCATCCAGGGACTATACCCAAAAAGCTGAGAAGACATCCTTCAGGAAAAACCAGCTTTCTGCAAAAGGGATTCTTTCCACCACAGGATGCCCAGGAACCACCGGAAAATAACCCCAAACACCTAAGATAGCCCAATGGGTAGAGGCCAGCGTAAAAGCTCAAACAACAAAAGACAGAGCAATATGGCATCTCCAGAACCAAGTTACCCAGGGGCAAGTAGCCCTGGAAACCCCAGCATAACTGAAATCCAAGAAGATGACCTAACAACTATGCTCATGAAGATGATAACAGAGGAAACAAATAAGATACGTAAAGACATAGAGGAAGAAAAACTCAAACAGAATATTGCCATCCATAAAGAAATAGAGGAAGCTGCAGCCAAACAGTTGTGGGCTTTAGAAAGGAAATGCTTAAAGTACTGAATGAAATAAAAGAAACAGAGTTGAAGGAACTAAAAGAAAAACAGTAAAGTACAATCAGACAGCTGAAGGAAGTAAACAAAACAACTCAAGACCTGAAGATAGAATTGGAAAAATTAAAGAAAACACAAATGGAGGAAATAATGGAGAGGAAGAATCTAGGGAAGAAAACAGGAACTACAGAGGTAAGCATAACCAACAGACTACAAGAGATGGAAGAAAGAATCTCAGGTGTAGAAGATACAATGGAAGAAATCGATGTATCTGTCAAAGAAAATGTTAAATCCAAAAAATTCCTGACACAGACCGTCCAAGAAATTCAAGACAACATAAAAAGACAAAATCTAAGAATAATAGGAATAGAGGAAAAGGAAGATTCCCTGCTCCAAGGCCCAGAAAATATTTTCAACAAAATCATTGAAGAAAATTTCCCCAACTTAAAGGAGAGGCCAATAAGAATACATGAGGCCTACAGAACACCCAATAAATTTGACCAGAAAAGAAAATCCTCCCACCACATAATAATCAAAACAGTAAGTGTACAGAACAAAGAAAAAATACTAAAAGCTGCAAGGGAAAAAGGCCAAGTGACATATAATAGCAAACCCATCAAAATCACACCTGACTTCTCAACAGAGACTATGAAATCCAGAAGGGCCTGGATGGATATCATGCAGACCCTAAGAGAACACAGATGTCAGCCCAGGCTACTATACCCCGCAAAACTCTCAGTCCTCATAGATGGAGAAAACAAGATATTCAATGACAAAAACAAATTTCAACAATACCTACAAACAAATCCAGCATTACAGAAGACACTGGAAGGGAAAATACAACCCCAAAAAATTAGCTTCTTTCAAGAAAACACAGGAAATAATTAACCTTACTACAGTAAAACAAAAAGCAACCAAGCACACAACCTGATGACCGCACCCAACATCAAAATCAAGGGATCTAACAGCCACTGGTCATTAATCTCTCTCAACATCAATGGACTCAACTCTCCAATAAAAAGACACAGATTAACAGAATGGATACGTAAACAAAACCCATCAATCTGTTGCATACAAGAAACACACTTAAGACACAAAGATAGACATTACCTGAGGGTAAAGGGTTGGAAGATGACTTTCCAAGCAAACGGACCCAAGAAGCAAGCAGGAGTAGCCATTCTAATATCTGATAAAATAGACTTTCAACCAAAATTAATCAAAAGAGATGGGGAAGGACACTTCATACTCATGAAGGGAAAATTCCACCAGGAGGACATCACAATCCTGAACATCTATGCCCCAAATACAAGAGCACCCACATTTGTAAAAGAAACATTGATAAAATTTAAACCACATATAGATCCCCACACATTAATAGTGGGAGACTTCAACACCTCACTCTCAACAAAGGAGAGGTCAACAAAACAGAAATTAAACAAAGAAACAATATTTCTAACAGAGGTCATGAATCAAATGGACCTAACAGACATTTACAGAACTTTACACCCAAACACAAAAGAATTTACCTTCTTCTCAGCACCTAATGGAACCTTCTCCAAAATAGACCATATAGTTGGTCACAAAGCAAGCCTCAACAGATAGAAGAAGACTGAAATAATCCCTTGTATCTTGTCTGATCACCATGGAATAAAGCTGGACCTCAACAATAACAGAAATAGCAAAAAGCCTACACACACATGGAAACTGAACAACTTTTTACTAAATGACAGCTGGGTCAGGGAAGAAATAAAGAAAGAAATTAAAGTCTTTCTAGAAATCAATGAAAATGAAGACACAACATACCCAAACTTATGGGACACAATGAAAGCAGTGCTAAGAAGAAAGTTCATAGCACTAAGTGCCTTCAAGAAGAAATTTGAGACAGCGCATTCAAGCAACTTAATGGCTCACTTAAAAACCCTAGAAAATGAAGAAGCAGACACACCAAGAAGGAGTAGATGGCTGGAAATAATCAAACTCAGGGCTGAAATCAATCAATTAGAAACAATCCAAACAATCATGAGGACTTACTTCAAAAGTCTATATGCCACAAAATTTGAAAATCTAAATGAAATGGACAATTTTCCTGATCGATTGGACTTACCAAAGCTGAATCAGTTCAGGTAAATCAACTAAATAGTCCCATATCCCCCAAAGAAATAGAAGCGGTCATCAAAAGTCTCCCATCCAAAAAAAGCCCAGGACCAGATGGTTTCAGCGCAGAATTCTACCAGCCCTTCAAAGAAGAGCTAACTCCAATTCTCTCCAAACTATTCCACAAAATAGAAACAGAAGGAACATTACCAAACTCATTCTATGAAGCCACAGTCACCTTGGTACCTAAACCTCACAAAGACTCAACAAAGAAAGAGAATTTCAGGCCAATCTCCCTTATGAACATTGATGCAAAAATACTCAACAAAATACTCGCAAACCGAATACAAGAAAACATCAAAGATATCATCCACCATGACCAAGTAGGCTTCATCCCAGGTATGCAGGGGTGGTTCAATATACGGAAATCCATCAATGTGATCCACCATATTAACAAACTGAAAGAAAAAAAAAACATATGATAATCTCCCTCAATGCTGAAAAAGCATTTGACAAAATCCAACATCCATTCATGTTTAAAGTATTGGAGAGATCAGGGATACAAGGCACATATCTAAACATAGTAAAGGCAATATACAGCAAGCCTATAGCCAACATCAAACTAAATGGAGAGAAACTTAAAGCAATCCCACTAAAATCAGGGACAAGACAAGGCTGCTGACTCTCTCCATATCTCTTCAACATAGTGCTAGAAGTCCTTGCTAGAGCAATAAGACAGTTGAAGGAGATCAAGGGGATACAGATTGGAAAAGAAGAAGTCAAATTATCACTATTTGCAGATGACATGATAGTATACGTGAGTGACCCCAAAAACTCTACCAGGGAACTCCTACAGCTGATAAACACCTTCAGCAAGGTGGCCGGATACAAAATTAACTCCAAAAAATCAGTAGCCCTCCTGTATACAAAAGACAAAAGGGCTGAGAAAGAAATTAGGGAAACAACACCCTTCACAATAGCCACAAATGACATAAAGTACCTTGGTGTAACCCTAACCAAGCATGTCAAAGACTTGTATGAAAAAAAATTTCAAGTCTCTGAAGAAAGAATCAGAAGAAGATATGAGAAGATGGAAAGATCTCCCATGCTCATGGCTTGGCAGGATGAACATAGTAAAAATGGCCATCTTACCAAAAACAATCTACAGATTTAATACAATTCCCATCAAATTGCCAACACAATTCTTTACAGACCTAGAAAGAAAAATTCTCAATTTCGTATGGAATAACAAGAAATCCAGAATTGCTAAAACAATCCTCTACAATAAAAGATCTTCTGGAGATATCTCCATCCCTGATCTCAAGCTGTACTATAGAGCAACAGTTATAAAAACTGCATGGTACTGGCATAGAAACAGAATGGTGGATGAATGGAACCGAACAGAAGACCCAAAAATAAACCCACACACTTATGAATATCTGATCTTTGACAAAGATGCCAAAACCATACAATGGAAAAAAGATAGCATCTTCAACAAATGGTGCTGGTCTAACTGGATGTCTACATGTTAAAAAATGAAAATAGATCCATACTTATCACCCTGCACAAAACTGAAGTCCAAGTGGATCAAAGACCTCAACATAAAACCAGACACATTAAATCGGCTAGAAAAAAAAGTGGGGAATACCCTAGAACCCATTGGTACAGGAGAGATCTTCCTGAACAGAACACCAACAGCACAGTCTCTGAGAGCAACAAACAATAAATGGGACCTCATGAAACCGAAAAGCTTCTGTAAAGCAAAGGATACTGTAATCAAAACAAAGCAACTGCCTACAGATTGGGAAAGAATCTTCACCAACCTTTTATCTGACAGAGGACTCATATCCAGTATATATAAAGAACTAAAGAAGCTGAAAAGCAGCAAACCATGTAATCCAATTATAAAATGGGGAATAGAGATAAACAGAAGCATTTAAAGAAATGCTCAACCTCATTAGCCATTAGGGAAATGCAAATCAAAACAACCCTGAGATTTCACCTTACACCCAGCAGAATGGCCAAGATCAAAAACTCAAGTGACAACACATGCTGGAGAGGTTGTGGAGATAGGGGAACTCTCCTCCACTGCTGGTGGGAATGTAAACTTGTACAACCACTCTGGAAATCAATCTGGCGCTTTCTCAGACAACTAGGAATAGTGCTTCCTCAAGATCCAGCCATAGCACTCCTAGCCACATATCCAAAAGATGCTCAAGTACACAAAAAGGACATTTGCTCAAACATGTTTGTAGCTGCTTTATTTGTAATAGCCAGAAGCTGGAAACAGCCCAGTTGCCCCTCAACTGAAGAATGGATGCAGAAATTGTGGTACATCTATACAATGGAGTATTACTCAGCAATGAAAAACAAGGAAATCATGAATTTTGCAGGTAAATGGTGGGACCTGGAAAGGATCATCCTGAGTGAGTTGTCCCAGAACCAAAAAGACACACATGGTATATACTCATTCATATAAACATACAACATAGGACAAACCCACTAAAATCTGTGCATCTAAAGAAAGTAAGCAAGAGAGAGGACCCTGACTAAAATGCTTAATCCCCATCCTGAAAGGCAAAGAGGATGGACATCAGAAGAAAAGAAAACAGGAAACAACCTAGGAACCTGCTACAGAGGGCCTCTGAAACCCAGAAGAAGAAAACAGGAAACAATCTAGGAACCTGCCACAGAGGGCCTCTGAAAGCCTCTGCCCTGCAGACTGTCAAAGCAGATGCTGAGCCTGATGGCCAACTGGCAGGCAGAGTGAATGGAATTTTATGTAAGAAGTGGGAAGTAGCAAGAGCTGGAGAGGACAGGAACTCCACAAGGAGAGCAATAGAACAAGAAAATTTGAACACAGGGAACTTCCCAAAGACTCATACTCCAACCAAGGACTATTCATGGAGATAACCTAGAGCCCCTGCACAGATGTAGCCCATGGCAGTTTAGTGTCCAAGTGGCTTACATAGTGATGGGAAGAGGGACTGCCTCTGACATAATCTGATTGGCCTGCTCTTTGATCACCTCCCCCTGAGTGGGGAGCAGCCTTACCAGGCCACAGAAGAGGACAATGCAGCCACTTTTGATGAGAACTGATAGACTAAGACCCGAAAGAAGGAGAGGAGAATGTCCCCTATCAATGGACTTGGGGAGGGGCATGCATGCAGAAAGTGGAGGGAGGGTGGGATCAGGAGGGGAGGAGGGAGCGGCTTATGGGACGGATACAAAATGAATAAAGTGTAATTAATAAAACTTTTAGAAAAGATTGTGGATTATAACTTCATAAAGCTAGCATAAACTTTATATTAAGAACAATTATGTTAATTAATATTTCAATAAACAGATTAATTTATAAAAAAGTATATCCTGTCACATACACATGTACATAAATAGATAGACAGACAGACAAAGTCAGCCACATACCTAGGTTGGACAGAAGGCAGAGCTAAGTTTTGTGGGCTTAAAGGATAGAGGATCTTGAGAGGAAGAAGAGAGAAGGAAGATAGGAGAGGAGAAAGCAGAGCTGCCATGGGTTAAGCATGACTTAGAACCATGTGGCTGGGAGAAGCTTGTTCTAAGGAGCAGGAGATAAACGTAAGAATACATGTGCAAGTATTTATAAAATTTTGGATGGGTTGTAGCCCAGATAGAAATAATTAAAGCAAGTGGCATGAGATGTAGAGCTGGAAGATAAAAAGATAGCTTAGGGGGTTAGTTTCTGCCCATTTCCAGCATAAAGGTACATTAAAAATCTAACTAGTGTCTGTGTCTTTTATTTATGACAGCAGGTTAAATAATAACTGCCAAAATAATCAATGGATTAATGGTAGATATTAATAGCCAATTTTTCTTTTTCTTTTTTATTCACTTTACATCCTGGTTATAGTCCCACCATTTCTCCTTTCATAGTCCCCCCTTCTTTACTTCTCCCTCCTCCTCTATTCCTTAGAAAAGGAGAGCTCCCTTTCCTATCCACACCAACCTATCAAGATGCATCAGGCCTGAGCATGTTCTCTTCTCCTATGTCCTGGCAAGACAGTCCAGCCAGGGGAAAGTGATCAAAAAGCTGGCAAGTGAGTCCATGTTAGATGTAGTTCCCACTTCCCTTACTAGAGGACCCACATGAAACCTAAGCTGCCCAGCTGCTACATCTTTGTAGGTAGTTAGGTCCAGTTAATGCAAGGAGACCAATAGCTAATTTTGCTATAACATAGTAAAATACAAAGAGATATTTTTGCTCTTTTGAGACTAATGTGGCATTATTTTATTAATTTTTCTCATTCAATAAGATATATCTTTTCCATAACACCTTCTTTCAATAGCAAGTTTTATTGCTTTCACCTATCAGAGAGGGGAGAAGAAACTGATTGTGCTGAATGGATGGTACCATCCATGCCATCACAATTGAGGTGAACACTTGCACAGTTTCTTGTTTTTATAGTCATATCTTACCAGAGTGGGCTATGGTGTCATTTATTCTGAGGCAAGTACAAAATTTCTTACTTATTCTTTGAAACTGCTACTCAGGTGTCATCTGCAACTGTGGGCAATGGAGAAAAGAGTGTTTTCTAGTAAGGCACAATACTGACAATTACTTGAATCTCAAAGCAATGATAAAAATAGAGGGTATTATGAGACACAAGTAAAAGCAGACCAACTTAAAGGACACTTATTTATAAATAATGAGATGTTTTTAGTGAATGTCTCCATGTAATAGACACTGATCCTTAAATCCTTACTACTTATTGTTCAGACCTGATTTTAGGGACCCATGACTGTTTTGTGTAGGCATTGGGTAAAAAGACTCTAGTGTCATGTAGGTCTCGACCCCCTTATGAGGTCAAATGACCTTTTCACAGTGGCCACCTAAGACCATCAAAACCCACAGATATTTACATATGATTTACATATTACATACTTCTTACCTTACAAAATTACAGTTAAGAAGTAGCAACAAAAATAATTTTATAGTTTGGAGTTACCACAACATGGGGAACTGTATTGAAGGGTCACAGCATTTGGAAGGTTGAGAACCACTGCTCTAGAGTCTACTAATAATTCAGTTATAATCGTTCATTTCTACAGACTTCCTATGTTATTTCTCTCTTAGACTAATATTGAAAGAGGTTCAAGATTCATTTTTAAATAAAAAATATTTAATTCTGTGTCTATTACGTTAAAAAACCAATGAAGGCCTTTTAGTTGGATAAAAACTGAGAAGTTGGCACCTGCAAATATAAAAATGTTTCTATTTGAAGTATTTTTTATCATAGTCATATATTTTATTAAAATAGCTGCCAACCTCCTTCTCTCCTTCATCAGTAAGCAAGCGTCTTAGAAAAGCACACCTCAGGGATGAGCAGGTGTTTTAGCTAATAAAATTCTCACTGTGCAAAACATGAGACCTGGAGGTTTGACCCCAAGAACCTATGAAAAAGTCAGTCAGGCATGGCTGCCACCTTCAGTTCCAGAAGAAACATAAATTCTCAGAGCAAGGTAAAGAGCTAGACAGAGCAACTGACAAGCACCAGGATTAGTTGACAGACCGAGCCTCCACAGATAGGGTAAAGCACCCAGCATCAACGTTGATTTCCACGTGGTGAGGACATACATGCACATGTATCTGAAACTTTAAGTGTGATCACACACATACAAACATGTATTCACACTATACACACACATACAAACACACACATGTGCAAAAATTTCTCACCCTAGGACCATATAAATTTTCACTCTTCCATTTTCCTAAAACAATTATTATTACTATTAATCACCATACATCCAACAAATTTTCACCAGTGGTATAAAAAATTATGACATATACTTCTCTAGTATGAATGATTAGCTATAGGCCAGATGCTCCAAATTCTGTGCTTCAACAGATTTCTCACATAAGCTTGTGCAAGAGCCCTTAAACACTTATTTGCATTCCTACAGAAATTTCAGCCTCCCAAGCCTGATATTAAGTACATCTCTTAGTTTACTTTTAAAATTTTCTCTAAGAATTATCTGGTAAAATTCTTGAGTACAGTGAGAATGTTTTTACAGTAATACTATCTCACATAGATAAGCAATTGATAACAGGAGGCATCATTAGTGATATATACACATAGGTGTTACTAATTTCTTTATTGATTCCAACTTCTATTTTGCTTCTATGATGTGATAAAACCGTTGTCAAAAACAACTTGTGGGGAGAAAAGAGTTTGCATGGCTTTCAGTTTCACATCACAGTCCATCATCAAGAGAAGCCAGGGCAGGAACTCAAGGCATAACCTGGAGGTAGGATTTAGAGCAGAAACCATAGAGGGCATGATGTTTACTGGCTTGCTCTCAGGCTCATATTTATCAACCATATTTTCCAATATCACTCGCTCAGAGCTGACATTGCCCACAGTGGGCTGAAAATTCACATAACAATGGTTAATAAAAAAACTACATAACATGTTGGCTTAGATTTTTTACCAAACCTACTTTATTTAGGGTCTTAAACACATTTACCTCCCTTCTAACCCCCCGACCTTAGATAGATTAGTAGGGAAAAGGACTGAAGATGTATTTTATATACTTCCTGCTTATTAGGCTTGATGGGTCTTTAGGCAATTACCAAACTCAGTCCTCAGGATACCAGCAGTCCAGTCCAAAGGTCAATACCAAGCAACAATTCAAATCAACAAGACAAGTCCAAGAAAGCTGCAAGACTCAGTTGGATTGCCCTGAAAAGTTCTTTGGAATGTTTCTCTCTTTGAAGTCAAGTGTCAAGCACAAAGATCAGCACAGCAAAGTAAAGCCTCACTGTGCATGGGCCTCTATGTATCTCTTCTCCTCAAAGTCTACCCACGGATGTTCTCAACTGGCCAAAGTCATGCACCTCACACGAGAGAGTTCACAGCAAAGCATCACGTGTCCAGCTTGCAGCAAAACATCACATGACTCAACTGAGTCTTCAAAGAAACCAGAAACTTCCACTTCACTCACAGTCTTGTCTAAAGGCCATTCTGATGGAATCATGTTCTCAATTGACAGTCCCTTTTCCTAGATGACCCTAGCTTATGTCAAGTTGAAAACAAATTCACTAACTTATGGTTTCTCAATGATTAACACCCATCCTCCTATCTCTCATTCCTATCTAAAAGCAGTACCATCCCAAGTGAAATTTTAAAGTTTCAGTCAACTGGCTAAGCAAGCAAAGAACACTCAAGCTGCTAGTGATTAATTATGCAAAATGTAATAGGAAAGCAAGGTGGAAATTATTTTAAGAAAGTCCACAATAATTAGGAAAATGTAAGCAAGTGTTAGTAGAAAACATAAGAAAAGGCTACAAAAAAAGTCCTTCATTGTCAAGGGGCTAGTATCCAAGAACCTATGTTTCAAAGTATCTGGCAGTGAAAGGCAATATACATTTTGCCACTTTGAAATACAAATTCTCCCTTTAGCTCTTCAAATTACTTATTTCCAAACAAGCACACTAGTAAAGCAGCAGATATCTTACTTCTTTATTCCGTTACTCCATTCTTGATCTTATTAACTCTTTTTTGTCATTACTATCACATGATAACTTGGAGTTGCTGCTTTTCAAAATCCTCTAATAATTGTTTATGACTGGCTCACAAAACCTCATTCTTTTGAATTCACTAATATTCTCACAAGTAGATGAGGATAAAGCAGCTCATAAAGTGCAGAAAGGGGTTTCCAAAGATGTAGATCTACACCATTCTTAAAGATTTATTATTTATTTATTTATCATGTATACAATGTTCTCTCTACATGCACACCTTCACACCAGAAGAGGGCGCCAGATCTCATTACAGATGGTTGTGATCCACCATGTGGTTGCTGGGAATTGAACTCAGAAGCTCTGGAAGAACAGCCCGTGCTCTTAACCTCTGAGCCATCTCTCCAGTCCTAGAGCTACATCTTAACATTATCCCTGGAGAGAAAAAAGAGGTCCCAAGAAATGCCTTTGTAATTTAAAATAAGTGCCACCCATAGTTCTCCTTGGAGCAGTTATATATATTGGGAAAACACCAGAATCCCCTGCTGAGTGCCTTACCTGTTCACTAGTTATCACAAATATGTAATTTCTCCCAACAGTGCTCTCTTTACTGAAAATTACTTTTAAACATGCTTTTTTTCAGCTTAGTTGCAAGCAAAATAATCTCTTTATTCCTTGAGTTTAAAGGCTCCAGCATAAAAGTATTCTTTCAGAACAATATGTTCATAAGCACTTATCTAGTCATAAATATGGTTTATTAGACCCTAAGTCCATGGGAAATGTGGCTTTATATCCATTATAAATTGTAAAATAATGCAAGAGGGGCAAAATATTTATGAGAACATTATTTTGAACAAACAAAAAAAGTGAGTTTGAAGATTCATGCCTTCACTTAAATAAATCATTAGAGACTGTTTCATTTTCTTTTATCTTTTTTAAAAATTTAGAATGGATATAGTATTGAAATTCTGGACAAATCAACTGATGGTTGAAATTTATAAAACTCATTCAAAACTCCCAATTTAAACTTCACAGTTGGCTGAGAATCCAGCTGTGTCAGCTCAGTAAGAGAAAAGGTTAGATTTGTGCCATCATCTGACACCACCCCAGGAGGGATGCAGGCTCCAAGGCAATTGAGGAAAGAATAAAAATAACTACATTAAACACACACATAAACACAAACCTAGCCACTCAAATAAATCTCAACAATGAGGGTTTTTCCCCTCTGAAAGAGCCTGTTAATTAGCATGTAAAGAAGAGGGGTTTTGCTTCATTGTAGAAATAACTGACTTTGTATCTAATCTGTATGGTGTAAAAAACATTTAGCAGAATGATGACCCTTGTGTCCAGAGGTGAGAAGAGCTATCTGCTTTCACAGTGAGTCAAATCACCAATTAGAGTGAATGTGAACAGGCATGGTGCCAAACACAAACTCTCCTGCAGTGGTGGCTATTTTTAACTGTTTGCAGTATTTTTTGACCCATTTTTTTTGCTTGATACCTTAAATATTCACATTTTTAAGGAGGACACATTGGTGTACTGTGTAAATATGTCCCTCACGGCCAAGTTGGGTGAAAGGAGACGAAGTTCCAATCTTAAAAGAAAGGCTGTCTTTTGGAGTGCCCAGACTCAGTCTGTCATTATCAAGTTCACTTTTCACCTTTTGTTCATGGAGGCCTTGTGATTTTTCTTATAAAAGGATATAGTTATGCTTTTTGTTTGTTTGTTTTTGGTGAGTGATTCTATGGAGCATCTTTTAAACTTCATTCACAAGAAGAGAGAACTCTTGAAAGACCTTAGTTTTTCTTCCTTCTTTACAAAATTGTATTTCAAGAATTTGTGATTTTTGTTTCTGCACCCTCCTGTTATCTAAGGGAATCTCTATTTTGAACCCCCACACAAACACACACAGAGACAGAGAGAGACAGAGAAACAGAGTTAGCAAACAAAGGTCTTGTAAGCTGTTGTGAAATTGAGGTAGAAAAGATCTAGTGCCTGGAATCACTGCGAAGCCATAAGCTGGAGGCTGTCCCCTGGTACCATGATGCAGCATTCCTCATATTCATATTCTGACACTAGAAAGGTAGTATTATTCACATTTAGAGACAAAAGTTAACATGAGGACAATGAGGATTACAGTTGCTCAGTGGAGTTTAGTTGTTCTTTGAAGAACTATGTAGCCATCCAAAATAATTTCTTCTAAGACAATGCGCTGGCTTCATTTTTGCTGATGTTGAGTTGATTACTTGGATTTTTCTTGAAGAGTTGGGTATTGTCACAAAAAGTTACATCCCAAATTTGTATTCTTGAAGTTTCCAGCACATTACCACTGTGTGAGAAAGATGGGCATAAGCTCTTATACACTTTGCAATACATACAAATGAGGTAATATATTAAGAACTACTGGCTTTGAGCTGTCTGTCTTCAATGTGCTATGCTATCAATGTCATCATTACTACAGAAAAGGCTAGGGATGGGAAACCCAAGATGGCAGTGCCAGGAGGACACTCTTTCTGACCAGTAGCACAACAGGATCTGCACAGTGACCATCAGATGGAACTCTGGGTCCTAAAACACCAGTGATTGTGTTTTCCAGTTGAGAGGAAACCCCATGGTGTGAGATTCAGTGAGCTTCAGGTCACACAGCTAAACCATAGAAGAGTTCCCAGGTCCCACCAAGCACTAAGTTGCTACCCAAGAGCTGCAGCTGGCATGCTCTGATCACGGGTCCAGTGGGCATCCAGCACCCAGCCCAGAGTGGGGTGCTTAGCCATCAGCACAGAGTCCTGCTTGTACACCTGACTCACCATCCCAGACAGAACTGAGGGCCCCAAGGAGCCAGAGACTGAGTTTCTCTGTTGGTTGGAAACCCCACGGGGAAGGGAACAGCAGGTCTGACCTCAGAGCATTCAGTTGACACCCCCAC
This sequence comes from Psammomys obesus, assembly GCF_907164565.1. NCBI lineage: Eukaryota > Metazoa > Chordata > Mammalia > Rodentia > Muridae > Psammomys > Psammomys obesus. Next base: position 307,942 of record NW_026590503.1, read on the forward strand.
CCCCCCACCACCAAAAAGTTCTCAGGAAAAGTTCCCTGGTTCAAGCAGGTACCCAGGCACACAGTCACCAGCAAGGCGGAGCCACAAGCCTGTGCCTGGGTTTTCTACTTGCCATCCCAGACAGAACTGCAGACCTCCTTCAGAACCCTACCAAGGGGATTCTCCCCACCCCAGGGTTCCAGCAGACACCAGAAATAAACAGCCAACACTTGAGACAGACAGATGGGTAGAGGCCAGCACAAAAGCACAAACAGCAAAAAGCAAAACAATATGGCATCTCCAGAAACCAGTTATCCCAAGTAGCCCTGGACACTCCAACATAAGTGAAATTCAAGAAGATGACTTTACATCTATGCTTATGAAGAGGATATGGAGGAAACAAATAAAATACTTAAAGAACTAGAGAAAGAGAAAGTCAAACAGATTATGGCCATCCATAAAGAAATACAGGAAGATGCAGCCAAACAGTTTGTGGCTTTCAGAGAGGAAATAATTAAGTCACTGAAAGAAATAAAAGAAACAGGAATATTCAAACAGGTGAAGGAATTGAAGGAAAATACAGTCAAACAGATGAAGGAAATCAACAAAATGGTGCAAGATCTGAAGATAGAATTAGAAACGTTAAAGAAAACACAAATGGAGGAAATAATAGAAAGGAAGAACTTAGGAAAGAAAACAGGAACTACAGAGGTAAGTATAACCAACAGACTACAAAAGATGGAAGAAAGAATCTCAGGTGTGGAGGATATAATGAAAGAAATCGATGTATCCATCAAAGAAAATAATAAATCTAAAAAATTCCTGACACAAACCATCCAAGAAATCCAAGACAACATGAAAAGACAAAACCTAAGAATAGAGGAAAAAGAAGATTCCTGTTTCCAAGGCCCAGAAAATATTTTCACAAAAATCATAGAAGAAAATTTTCCCCAATTTAAAGGAGAGGCCCATAAGCATACAAGAGGCCTACAGAACACCTAATAAATTAGACCAGAAAAGAAAATCCTCCCACCACATAATAATCAAAAGAGTAAGTATAGAGAACAAAGAAAAAAACACTAAAAGCTGCAAGGGAAAAATGCCAAGTAACATATAAAGGCAAAACCATCGGAATCACACCTGACTTCTCAACAGAAATTATGAAAGCCAGAAGGGCCTGGACAAATATCATGCAGACCCTAAGAAAGCACAGATATCAGCCCAGGCTATTATACCCAGCAACAAGATAGACAAACCCTTAGCCAAACTAACTAAAAGGCAGAGAGAAACTATCCAAATCAACAAAATCAGAAATGAAAAGGGGGACATAACTACAGACACTGAGGATATCCAAACAAGTATTAGGTCTTACTTCAAAAGTCTATATGCCACAAAATTTGAAAATCTAAATGAAATAGAAAATTTTCTCAATCAATTCCACTTACCAAAGCTGAATGAAGACCAGGTAAATCAATTAAATAGTCCTATATCCCCTAAAGAAATAGAAGTTGTCATTAAATGTCTCCCATCCAAAAAAAAGCTCAGGGCCAAATGTTTTCAGCACAGAATTCTACCAGACCTTAAAAAAAAGCTAACACCAATACTCTTCAAACTATTCCACAAAATAGAAACAGAAGGAACACTATTAAACTCATTCTATGAAGCCACAGTCACCTTGGTACCTAAACCTCACAAAGACCCAATTAAAAAAAAAAGAAAGAAAGTTTCAAGCCAATCTCCTTCATGAAAATTGATGCAAAAATACTTGCAAATCAAATACAAGAACACATCAAAGATATTGTCCACTATGAGTAAGTAGGCTTTATCCCAGGTATGCAGGGGTGGTTTAATATATGGAAATCCATCAATGTAATCCACAATATAAACAAACTGAAAGAAAAAAACACATATGATAATCTCTTTAGATGCTGAAAAAGCATTTGACAAAATCCAATATCCATTCGTGTTTAAAGTCTTGGAGAGATCAGGAATACAAGGCACATACATAAACGTTATAAAGGCAATATACAGCAAGCCTATAGCCAACATCAAAGTAAATGGGGAAAAACTTAAATGAATCCCACTGAAATCAGGACAAGACAAGACAAGACAAGGCTGCCCACTCTCTCCATATCTCTTCAACATAGTTCTTGGAATCCTTACTATAAGGACTTCAAGCAATAAAACAATTAAAGGAGATCAAGGGGATACAAATTGGAAAGAAAAAGTGAAAATATCACTATTTGCAGATGATATGATAGTATACATGAGTGACCCCAAAAATTCTACCAGGGAACTCCTTCAGCTAATAAACACCTTCAGAAAAGTAGATGGATACAAAATTAACTCAAAAAAAAGTCAGTAGCCCTTTTGAATACAAAAGACAAAAGGACTGAGAAAGAAATTAGGGAAACAATACCTTTCACAATAGCCACAAAGGACACAAAGTACCTTGGTGCGACTCTAACCAAGCAAGTCAAAGACTTGTATGAAAAAAATTTCCAGTGTCTGAAGAAAGAAATAGAAGAAGATATGAGAAGATGGAAAGATCCCCCATGCTCATGGCTTGGCAGGATTAACATAGGATTAACATAGGATTAAAATGGCCATCTTACCAAAAGCAATCTACAAATTCAATGCAATTCCCATCAAATTGCCAACACAATTCTTTACAGACATTGAAAGAAAAATTCTCAACTTCTGAGATACAGAGCTAAACAGAGAATTCTCTGTAGAGGAATATAGAATGTCAGAGAAACACTTGAAGAACTGCTCAACATCCTTAGTCATCAGGGAGATGCAAATAAAAACAACTCTGAGATTTCACCTTACACCCATCAGAATGGCTAAGATCAAAAACTAAAGTGACAACACATACTGGAGAGGATGTGGAGGAAGGGGAACCCCTCCTCCATTGCTGGTGGGAATGTAAACTTTTACAACCACTTTGGAAATCAATCTGGTGCTTTCTCAGATAATTAGGAATAGTGCTACCTCAATATCAAGTTATAACACTCTTAGGTATATATATCCAAAATATGCTCAAGTATACCACAAGGACATTTGCTCAACCATGTTTGTAGCAGCTTTATTCGTAATAGCCAGAACCTTAAAAACAACCCAAATGTCCCTCAATGGAGGAATGGATGTAGAAATTGTGGTATAATTACACAATGGAATACTACTCAGCATTTAAAAACAAGGAAATCATGGAATTTGCAGGCAAATGGTGAGATCTAGAAAAGATCATCCTGAGTGAGGTATCCCCGAAACAGAAAGACACACAGGGTATATACTCACTCATAAGTAGATATTAGACATATAATATAGGATAAACATCCTAAAATCTGTACACCTACAGAAACTAATCAAGAAGAAGGTCTCTGGGTAAAATGCTCAATCCTCATTCAGAAAGGCAAAGAACATGGACATCAGAAGAGAGAGAAAACAGGGAACAGGACAGAAGCCTACTACAGAGGGCCTCTGAACGTCTCTACCCTGCAGGGTATCAAAGCAGATGCTGAGACCTATAACCAAAACTTGGGCAGATTACTGGGAATCTTATGAAAGAAGGGGGAAATAATAAGACCTGGAAAGGACAGGAGCTCTACAAGAAGAGCAACAGAACCAAAAAAAAAAAAAAATCTGTGCACAGGGGTCTTTTCTGAGACTGATATCCCAACCAAGGATCATTCATGGATATAACCTAGAACCCTTGTACAGATGCAGCCCATGGCAGTTTGGTGTCCAAGTGGGTTCCAAAGTAATGGGAACAGTTACTGTTTCTGACTTGAAGTGATTGGCTTGCTCTTTGATCACCTCCCCCTTAGTGGGGTGCAGCCTTACCATTCCACAGAGGAAGACACTGCAGCCACTCCTGATGTGACCTGATAGACTGGCATCAGAAGAAAGAAGAGGAAGTCCTCCCCTATCAGTGGACTGAGGGAGAGGTATGGATAGGGCAGAGGGAGAGAGGGTGAGTTTGGCAGGAGAGGAAGGAAGGAGCTACAGGTGGGATATAAATTGAACAAACTGTAATTAATAAAAAAACATTATAAAATAAAAAATAGATGACAAAGTTTGACAAGGGTCTCAAAGTTACAAGAATATATGTATTTTCTGTTAGGAAATAAAAAGAAAAGGCTAGGGTCAAACTAGATTAAAAATTATCATTTTGTTTTAAAAAATTAAGCTGAGATATTCAGATTTTATTTAGTTAATATAAGGTCATAGAAGGAAATAAGGAATATTCGATCAGAAGCTAGAACTGATGCTGGCAAATACCACACATTTTCTTCCACAATGGTTGCAGAATCAATCTGCCTTTAATAACCCAAGCAGATGTGGCAGGGGCAAAGTTTGTGGAAACCCATCTGGGACATGTCCCATTGTCTAAAATTAGAGAAACACTGTTGAAAATGTGCTCAGTCTGAAGTATAGATCTTGGCAGGCAAGTTCAAGGTTTAAGAAAATGCCAAATTCACCCATTGAGGTTTTTGTGTCCAAAAGAAATTCAATTCTATTCTATAAAAGCTTAAAAATTCAAGATGGAGGCAAATACAAGAATGGAATGGGCTATGATGCTAATCCACTGGTTCTCAACCTGGAAGTTACTGACCCCTCTTCCCCTGCATCATATCTGAAGACATTTTGTCAAAAAAAAAATTGGTTGGAGTTTCTGCTAAATCAATTAATTGGAAGATGAGGATGCTGTTAAACATTTGTGAAGACTATTCTTGGTTGTAAACTTGACTACATCTAGAATTAACTAAACCTCAAATGATAGGGAGCAATTGTGAAAATTTTTTAATTAAAATTTTTGAAGTGGAAAGATCTTCTTCTGAGCCAGTTCTTTGAGATAGGAAGATAAACAGTTAATCCAGATCTTTTGAGAGCAATAGAACCATAAAATCTGAGCCTTGGGAGCCCTGAAGAGAATGATACCCCAACCAAGGACAATGCATGGAGAGGACTTAGACCCCCTGCTCAAATGGAGCCCATGGGTAGCTCAGTCTCCGTGTGGGTTTTCCAGTAAGGAGAGCAGGGGCAGTCACTGGCATGAACTTGATTGCCTGCTCTTTGATCACGTGTCCTTGGCGAGACCACAGAAAAAGGGGATCCAGACAGTCCTGAGGAGACCTGATAGGCTAGAGTCAGGTAGTACGGGAGGATGACCTCCCCTATCAGTGGACAAATGGAGGGACATAGAGGGGTGAAGAGGGAAGAAGGGTGGGACTGGGAGGCAGTAAGGGAGGGGGCTACAGCCAGGATACAAACTGAATAAATTGTAATAAAATTGTAATTGAATAAATTGTAATAAAAAATAATAATGAAAATAAAACACTGTTAAACAATAAAAAATAAATAGACAGATAAATAAATAAATATTAAAGTATACATAATTTAGAATATTCAAAGCCAGTTTTCCCAAGTTGACCAATAGAGTTGAGACATGCACTTTGGAAAATTAGATTAGCTGAGTTCAATACATACTACGAAATCATAATAACCTAAACAGCATTGTTGCGATCATGCTGTGCCTGCCTGGAGTTACTCCATATTGGGTAAAATAGTGGCTTTTACAATGTGTTTTTTCCAGGGAGACTCCATTTTAAAGCAGCTCTTGATATATTTTGAGGACAAAGGATTCCTAAGAACCATGGGTAGACATATGAAGAGCACCATCAGTTCAGCAATGTCCACATGGCATAGAATGATAAACAACTTCTTCCTGGAAATAAAAAGAATGTCACCTGATAAATTTATTGGAATTGTAGATGCACGTGGATATGTTAAAATCTTATATCATATCATAATAAAATCCAACCCAAGTCCTTATGGGGCACTACCCTGATTTGATCATTAAACCTTGTATATAGAAGTCAAGTTACTTTACTGCATTTGGACATGTTAAGTATAATATATCAACAAAAATGAAAACAAAAAGGAAAATTAAAATCAATCAGGAATTTGACTTTTCAGTTTCAGTGTGAAAACAGTTAGGTGAAGTCAACATTCATTTAGAGTCAGAAACTACACTCCTCAGGGTAGTGATCACTTCTATTTCTTCAAATATTAGTCATTTCTAAGTGTTGGGATCTTTTATATTTTTCTAGTAATTTGGAAATACTGATTGTTGTAGGTAATAGTTAACCTGAGGTGCTGTGAAAAGACTAAGAAAATTCCTCTTATGTAACTATTTCAGTGACTAACTTTTTTTTCTGCCTATTCACTGTCCTTTGTCTTTTTAACTCTCTAGTAATCACTATTCCATTCCATTTTGCTAAGATACAGACCTTTTAGCTTCCACAAATAAGTGAGAACATGAGATGTTTATCTTTGTCTGGTAATTTTACTTAGCACAATGACATCTAGTCTAATTAAATTGTGAATGATGGAATTTCATTATTCCTGAATAATATCCCACTATGAATATTGTTTATTTTTAGTTCATTTGTTTACCAGTAGATACCTTGGTTGACTCCCTATCTTGAGTCTTGTAAATAATGCTGCAATAAACATGAACATATTAATATTTCTAATGTAATGATCAATTTCCTTTTATACTTATCAAGTAGTAAGGTTGTAGGATCATACAGTTGCTGTTTTTATTTTTCTTTCCATACTGTTTTTCATAATGGATACACTAAGTTACATTCACAGCATAATAGATTTGCTCACTTTCCTTTTGTTTTTTTTTCTACAGTATCTAGTCTTACTGGGATGAAGAGATGGGTTTCTACAGTTTGGCTGTGCCTTTCCCTAATGACTATTGCTATTGAGTTTTACGCATATATTTATTGGCCTGTTGTATTACTTCTTGCAGAATGTGTATTCAGATTTTTACCCTGTTATTCATTTTTATTAAGTGTGTGTGTGTGTGTGTGTGTGTGTGTGTGTGTGTGTATGTGTGTGTGATGTTGGGTATCTTCTTCTGTCACATCTCACCTTATTTTTGAGACAAGATCTCTCACAGAATCTAAAGCTCAATGGTTGGCCAAACTGGCTGATTCGGTGACCAGGGTTCTTCCTGTCTCCACCCCCACTTCTCTGTCCTGTTTTCCCATGTCTCTCCACAGATAAACAACCTTCCACATCATTCCCATTTTCTAATATAAAAGACATTTTGATAGTAGCTGAAAAGTCATGGTCTGCTTTAGTTCCAAAAATGAGGAATTGACATCTCCCTGTATGCTAAATGGGTGATGAAGAAGAAAAAAAATCGTAATGTAGGCGAGATTTAGCATGATTTCATCAAGAAGGTGTTGGGAAGATCAGTGGATTTCTTCGAAGCTGCCAACAACCAGAGTTGGACTAGAACCATTTAAAATACTTGAGGGGAGAATTCATGTCTTAACAGAATGACAAGGTCTGTCCTTACTACTCATAGACAGACATCTCTAAAACAGCAAATAATACTGTCTCTTTCTTCTATGTGCAGTTTCCTGCAATTTCCAATTTGGGATTTTTTCTTTTACAGAAATAGAAAAGGAGATGGGCATATGCATGCTTGGTTGCTAGCTCAGTAGGTTGAGCCAGCCTCGCTTGAGATGCTGAGATACTTAGCTCTCTTGGCAGTGCTTTTGCTCTTTTTGGTGATAGGACTTGGCAAGACTCTGTATTTCCTGCTATTTCAAGGGGCTGCCAGAATGAGCATTCTGGTGGGCATTTCAGCAGCTTTTACGCCGTGGTTTTCATGCTCTTGAATCTGTGATAAAATATCAGTATAAGTGATCCAATGGTTAAAACTCAAAAATATAAATTCATTATGTGATCAGTTTCAGAAATTTAAAAAACCTAAAAGTGCTGATTACTACATTCCAGTATTTGTCTTGGTTGTTTACCTACTGCTGAGTTCTGAGTTGCTTAATCAAATATCTCCCTAAAAGCCCTACAGTCATACTGCTTGAGCAGAAATCAGCAGGCCTTCAAAAGTAAAATAAAGCACCAAAAGAGATTAGCATACAACTCTATGCCACTGAAGATTTTTATTGACTCATGTATATCTAAAATCATAGTAGACGCTTTCAGAAAATCTCTTAACAAAGTACTTTCTTTAACCGGAACTTTTATACATTTTAAATTTTATCTTTTCTATGAAAATTACTGTTACATAGTACCTTTCGAGGTATTAGAATATGGGAATTACGTATGTTCATTGTTAACCTGAGTCAACATACACTTATTTATGAGTTATTACTCAACAAATATTTGCTTCTGTAGAGTATGAAAAGATTCTAAATAAGCAGAGCTACTATTTTGTACATTAAAGTCAAGTTCCCCATTTGTAATCTACTCTATTTTTCTATGAATGTGGAGTATAAATGTTGGATATGTGTTGATTCTATCCCATTTTTGTTGTAGTAAATAAAAACAGGTATTAGGCTAAATATTGTTATTTATTATTTTTTGCCCTATGATTATTACAACAGTGTTATTTACCCACTATTACAAATAATAAGACACAGACACCTGTTAGATTATATAATTGCCTATTTACCTTGGGCTGAGCAGATATTTCTACCTACGATGTCTCAATAACCTCACTATCTGGGAGCTAAAAGCATTCCTACTCCATTACAAAAAGTATAATGTATTTTATTTTTTCATATTGAGAATCACTAAACTGATCTCCAGAAGAGATGTCAAGTGTCATGCCCTCAAAAAATATTTCTGGTATACTTAGGTCCTTCCTTGCAACAGACTGAAGCCTTTTTATATGTGTGTTTTTCCAAATACATAGCCAACATCCTTTATAGTAATTGTTGTAACATTTTTATTCATTAAGCAAATATTTGTTTGATGTTGGATCTACTTAACACTGATGCAGCTGCTGGTCTTATGTGTTTTTCTTTTTATCACCATATACAATACCGTTAGTTTTAAAACAGTCATGATAGGATATTTATACCACATATTATACAAAGCACAACATTTATGACAAATATTATACTAAGGAAATTGGAAATTGGAAATTGGAAATCTACAAACTATGATTCTTTTTTACTCCTCAGAAACTTGGCTAGTAAACATTTTCTATTCATGTCTACTGAATGTTATATATAACATTCTTTGGTAATAGAAATACATGGGATAATAAAGGTACAGTGGCATCTTAGAAGCTACAAACAAGACTGTTAACTCTTCAAAGATTATATTATATTCATTTAATAAACATGGCACCAGCAGAATGTTTGATTCATGGTTGGTATTTTAAAATAAGTTAATAAAACCACTTATTTAAACATTTCTAAGCTATAAATATGAAATTCTTCACAATGTTTTTAGGGTTTTTTTGGTTGTTGTTCTTTGGGACAGGGTTTCTCTGTGTAGTCTTGGCTGTTTTGGAACTCACACTGTAAACTAGGCTGCCCTCAAACTCAGAGAACCACCTGCATCTGCCTCCCACCTGCTAGGATTACTCTTTTCTTTTCTTTTTTTTTATTTTAATTTTTCTTTTTAGGCTTTTGCTAATGAGGTTAAGCCTATAAATCTCTTGCAAGAACAGGATGCTTTAGTGATTAGCTCAGTTCTAAGTCTTGAAAATTCACTGACACAGAAGAAAGTTACTTTGAAGTCACAGAAAATTTCAAAACTTCATTTGTGGTTATTCTGAGATTTTTAAAATGTTTTATTGTGATTTCTCCTGTTTACTTTGATCATTTTAATAAGTAGGACCTTCAGAAATTTACTCTTCTTCTGTTATCTTGCAAACACATTGTGGTTTGTACCTCCTTCTTTCCATCCTTCCTTTTAGTTTGCTGATTTAGACCTTAGTTCCTGTGTAAATATTGATTTTAAATAACAACATAAAATTAGCATAATTTTGCAAGAACAACTATACCTATAATGAAAGGAAGAAAAACTGGATTCAGTTTAAGAATGTTAGCAGTAACTGTGACAGTTTCATTTTTTGCATATGTGTTTGTACATGTGTGTGCTATGTGTATATGCAGGTTTTGGAGGTTGACATACAAGTCTTCCAGGCTCATGAGTCACCTTATATTTGAGCCAAGATCTCTCACTCTAACCCAGGGCTCACTGATTAAGCTATTCTACTTTAGCACCTTGCTCCAGAAACCTCCTATTCCTGCCTCTTGAGGGCTGAGCTGGGACTAGAGGCAGCCATGTAACCTTCTAGACATTTATTTATTTGCTAAGGATCTGAATTCAGTTCCTCACAGTTGGTATTTTGTTCTTGTTTTGTTTTCCTACTGAGTCATCTCCTCAGCCCTATTGCTTCTTTTGTGAATTCTGAAGCAAACATGGCAATCCCCCAAAGAAGTAAAAGTTCCCTGTGTTCTTTGCTTTTTTTCTAGAATTAGTGTTTACCTGAGCTGAGCTACTCACATTTGCTGGGGCTTTACTGGTTGTTTACAGTCTAATGTCAAGAAGCTTTTCTTGTGGCTTTCATGATGGTTGGTCTCACTTTGATTTATGGAAGGCATAACACTATGAGTTCTTAGTTTGCCATCCTTTTGAATTTTATATCTCTATTACCTAGATTTTGGCATCTATGACTATAAATCATCTTCCCGAAGGCCCTGGAGCATGAGTGGTTACAAATCCACTGGAAAATAATGCTAAATAATTTGAAGGCTCTTTAAACCAGCTGAGGTAAAAATTTACCATCTGTTTTGAAACCACATAAGAAGATAAAATTATAGGTAGCTGACACGTAACTCTTTCAAGAAGAAAAGAAGCCTTGGTCTGCTGAATTCAGAGCTGCTTATTTCTCAGCGGAGTCTAGTGCACACTCAGAAGCAATACCAGGGAAGTGAAGGAGAAAGCGCAGATCAGCTGGGTAATTAAGAGATGCATGCTTACTTAACATTTGTTAAAACCAAACCCTCAAGGCGATCATGATCTCCTTCTAAAATTAGCTTTGCTTGCACCTGTGAGTTACAAAATATAGTGGAAATGGAATGATGATTCTGAACTACCTCTTAAACTTTCAATGCAAAAAATAGAGTTTAGTCAAGATAGTTGTCTATGTTCAAAATTGCCCTTCTGTTATTTGACCGTTGATGCTCACTGTAGCAGGCATGGTTTTTGCTCATTCATCGAGTTAACACATACAAGTTGAACACTGGACACTTCAACTTAATCGTTGTTAAGTAAGATTTTTAAAAGTTTTTAAATTTATTTTTATGTATTACAATTTATTCATGTTGTATCCCAGGTGTAGCCCCTCCCTCATCTATTCCCAATCCTACCCTCCCTCCCTCTTCTCCTCCCATGCCCCTCCCCCAGTCCAATGATAGGGGAGGTCCTCCTTCCCTTCCCTCTGACCCTAGCCTGTCAGGTCTCATCAGGACTGGCTGCATTGTCTTCCTCTGTGGACTGGTGAGGCTACCCCCCCTCAGGGGAGACGTGATCAAAGAGCCAGCCACTGAGTTCATGTCAGAGACAGTCCCTGTTTCCATTACTAGTGAACCCACTTGGAGACTGGCTGTCTCCCACTTGCTGTCATGGCTATATCTGTGCAGGGGTTCTAGGTTATCTCCACAAGGAGAGCAACAGAACCAAAGAATCTGGGCACAAGTGTCTTTTCTGAGACCAATACTCCAACCAAGGACCCCTGCACAGATGTAGCTTTTTAAAATATTTTTATAACAGTAATGTAATTATTATACAAATCAGCTAGTTCTTATTTCTATGACAGTTCACCCATGGAAAGTTGATAACTCGTTATAATTATTGAACTTTATTTTAAACAAAGTTTTTTGTACAGAACATTTAAATGTTTGTGAGAACTAGGTGTCTTCCACTGAGATCAATAGACATAGTCCTGCATCAGTTTTCTGATGATGAAATGCGAACATTGGAAGGATAAATGGATACAAGGGGGCTTGCTAGAGAAGAGAGACCAAACAATAAAGTTGTAAGCAAGAGAAAAGAATTCAGAAAGTTCTGGGTAGCCTCAACAGCTCTACAGTCTTGTCCAGGTGCAACCCACTGGCTGTTTGACTGTTCACTAAAAAATCAAGGTGAGAGCAATGAGTCTGAATGACTATCATCCAGTTACGTATCAGTGAATTAAGAAACAATTAGGAAGCAGAGTTGCAAGGTATAGTGGTGAACTCCTACAAGCCCACATGCACTGAAGGTAGGAGCAGGAGGAGAATAAGTGCAAGACTACATAGAAAAATTCCTTCTCACTGTGGGTACAAAAGTGTGCATTTATGTATATGTATATATGAAGGGCTGAAGTTGTAGTCCATGTATAAAGCACTTGCCTCGCATGAGCAAAGTCAAGAGTTCAACTACTACTACCAAAGTAGAGTTTCCTAAAATCTGTATTATATCATATATATAATAATTATATATTATAATATATAATACATATTATAGAGTTAGAAAGCACATCACTGACTGGCTGGCCTGAAGTGCTTTGCCAAAGGCACATGTATGCCATTGGATATAACTTATATTTAGATTAGGTCAATAGTTATATTGGTGTATGAATTAAAAAAAAACAATGAACATTGTCGTTTTTGGTGAAACTTATTATATATAAATCACATACACAAAAGTTGATTACAACATGCAAACCTATTAAAAACATGCCTATGAAAACTTTGGGAACATAAATTAGCAAACAATGATGTCATCTTTAGATTATCAGAAATTTACTTCTGATATAACACTGGAGATCAAATCTTAAGAACAAAACAACAAAAACCTTCATTTAAAATCCCAGTAAAGGAGGGGAAGAAGAGGGACAAGATGACGGCGCCAGGAGAACACTGCATCTGAGGAGCAGGAGAACATTTTCCGTACAGTGACCAAGAGACTGAACTCTGGGCCCTAAAACAACAGCAATCGTGTTTCCCAGGTGAGAGGAAACCCCCACAGCGAATCAGTTGGGTCCACTCTCAGGTCACCCAGCCAGAACCCAGAAGAGATCCCGAGGTTGAGCAGGCACTAGGTCACCAGACCAGAGCCACATGCTTGCATATCCTGATCACCATCCCAGGCTGATCGGTGGGCACAAAAAACACCAGAGACTGGGAGTCCCAGTTGCAAGAAAACCTCACAGGGAAGGAAGGAAGGAAACAGTACTGACTTGGGTCACCCAGTCTTTCCCTAGAAAAAGTCTCGCAGACCAGCAGGTACAAGTCTCCATCACTGAACTGGGCTCCAGCCATGGGCACAGACAGTTGGGGCGCACACAGCTCTCTGGCACAGACATAGCTGTGTGCCCCAGGGCAACAGAGACTGGAAGTCACTGTGGAGAGAAGTCCTCACAGGAAACAAAGCAAAGGGGACAGACTTAGGCCACCAAGTATATCCCTGGAAAAGGCCCCGCAGATCAGACCAGCCCAGGGACCAGCTGTGCACCAGACAGCCTGCTGTTATCAGGAGAATGGTACTCACCGGCCATAGATTACCACTTGGGTACTGGGGCACACAGCCTCAGACCTACAAAAGCCTGGAATCCCAGAGATCAACCCCCAGATACTGCTCCAAGGGGTGACCAGTTATTCCTAACAAAACTGACCAAACCACAAGACACAGAGGTTACAGCAGCAGATCACTAAATTTACAGCAAGAAACCCAGAAGCAGTACAGCTGTCTTCAGGACTTCTCCAGGTGAGAGGAGAGCCCTCTCAACTAACAAGGACCACAGTTACCACTCAGGTCTCTATGCCTGAGGTGAGCAGCAGCAACTCCTGAAAAACACTGGCCATCCAGTGAATATACCCAAAAAGCTGAGAAGGTTTCCTTCAGGAAAAACCATCTTCCTGCCAAGGGGATTCTCTCCACCACAGGATTCGAGGAACCACCAGAAACTAACACCAAACAACTAAGATAGCCCAGTGGGTAGAAGCCAGCATAAAAGCTCAACCAACAAAAGACAAAGCAATATGGCATCTCCAGAACTCAGGGGCAAGTAGCCCTGGACACCTCAGCATAATTGAAATCCAAGAAGATGACCTAACATCTATGCTCATGAAGACGATAACAGAAGAAACAAATAAAATGTGTAAAGACCTAAACTCAAACAGATTATTGCCATCAGTAAAGAAATAGAGGAAGATAAACTCAAACAGATTATGGCCATCCGTAAAGAGATACAGGAAGTTGCAGCCAAACATTTTGTGGCCTTTAGAGAGGAAATGCTTAAATCACTGAATGAAATAAAAGAAACAGAAGATTGTTCAAACAGCAGAAGGAATTGATGGAAAAACAGGAAAATACAGTCAGACAGGTGAAGGAAATCAACAAAATGGCTCAAGATCTGAAGATAGAATTGGAAAAATTAAAGAAAATATAAATGGAGAAAATTGTAGAGAGAAAGAACTTAGGGAAGAAAACAGGAAGTACAGAGGCTAGCATAACCAATAGACTAAAAGAGATGGAAGAAAGAATCTCAGGTGTAGAAGATACAATGGAAGAAATAGATGTATCTGTCAAAGAAAATGTTAAATCTAAAAAATTTCTGACACAGACCGTCCAAGAAATTCAAGACAACATAAAAAGACAAAACCTAGGAATAATAGAAATAAAGGAAAAAGAAGATTCTCTGCTCCAAGGCCCAGAAAATATTTTCAAATTAAAGGAGGGTCAACAAGAATACAAGAGGCCTACAGAACACCCAATAAATTAGACAAGAAAAGAAAATCCTCCCACCACATAATAATCAAAACAATAAGTATACAGAACAAAGAAAACATACTAAAAGCTGCAAGGGAAAAAGGCCAAGTAACATATAATGGCAAACCCATCAGAATCACAACTGACTTCTCAACAAAGACTATGAAAACCAGAAGGGCCTGGATGGATATCATGCAGACCCTAAGAGAACACAGATTTCAGCCCAGACTGCTATACCCAGCAAAACTCTCAGTTCTCATAGAAGAAAACAAGATATTCAATGACAAAACAAAAAAAAAATTCAACAATACATACACACAAATCCAGCATTACAGAAGACACTAGAAGGAAAAATACAACCCAAAAAACTAGCTACTTTCAAGAAAACACAGGAAATAATTAACCTCACTACAGTAAAACAAAAAGCAACCAAGCACACAATCTTATGACCACAGCAAAAATCACAATCAAAGGATTTAACAGACACTGGTCATTAATCTCTCTCAACATCAATGGACTCAATTCTCCAATAAAAAGACACAGACTAAGAGAATGGATGCGAAAACAAAACCCAGCAATCTGTTTTTTACAAGAAACAAACCTAAGTCAAAAAGATAGATATTACCTGAGGGTAAAGGGTTGGAAGACAGCTTTCCAAGAAAATGGAACCAAAAAGTAAGCAGGAGTAGCCATTCTAATATCTGATAAAATAGGCTTTCAATCAAAATTAATAAAAAGAGATAGGGAAGGACACTTCATACTCATGAAGGGAAAATTCCACCAGGATAACATCACAATCATGAACATCTATGCCCCAAATACAAGGGCACTCACATATGTAAAAGAAACATTGATAAAACTTAAACCACACAGAGATCCCCACACATTAATAGTGGGAGACTTCAACACCTCACTCTCAACAAAGGGCAACTAAACAGAAATTAAACAAAGAAACAATATCTCTAACAGAGGTCATGAATCAAATGGACCGCACAGACATTTACAGAACCTTACACCCAAACACAAAAGAATTTACCTTCTTCTCAGCACCTCAAGGAACCTTCTCCAAAATAGAACACATAGTTGGTCACAATGCAAGCCTCAACAGATGCAAGAAGATTGAAATAATCCCTTGTATCCTGTCTGATCATCATGGAATAAAGCTGGACCTCAACAACAACAGAAATAACAAAAAGCCTACACACACATGGAAACTGAACAATTTGTGACTAAATGACAGCTGGGTCAGGGAAGAAATAAAGAAAGAAATTAAAGTCTTTCTAGAACTCAATGAAAATGAAGACACAACATACCCAAAATTGTGGGACACAATGAAAGCAGTGCTAAGAGGAAAGATCATAGCAGTAGTGTCTTCAAGAAGAAATTCAAGACAGCTCATTCCAGCAACTTAATGGCTCACTTAAAAACCCTAGAAAAAGAAGAAGCAGACACACCAAAAAGGAGTAGATGGCTGGAAATAACCAGACTCAGGGCTGATATCAATCAATTAGAAAAAGATAAAACGATTCAAAGAATCAATGAAACCAAGAGCTGGTTCTTTGAGAAAATCAACAAGATCGACAAACCCTTAGCCAAGCTAACTAAAAGGCAGAGAGACACCATCTGAATCAACAAAATCAGAAAAGAAAAGGGGGACATAACTACAGACACTGAGGAAATCCAAACAATCATGAGGACTTACTTCAAAAGTCTATATGCCACAAAATTTGAAAATCTAAATGAAATGGACAATTTTCTTGATTGATTCAACTTACCAAAGCTGAACCAGAACCAGGTAAATCAATTAAATAGTCCTATATCCCCCAAGAAAATAGAAGCAGTCATCGAAAGTCTCCCATCCAAAAAAGCCCAGGAAAGGATGGTTTCAGCGCAGAATTCTACCAGACCTTCAAAGAAGAGCTAACTCAAATTTTCTTCAAACTATTCCACAAAATAGAAACAGAAGGAACATTACCAAACTCATTCTATGAAGCCACAGTCACCTTGGTACCTAAACCTCACAAAGACTCAACAAAGAAAGAGAATTTCAGGCCAATCTCCCTTATGAACATTGATGTAAAAATACTCAACAAAATACTTGCGAATCGAATCCAGGAACACATCAAAGATAACATCCACTATGACCAAGAAGGCTTCATCCCAGGTATGAAGGGGTGGTTCAGTATATGGAAATCCATCAATGTGATCCACCATATTAAGAAACTGAAAGAAAAAAAAACATGATAATTTCCTTAGATGCTGAAAAAGCATTTGACAAAATCCAACATCCATTCATGTTTAAAGTATTGGAGAGATCAGGGATACAAAGCACATATCTAAACACAGTAAAGACGATATACAGCAAGCCTATAGCCAACATCAAACTAAATGGAGAGAAACTTAAAGCAATCCCACTAAAATCAGGGACAAGACAAGGCTGCCGACTTTCTCCATATCTCTTCAACATAGTTCTAGAAGTCCTTTGTAGAGCAATAAGACAGTTGAAGGAGATCAAGGGGATACAAATTGGAAAAGAAGTCAAATTATCACTATTTGTAGATGATATGATAGTATATGTGAGTGACCCCAAAAACTCTACCAGGGAAATCCTACAGCTAATTAACACCTTCAGCAAAGTGGCCGGATACAAAATTAACTCCAAAAAATCAGTAGCCCTCCTGTATACAAAAGCCAAAAGGGTTGAGAAAGAAATTAGAGAAACAATACCCTTCACAATAGCCACAAAAGACATAAAGTGCCTTGGTGTAACCCTAACCAAGTATGTCAAAGACTTGTATGAAAAAAATTTTCAGTCTCCAAAGAAAGAATCAGAAGATATCAGAAGATGGAAAGGTCTCCTATGCTCATGGCTGGGCAGGATTAACAGTAAAAATGGCCAGTTTACCAAAAGCAATCTACAGACTCAGTGCAATTCCAATCAAATTACCAACACAATTCTTTAAAGGCCTTGAAAGAAAAATTCTCAACTTCATATGAAATAACAATAAACCCAAAATTGCTAAAACAATCCTCTACAATAAAAGATCTTCTGGAGGTATCTCCATCCCTGATCTTAAGCTCTACTATAGAGCAACAGTAATAAAAACTGCATGGTACTGGCATAGAAACAGAATGGTGGATGAATGGAACCGAACAGAGGACCCAGAAATAAACCCACACTCTTGGACACCTGATCTTTGACAATGATGCCAAAACCATGCAATGGAAAAAAGATAGCATCTTCAACAAATGGTGCTGGTCTAAATGGATATTTACATGTAAAAAAAACGCAAATAAATCCATACTTATCACCCTGAAAAAACTAAAGTCCAAGTGGATCAAAGAGCTCAACATAAAACCAGACACATTAAATCAGTTAGAAGAAAAAGTGGGGAAAACCCTAGAACTCATTGGCACAGGAGAGAACTTCCTGAACAGAACATCAACAGCACAGGCTCTAAGAACAACAATCAATAAATGGGACCTCATGAAATTGAAAAGCTTCTGTGAAGCAAAGGTTACCATCATCAAAACAAAACGACTGCCAACAGATTGGGAAAGAACCTTCACTAACCCTTTACCTGACAGAGGGCTAATATCCAGCATATATAAAGAACTAAAGAAGCTGAAAAGCAGCAAACCAAGTAATCCAATTAAAAAATGGGGAACAGAGATAAACAGAGAATTCTCAATAGAGGAATATCGAATGGCAGAGAAGCACTTAAAGAAATGCTCAACCTCATTAGCCATCAGGGAAATGCAAATCAAAACAACCCTGAGATTTCACCTTACACCCATCAGAATGGCCAAGTTCAAAAACTCAAGTGACAACACATGCTGGAGAGGTTGTGGGGAAAGGGGAACTCTCCTCCATTGCTGGTGGGAATGTAAACTTGTACAACCACTCTGAAAATCAATCTGGCGCTTTCTCAGACAACTAGGATTAGTGTTCCTCAAGATCCAGCCATACCACTCCTAAAAGAGGCTCAAGTGTACAATAAGACTTTTGCTCAACCATGTTTGTAACAGCTTTATTTGTAATAGACAGAAGCTGGAAACATCCCAGATGTCTCTCAGCTGAAGAATGGATGCAGAAATTGTGGTACATCTACACAATTGAGTATTACTTTGTAATGAAAAATAAGGAAATCATAAAATTTTCAGGTAAATGGTGGGACCTGGAAAGGATCATCCTGAGTGAGCTGTCCCAGAAGCAGAAAGACACACACAGTATATACTCACTCATATAGACATATAACATAGGATAAACCTAGCAAAATCTGTACATCTAAAGAAACTAATCAAGAGAGAGGACCTTGACTTAAATGCTCAATCCTCATCCTGAAAGGCCAAGAGGATGGACATCAGAAGAAGAAGGAAACAGGAAACGTAGTAATCTGCCACAGAGGGCCTCTGAAAGGCTCTGCCCTGCAGACTATCAAAGCAGACGCTGAGACTTATGGCCAACTGTTGGGTAGAGTTCATGAAATCTTATGTAAGAAATGGGAAATAGTAAGAGCTGGAGAGGACAGGAACCCCACAAGGAGAGCAATAGAACCAGAAAAATTGAATACAAGGGTCTTCCTGGAGACTCATACTCCAACCAAGTACCAGGCATGGAGATAACCTAGAACCCCTGTACAGATGTAGCCCATAGCAGTTTAGTGTCCAATTATGTTAAGTAGTAATGGGAGGAGGGACTGTCTCTGACATAAACTGATTGGCCTGCTCTTTGATCACCTCCTCCGAGGGAGAAGCAGCTTTACCAGGCCACAGAAGATAACAATGCAGCCACTCCTGTTGTGATCTGATTAAGATCAGAAGGAAGGAGAAGAACTCCCCCATCAGTGGACTTGGGGAGGGGCATGTGAAGAACGGGGAGGGAGGGTGGGGTTGGCAGGGGAGGAGGGAGGGGCTTATGGGGGATACAATGTGAATAAAGTGTAATTAATAAAAAAAACCTCAGTAAATCATTCTAAATTAGAACAGCGAATGGAGAATTGTCAAGAAAATCCATGAAAATGAAATAAGGAAGGTAAATATTTCTTGTATTTGAACCAAAGCCTTGCTTTCACTCTTGAGATCAGCAAAGTGTACAGTCCATTTCTGCAAATGCCTATTATTTCCTCTACTCCAAGTCAGAGATTTCTTTTCTTGAGAGGATTAGACTGCAAGCATTTCTCATCTTACTCAACTACCTATTCTGGATCAAGTCCTGGATGAATGCGTGCAGGTAGTGGTAGATATTTCAGTTGCCCAGTTCCCACTCCGGAATAGACAGTCTGCTTAGAGTGTTGGTGGTTTAGATAGTGAAGGTCTGACCACCTTCTCTGTAGCCTCATGGTTCAATGCACAAAGGCCAGACAAGAAGGCCATAGTATGCTTACTCTATTCATTCTTTATCAACACCTTAACTGCTTGAGAGGTTGGATATTGTTTCTGCTCACAGATCCACATCATTGTCTTTTTGCTATGTTTTTTAGCCCTGATATTTGCAAAAAGTATGGGGAAGAGCAGAGGCAAGGTAAAAGTAGAATCTACTCTTAGAAAGAGGGGACTTATTTAAATTTCATCTTAGTATAGAGAGGGAAAAACCTTTGAGTACTTTTTTAATTTTAATTTTATTTTTATTAATTACAGTTTATTCACTTTGTATACTAACTGTAGCCCCCTCCCCTCTAAATCCCACCCTACTTCCCTCTTCTTCTATGCCCCTCCCTCAGTCCAATGATAGGGGAGGTCCTCCTCCCCTTCTATCTGACTCTATTCTATCAGGTCTCATCAGGAGTGGCTTCATTGTCTTCCTCTGTGAACTGGTAAGGCTGTCCCCTCCTCAGCTGGAGGTGATCAAAGAGCCAGCCCCTGAGTTCATGTCAGAGACAGTCCCTGTTCCTATTGGGGAACCTTCTTGGACATTGAGCTGTCACGGGCTACATCTGTACAGGGGTTCTAAGTTATCTCAATGCATGGTCCTTGGTTGGAGTATTAGTCACACAAAAGACCCTTGCGTCCAGATTTTTTGGTTCTGTTCCTTTCCTTATGGAGTTCCTGTCTCCTCCAGGTCTTTCTATCTCTCTCTTCTTCCATAAGATTCCCTGCACTCTGCCCAAAATTTGGCTATGAGTCTCAGCGTATGTTTTGATACCCTGCTGGGTACAGTCTTTCAGAGGCCCTTTGTGATAGGCTCCTGTCCTATTCCCTGTTTTCTCCCTCTTCTGATGTCCATCCCATTTGCCTTTCTGAATGATTAGCTTCTTTAGGTGTACAGATTTTAGTATAATTATATTATATGTCTTGCTCAACCATGTTCATAGCAGCTTTATTTGTAATAGCCAGAAGCTGGAAACAACCTAGATGTCCCTCAGTTGAAGAATGGATACAGAAATTGTGGTACATTTACACAGTGGAATACTACTCAGCAATGAAAAATAAGGAAATCATGAAATTTGCAGGCAAATTGTGTGATTTAAAAAAGATCATTCTGAGTAAGGTATCCCAGAAGCAGAAAGACACACATGGTATATACTCACTTATATGTGGATATTAGACATATAATATAGGGAGTACTTTTAAAAACCATGGAGACTATAGTGAAGAGTAATTGAAAAGAAAGTAAAGACACAGTCAACTGTGTAAGCTACAGAGTTTGCTAAAAAAAAAAAAAAAACAGAATGGAATAACTAGGAACCATAATTTTGGTCAAACAACAAATAAAACAACAATTAAGAATCAAAACTTACCTCAAGTTTTTTCTTTTAAAAAAGATAAACTTTGACAAGATTATCTTGTTAGAACAATTCATGTTCCAGAGAATTATAAGATGCATAATCACCAGGAAATTAATGGAGTGTAACAAAGAGAGCTGCCAGGAAAAGAGAAAGACCAAATTCTATTTCTAAAAAAGTCATTCCAGAATGCTATTGGCATCTCTACTTAAGGAGCCTTTTTAAGGAATAGCATCCAAGACTTAATACTTGACTGAATAGTCAGACTTCACTAGGGTAACTTAACCAATCACTAAATAAATTGTAGATGTATTCAGACCCAATACCAAAATGTGTTGCTTTCTGTTTTCTAGAATGTCCAGTTTTCAATGGACATGTATGAATCATGCCAAGAAACAAGTACAATCACACACCAGGATAAAAACAAAAAAGTATCATAAGCAGGCAGAGAAAATAACAAAATATCCTATTTTAAAGAAAAAATACTATAAACACACTAATTGAATCAAAGGAAACTATGATTGAAATAAATAAAAGTATAATTCAGTGCCCCCTTAACACATAAAATATAAATAAAGAGAAAGAAAGCAAAAAAGTTGAGCCAGATGGAGAGGCTCAAAGGAATTGAAAAATATGCTCCCCAAGAGAAAAAAAAAATCACTGGAGACACTCAACAATATATGTGAATGGAGAGGAGATATTGGAAGAAAGAGAAAGAGGTTCCCTGAACCTAAGATCAGATGCTTTATAAAAGGAATAAAGAGAAGAAAGTCCCCCAACACATTTAGGTCTAACATAGGTGTAAACATTGTACCAGAAGAGAAAAGAGACAGAAAAAATACTATTCAAGAAAAGAGAAGCAGAAATTTCTCCGTTTCTGAAAACCAATAATCTACACACCAAGGAAGCTCAACAAACCCCAGGGAAGATTTACACAGACACACAAACCCCTCAGACAAATCACAGCAAAGACAATAAAGGCAAAGATGAGGAGAAAAGTTTGTAATTACCAACAAGAAAGAGGAAGAAGAGGAGGAGAAGAAGAAGGAGGAGGACAGTAGCAGCAGCAGCAGCAGCAGCAGCAGTAACAACAACAAAATAATCCTGTTCCTTCTAGGAAAAAACCCTGAGTGAGATCCTGTGCTGGCATCCCATCAGAAATAGATGAGGTAAACATCATGGAACAACAGACTCATCTGAAAGCAAACTGACAACCAGCTGTATATCCAGAAAAGCTACATTTTAAAACTAAAGCTGAAATTTAAAAAAACAAACAAACAAGCAAAAAACAAAAACAAAACAAAAAAAACCTTGCAGAAGAACGGTGAGACAATTTCATGTTAGCAGACCTTAATTTACTAGACTAATTAGTGGAATTGCTTAAGCTACAAGCAAATGATCCCAGATTCTCAGACACAAGAAAGGTCACAAATAAAGCAACTGTGTGGCCATATGACAGTATAAAATATGTGTTTCTTTTTTGTTCATTTAACCAATTAAGAACAAAAATATAAATTATCAAAGGTAGTTTTTGGCCCATTATCATACAGAAATGAGCTGTTCATTACATAAGTTCTAACAATATAAAATGAATGTAGGTGGGAGAAAACTACAGAACTAGGGAAATAATTATTACAGATGATAAAGTCATCATTATAAAAGTACATTGTCAGGTTTGTACTATTTCTTGAGGTGATATGTATAGCAATAATACTACAAAATGCCCATAGTAATTTTTCTGCTTGTCATAAATTTTTGTTATTCATTTTTCCAAGGCAGCTTTTATTACTCCAAAGGTGATGGAGTGACTCTCTCAGATGAGTTGAGGCAATGTGAATGAGCAAGAACAATATTCTGTGCACAGGCATTGACTTATGTCTTGATTAAACCTATGATGCAAAATGTAA
Organism: Psammomys obesus; assembly: GCF_907164565.1. Taxonomy (NCBI): domain Eukaryota; kingdom Metazoa; phylum Chordata; class Mammalia; order Rodentia; family Muridae; genus Psammomys; species Psammomys obesus. The sequence continues at coordinate 331,154 of NW_026590503.1, forward strand.
TAAACCTGTGGGGTGAAGGCTGCTAAGTGTGAGTTTTATACTTCATCTATAGTGTTCCTCTAAAGTTCAGAAAATCTCTAGGCATGCCTGGGTTCCCCAAGTCCTCAACTCCAAAATGAACAAACACTTTTTCCATTTTGTGCTCAAACACAGGATATTGTGTTTTCCAAAAAAGATAAATCATATGATATGGGCATAAGGAAAACATGTTCTCTGTTCAAGCCTCCTGGAAAATCTCCCGCTGAAAATTTATATTCACAGATCATTAAATTCATTTTAAAGGCATTATAGGATCCTGCTTAATGCTGATTTACCCACATATTCCAAGTTCAATCCTACTAACTTTGATTATATCAGTCATCAAAACAGGAGTTACAGCACTTTTTTTTTTTTTTTGGACTACACTCTAATTAAAGTAACCCCTTTCCAGAGATGAGGATTGTTATGTACTTTCAAACTTTTATTGTTCCATATAGCTACATATAGTACATGAATATGTAGAAGAAAACGTATGTGTTTCTCTACCAGTGTTAATTATCCCTCTCTGAATGAGTTTCCATCACTAATGTAGAAAGCACAACATGACAGAGCACAGGCATTGCCATAGGTATGTACATTCTCCTTTCTTATCATAAGGAGCCAAAAACCTGGGGCGAACTGTAATACCATGGCTCCTCCTATTCCCCTTATTAAACAGTCCCCTTTGATAATTTACAAAACCTGTGATATTAGTGTCAGTTCTTCCAAGAAGTTATCCAAAATAATTTTAAACAAAACCCTTATTATTATTATTATTTACAATTTATTCATTTTTGTATACGAGTTGTACCCCCTCCATCATCTCCTCCCAGCTCAACCCTCTCTCCTTATCCCTCTTCCCTAGCCCACTGAAAGGGGAAGTCCTCCTCCCCTACTACCTGACCCTAGCATATCAGGGTCCATCAGGACTACCTGGATCCTCTTCCTCTATGGGCTGGCTAGGTAGCCCCACCAAGAAGTGATCAAGGATCAGGCAACCAAGTTCATATCTCTACTAGGGAGCTCACATGGAGACTGAGCTGTCTATGGGCTACATCTGAGCAGGGGGTCTAGTTCCTCATTTATGTGAGGTATTCCAGAAGCTGAGAGACATGCAAAGTATATAGTCACTTAAAAGTGGATATTAGTCATATTATATAGGGTAAACATACTAAAATCTATAGACCTAAAGAAGCTAAACGACAAGGAGGACCCTAGGGAAGATGCTTAATTCTCCTTCAGAAGAGAAAACAGGATAGACAACAGAAATGGTAGAAGAGAGGAAACAGGACTGGAGCCTACCACAGATGTCCTCTGAAAGACTCCAACCAGCAGAGAATCGAAGCAGATGCAGAGTCACAGCCAAAGTTTGGACAGAGTGCAGGAGTCTTATAGAAGAAGGGGATGTTAAAAGGACCCAGAGGGGACAGGAGCCACATAAGGAGACCAACAAAGCCAAAAAAAAAAAAAAAAAAAAGCTGGGCCCAGCTAGTGGTCATACTACACTTTCCAGAAGTCCATATAGGTATTTAATTAATGGGTTTTGGACAACATAATTATGCATATCATGTATGTTAACAACAGGTTTGGGACAATTTTACTTGCATTCAGTGAAGTAAGTATTGCCTACCTCTCTGCTCTATATGTTTACTAGAGAATTGCTCCAATAATGCATTTTGATTAATAGTTACTAAGACCCCCTTTAGCTCCAGGGTTATCAGCCTGAGACATGATCAGCAGCTGCAGAATCATTGATATTTAATATTTGTTTACAATTCACCGTAGTGGCACATCTTTGGTCATACATACTTAAATTACTTGACTTTTAAGCGCAGGTGCCACCCAGCCGTCCATACCCATGTCATCCTTTTACTAAGGAAAAGGCCTAAGGCCTTTGCTGTGAATATCACTCAAAATATAAATAGCCTGGAATCCCTAGATGTGTGGAAAATTGATGAGAAATAGTAACTTTAAAATGCCTGAAGATGAAGTATTGAAATTTTTGGACGCATTAGAGGAAAGCACATTTGAAAATGATGACTTTACAGTGGCTTAGTCAAATGGAACCTTTAGGAAGTGTGACTGAGACCTAGAAGATCAAAACAAACAAACAGAGAACAAAACAAAAACAAAGCTGTAGCTGAATATGTGTTTGGAAAAAAAAAATCAACAAATCCCTCCACCCCAAATCACAGTAACCATAAATTATACAAGGAAATTTCCATACTGCAAATGTTTAAAAAATTACATTTCCCAACTACTCTAATGTTCTGGAGGTTACGTATATGTATGTAAAATATATATGTGTGCATAAAATATATTCACATTATACATATATTTATTATATTATGTATTTATACTTTCACACTTAATACGAAAAAAGAAGAGGGAGGAGGGAAAAGAGAAGAAGAAAGAGAATGTAGAGAGAAGGAGAGAGAGCAAGAGAACACCTTTGCATTAATATTATTAGGATGACATACACAGGGTATTCTGACTCTCTATAAAACCCTTCATCTGGTAAAACTCTTAGAATGCTGTTTTTATTTAAAATGTTAATATTAAAATTTCTATATCATTGCAAGATATTGTAATGATGAGCTTTCCATTGGTTCCCTTTATTTTTCTCTCCTGTGCATTTGCTACTCCTTACTCAACTGATTCTTACAAGGAGGAATGTCCCAGATCTGGAGGAGGACTTCTAAGACTATATGCAGAGAACCCATATACCACTCAGTGTCCTAGGAACAATATAATTTAATTTGTAGTTCAAATAGGCTGCTGGTCTTAATTCAACAGCAAGAGGCTTTAAGTGAGAAAATAATGTAGAACTGCATTTTTGTAAATGCATAGCTATTTCTACCTACATTGCATTATTTAGGAATTTCTATTATTCCAGCTTCCAGTTGCAGAATGAAACATGTAGGCTTGTGTGCCAAGCATGTAGATAGTATGGCTACAGATTCTGTAATCAAAGAGGAGACATTTTTCTATTTGACTTTCCGAGGCTCTGTAGCCATTTTAGGTTGAGATAATGAAAAGTCATCTAAAAGTGGTCTGTGTGTGTGTGTGAGCACACATGTGTGTTCATGTGTATAAGTGTGTGTGTTTCTGTGTGCACAGCATAAGATTTTTTTTCTCACTCCATGGTTGATTTGGTCTGTCTAAATTTTCTTTCATTGTTAACCTGACAATGTAGTACATGCGAGTTATACTTAACTCATATTTGATCTAAGGAATCATTGAAAATTTTGCTCACATAAAATAATTTTAATACTTGTTGAGACTGAAAAAGCAGAGCAACATATATAAATCCAGTGAATGTAAGAATGGACCCTATGACTTCACAGAGAAGACGGTAGTTAGTCTCCCTGTATTTCTAAGTTGGTCAGTCCTTGTGACCACAGTGTTTTCTCCCCTAGGTATTACGTTCTGAATGCTTACAGCCTAAAGAGTGCTCAGCACACATGTGTGCTGGTGGTACCGTTGTATTTGCTAACCATTAACTTACTCAGTTGCAGAAAAGCTTCACCAAAGAGTACTTTGTCTAGGTCCACAAGATAAGCAGATGCACCTGCGAGACAGCTCTCTCCACACTGACCAAGAAAAGTGATAGGTTTCATTAACTCAGGCAGCCTGCCTTTCAATCCATTAATTTATGTTTTTCCAAAATTGTGGATGAAATAATGTCACATTGATAATTGAGACTTCAACATCCATATTTGGGGATGCTGTTCCAGCTGTATCTTCTGCTTCCTATATAGGATTTTTTAAAAAACAATTTTTGGGTTTACACTGTGTATTTTATTTCCCATATATTACTAATAATTATTTATATTAAATAATTCTTGTTTAAAAAACAAAATTGTGGATGAATATATAGAGATGTCCATAAAAATGTTAAACAGCTCTTAGCAGCTTACCTTTTCCATCACAAGTAACCTTTGTTTTAATTCTTTTTTAATTAAATTTTTATTTTTTTTAATATTAGTTACAGTTTATTAACTTTGTATCCCACTCCCTCATTCCCTCCCAATCCCACCCTCCCTCTCTCATCTTATCCCTACACCTTTCCAAGTCCACTGATAGGGGAGGTCCTCCCGTCCTTTCATCTGACCCTAGCTTATCAGGTATCTTCAGGACTGGCTGCAAAGTCCTCCTCTGTGGCCTAGCAGGACTGCTCCTCCCTTGGGTGAGTGGGGGAGTCAAAGAGCCAGCCATTGAGTTCATGTCAGCAATACTCCTTGTTCCCCTTACTAGGGTTCCCACTTGGATACTGAGCTACCATGCGCTACAACTGAGCAGGGGTTCTAGGTTATATTCATATATGGTCCTTGGTTGGAGATACAGTCTCATAAGAGACCCCTATGCCCAGATATATTTGGTCCTTGCAGAGCTCCTGTTCTCTCCAGGTCATACTAACTCCCCCTTCTTTCATATAATTACCTGCACCCTGCCGAAGGTTTGGTTATGAGTCTCAGTATCTGCTTTGATACACTGCTAGATAGAGAATATCAGAGGCCCTCAGTGGCAGGCTCCTGTCCTATTACTTGTTTTCTCCTACTTCCAATGTCCATCCCATTTGTCTTTCTAAGTGAGGATTGATCATCTTATCCTGGGTCCTCTTTCTTGTTTATCTTCTAAATTCTATCTCATTCCTAAGACACATAGTTGCAAACTTTATTAGGATGAGATGGACTAGAGATTTATAGTCAATAAACTTCATATTATTTAAGAGAAATTACTGCAATAATTTTTTTAGGCTTAGATTTTTCATGGAACCTACTTTATTTAGGGTTCTTAAACACTTATACCTCCCTTCCACCCACTGACCGGAGGTACAGGAGAAACAAGGTTATTAGATAAAGGGGGTTTAGACTTCGTTAGAAGTAGTTCCTTGAGATGAGTGCACTCTTCATTGTCGGGATACTAGGAGTCCAATCCAAAGGCCAACACCAAGCAGCAACACGAATCAGCACAATGCAGAAGAACAGGACCAGTCAGTGAAAGCAGCAAGACTCAGTTGGATTGCCCCAAGAAGTTCTCTGGAATGTTTCTCTCTGTGAAGTCAAGTGTCAAAGCACAAAAACCAGTGAACGTGGGCTTCCTCTCCTCCAAGTCCATCCATGTATGCTCTCTGCTGGCCAAAGTTATGCCTCTCACACAAGCCAGCTCACAGCAAAACATCACACGACTCAACTGAGTCTTCAAAGAAACCAGAAACTTCAACTTTATATACCCTTGTTTGTTTGGTTTTTTAATTGTTCTTTCCTTTAACATTATCAATCAGCACACAATAAAATAAATATGAGAACCATAAATAAGAACTTTATATCATATTTTTAAATGAGTTGTTTATGTACAATAATCAAACAAAATAACCTTAAATTTCCATCAGTAGAGGGGCATCTGGGCTGTTTCCAGCTTCTGGCTATTACAAATAAAGCTGCTACAAACATGGTTGAGCAAATGTCCTTTTTGTGTACTTGAACCTCTTTTGGGTATATGCCTAGGAGTGATATGGCTGGATCTTGAGGAAGCGCTATTCCTAGTTGTCTGAGAAAGCGCCAGATTGATTTCCAGGGTGGTTGTACAAGTTTACATTCCCACCAGCAGTGGAGAAGGATTCCCCTTTCTCCACAACCTCTCCAGCATGTGTTGTCACTTGAGTTTTTGATCTTGGCCATTCTGATGGGTGTAAGGTGAAATCTCAGGGTTGTTTTGATTTGCATTTCCCTAATGGCTAATGAGGTTGAGCATTTCTTTAAGTGCTTCTCTGCTATTTGATATTCCTCTATTGAGAATTCTCTGTTTAGCTCTGTTCTCCATTTTTTAAGTGGAATACTTGGTTTGCTGTTTTTCAACTTCTTTAGTTCTTTATATATACTGGATATGAGTCCTCTGTCAGATAAAAGGTTGGTGATGATTCTTTCCCAATCTGTAGGCAGTCGCTTTGTTTTGATGACGGTGTCCTTTGCTTTACAGAAGCTTTTCAATTTCATGAGGTTTCATTTATTGATTGTTGCTCCTAGAGCCTGTGCTGTTTGTGTTCTGTTCAGAAATTTTCTCCTGAAGAATGGATGCAGAAACTGTGATACATCTATACAATGGAGTATTACTCAGCAATGAAAAATAAGGAAATCATGAAATTTGCAGGTAAATGGTGGGACCTGAAAGGATCATACTAAGTGAGTTGTCCCAGAAGCAAAAAGACACACACGGTATATACTCACTCATATAAACATACAACATAGAATAAACCCACTAAAATCTGTACATCTAAACAAACTAAGCAAAAGAGAGGACCCTAACTAAAATGTTCAATCCCCATCCTGAAAGGCAAAGAGGATGGACATCAGAAGAAAAAGAAAACAGGAAACAACCTAGGAACCTGCTACAGAGGGCCTTGAAAGCCAGAAGAAGAAAACAGGAAACAACCTCAGAACCTGCCACAGAGGGCCTCTGAAAGCCTCTGCCATGCAGACTGTGAAAGCAGATGCTGAGCCTGATGGCCAACTGATGGGCAGAGTGAATGGAATTTTATGTAAGAAGTAGGAAATAGTAAGAGCTGGAGAGGACAGGAACTCCACAAGGAGAGCAAAGAACAAGAAAATTTGAACACAGGGAACTTCCCAGAGACTCATACTCCAACCAAGGACTATCCATGGAGATAACCTAGAACCCTGACAATGCAGCCACTTCTGATGAGAACTGATAGACTAAGATCAGAAAGGAGAGGAGGACCTCCCCTATCAGTGGACTTGGGGAGGGGCATGCATGCAGAAAGGGAGGAAGAGTGGGACCGGGAGGGGAGGAGGGAGGGGCTTATGGGGGAATACAAAATGAATAAAGTGTAATTAATAAAAGTTAAATAAAAAATTAAAAAAATTTTCATCAGTATACAAAGTTACAAAAAATAAACGTAAATTTTTACACAAAATAAATTAAATTTCTGTCTATATACAATACAAATAACTTAAATCTACACAAAATAACCTTAAGTTTCTATCAATATACAATAATTACACAAATAACTTTAAATTTTTGTATATATTTCAATATACATTAATCCATACCAAAGTAAAATAACACATCAAATGATACAACTTTAATCTATGCTGCTTGAAATCTCTGCCTGTTCATCCAAAAAGTTAATGTTTTATGATGTAAAACATAATTGGAGCTTCCTTTAAGGCTAACTTCACTCAATAGTATCTTGTATTTTCATTAAGAAGGTAGTTCTTGGAAACACATTGCTTTGATTCCTCCCATTGACCAACTGTACCTTAGGATACAAATATTTCAGTATCAGTTTGTGAAATGAACCTGACATGACATCATATAAAAATAATAGCTATGTTTCTTCACTTGATAAGAATATAAAACAATGCCTTTAAGTGGATAGAAAGAAAGGTTTTTAAATTTCAGAGAAAATTCATTAATAATTGCTAACTAAGCTGATAAAAATAGGTACACTCCCCAGAAACTAGAACACTCTCACCTTCACTGGTGCAGTACCCTCATTCTCTTGTAATTTCCATTTCTCAGAATTTCCTAACTCTCATACAATTAATGGAAATGCTTCCTCCCATAAGGTCAAAGGTGCAATCAAAGTAGCACCCTTCTCTGAAAAGATGAATTAGTTTAATCTTCTGTAGTTCAGTGAGACTCAGTTTCAGGACCTTTGAACCTTTCACTAAAAGGCAGAGTAGCTGCTCAAAACAGTTTCATTTTTGGAGTCTCTGACACCCATATTGCAGTAAATAGCAAAAATATGAGAGTAAATTAAAATAGTATGAGAAGATCTCTAAGATTTAAAGAAAAAAATTAAAAACATTTGAGCCTTTAAGTTCAGTCAAACTTTAAAATAATTTTCTATATTAAAAAAAAATTGTATTGGGGAAATGGCTCATTTGTTAGAGTGCTTGCTGTGAAATCAAAAGACCTGAGTTTAAGTCCTCGGTACCCATGTAAAAGCTAGGTGTGGCCACATATATCTGTACCCCAACATTGGCGAAGGAGACAAACAGATACGGGAAGTTGATAGCAATTGTAGCTGAAATAATGAGCTTCTAATGCATTCAGAGATCCTGTCTCAAAGAACAGGTACAGGGAGCTAGAAAGATGGCTCAGCAATTAAGAACTCCTACTGTTCTTACAGAAAACTTGAAATGTGTCCCCAGCACCCACATTGGATGTCTCACAACTACCTGTGACTTAAGCTCCAGGGAATTCAATAACTCTCTCCTCACCTATCTTCTACATATGTTGGTATAACGTTCTTTTAAAATGTATACACCTTACCCTTGTTCATTCAAATGCTGATTTCTACCCCCCACTCTCTGATTTCAATCTGGATATTGCATTCTAAACATCCTGTCTCAACTTGGTGTAAACTTCCAAATAAAGCAACTAGACACAATGTTGAGCTGGGAGGAGCCAAAGGACAGGAAAGAGGGGAGAAGCTAGAGGGCAGGAAATGAGTGGGAGGAGAAGGGGTGAGAGGAGAGCTGGGAGAAGAGCTGGAGGAGAGATATTGGAGGACATGGAGCATGAACCAGACCTAAGACTTCACAAAAAGCAAGTACAATGTGGGAAATCTAAATGTTAGGAAACTATTAGGGCTTGGAAGTTCAGGATGGAGTAACTATTGCCCAGCATTGTGTTCTAGGTTAACTAAATAAACTCAGTCTCTGTGTGGTGATTTGGGTATACAGCTGTTTAGGACTAACAGCAGCTTTACTAAAAGATAATTATTAATAAATATTAATCACCACTTACAACATACACACATACACTTAAAAATAAAATAAATCTTTAAAATATGCATAAGATGAAGAACAATGTAAGAAAAAACCTATATTCTTCCCTGGCCACCAAATTTTCATGCATGTGAACACACACATAAAGTATATTAATTTAAAATTTTCTTTTAAAATATTTATACAAAGTTTTTATCTGTGTGTTTTCCAATACTGCAGATGGAGTTCTCAAAGATATCCTGCCCTATTTGCCTCTCTGGATTCTAGGCCACCAGACAGACATCAGAATAGCTGGGAGGCAAAGTAATAGAGCATTTTCTTTTCATGGAAACAGTTTTAACTGCTTAGCAATCGAGCAAAATTTAGTAATGACTTCAAGATAAGTAACAGTTGATTCAAAAAGGGGACAAAGCTAATTGAAATAGACTTAATAGCTATTTAGAAAGAGAAGTTGAGATGTGAGTTGAGGTTTATGTTTGTTTTTAAGATTTTTTATTAAACAGAGAAACAGATGGAGTAGTGGAATTTATAATACAGCTACAACATTGGATTAAAATTGTTATTTTTGGTAGGTGATTACTGAGCCAAATGTTAGTCAGTGCAGACACTGATAATAGGGCAAGAAGGAACTAACTTATGGAGAGGAAGACAACAGTATTGGCCTTAGATTGTTATAGAATAATTTGAATCAGAAACACTGAATGTCAAACTGATTTTTAATTATTTATATTTATATCTAATACTGTTCTCTGATATGCTTCTATTTGTAGTGAGTGGTGATTAATGTAGAGAACTTAACTGGTGAAACTTCTGAGAAAAAGTGACTGTTTAGTTTTCATCCTGAATGGGATTTTTTTATATCACCCTCACTTCAAGGCTCAGGGAATACCACTGAAGAGAAGCTAGGAAGAATGTAAGAGCTGTAGCATGGGAAAGAACATTATGAAAAGCTGCCTTTGATCAAAAAGTCTATCAACCATGCTCATGTAAGCAACCCTAATTAAATAAAGTAGAAAACAAACAGGAAGAGGACTTCTTAATTCAGTAGGAGTGGAAGAAGGTTAAGAGAGGACAATGATAGCTATGATTTTAAGTTCTGTACTCTTCAATGCCCCAGCTCAGATAATGCATGTATATCATGTCCTGAAAGCAACAAAAGATAAGTTTTAAACAATTCCTGAAATCTACCATAAAGTTTGAAAGCAACCATTTATGGATATTGGTTGATAAACAATGTTTGTTATTTGGGTTGGTTGGGATCAGCTGGAGCCAGTGACTTAACCCTTTTAAAACTCTGTTAAAGTAGTCTTTAAGACTGATGCACCAACCAAGGACCATGCATGGAGAGCACCTAGACCCCCTGCTCAGATGTAGCCAATAAGCAGTTCAGTCTCCACATGGGTTCCAGAATAAGGGGAGCAGGGGCTGCCTCTGTCATGAACTAGGTTGTCTGCTCTTTGATCACTTCCCCCTGGCGATGCAGCCTTGCCAGTCCACAGAGGAAGAGGATCCAGGTAGTCCTGATGAGACTTGATAAGCTGGGGTCAGGGGCAGGGAAGGAGAACTCCTCCTTTCAGTGGATGAAGGGAAGGGGATGGAGGATGAAGGAGGGAGGGTAGGACTGGGAGAAAATGAAGGAGGGGCTACAATCAGGATGTAAAATGAATACATTGTAAAAAGTAAAATAAAATAAAATAATGATAATTAAAAAAAAGAGAGGACAATGGGGAGAGTATGACCAATGTATATTATATATACATATAAAATTGTGTAAGAATAAATTAAAATTGATATTAATAAAATTAGGAAGTTATGGCTAAGCTGAGCCATAGTCAGGATATTATACTACCTCTGCTAAGTGTCAGAGAATTGTGAGGAAGAAAGCATAGGAAAGATTAAGGACCAGAAGATAGGGAGAAGAACTGTGACATTTTGTCTTTTGAGCATGACAGACAATGTAATCATGATCTCACATCAGTGTGTTGGCCTATAGTAGATATGTATAAGACTGGGCCTGTCAAGAGTGAATGATGAATCAAGGCGGAACTCACAGGACCTTACTCTTCTCCGCTGAGCTACTGGCTGCTAAGGGATTCTGGGATATAGACATACTGTCTTCAGTTGTGTGCCCACTGGGAGATCACTAGGCTCCAGTGGATAGCTACAAACCCATGGTCACACAGATGGCCCCAGTTAAACTCAACGGGTCACAAAACAAAACAAAAAGATGAGTGAGAGGAGGGGATTTTTAGGAAGGATAGGTGGTGATAAAGTTGGGTGAAAAGAGACAATCTAGGTGACAGTAATCAGAACACACTAGGCTCCTACATGAAATTATCAAAGAAAAAAATTAATAAAATTTTCACAAAAATTCAATTATGTTCAATTATGAGGTTGGTTATGCATCTTTATGTATGCTAGACTCATTTTTTTTCTTTCCTATAACTTGTTTATTGAATTTTCCAGAGGGTTGTTCACTATTTTCTATTAGCTGCTGGAGCTCTCTCTGTGTCCTTTGTCTAGAATAAGTAAAAAATAGCATTTTCTAGGTTTTTTTTCTTTTTGCATTTTAATTTTGTTGAGGGCTTTTTTCCTGTGAATAAAGGTTATTAGTATGCAAACCAAACCCAGAAGTTGAATTTGTCAAAGCATTTTGGTGACTTTTGGATTATATGTCATATTTAGCAAAGCTTCTCTTGTTTAAAATTGTAAAATTTATTTTATGTTTTCAAATATCTTTAATTATCATGCTCTAATTCTATTACAGTTTACCTTCAGACAAGTTATGGAAAACAGATCCAATGTATCTAGCTGTTTTTTGTTTGTCTGTTTTCTTCCCTGGATTTTTATGTCCCTTGGACTAAAGTAGTGCCTCTCCATATGTCGCACTCCGGTGTCACCAGAGAACTTTCTGTTGTTTATTGGCAACATTGATCTGAGATGCAGAGAATAATAGTATTCAACAATCTACCAATGAGGAGTGGGAAGGCGCGGAAGTTAGAGAAATAAAGTAATAGAGATGAAGGGCTCATGTGCAAAGCTCCAAACTTTTTAAAAAGAGAAACATACGTTTTAAACCGCATCTGCAGAAGCAATAGACTTAATACAGGGTAACTTAAGCACTGTGTCATCAAAGTTAAGAGTATTAAAAAATAAGGTATAAGGATAAAATCTGTAGTAAAGCATTTACCTAGCATGTGTAAAATTCTATGTTCAAACTCTATCACCACCATAAATAAATGAAAAAATAAGATAATACAATATGTAAGAGCCTGGAGAGATGGCTCAGTGGTTAGGAACACTGGCTGCTCTTCCAGAGGACCCGGGTTCAATTCCCACCCCCACATGGCAGCTCACAGTTTTAAGGACTGTGCATGTTAGTATTATGCCCACCATAATCCCTACACTAGAGAGGTGAAAGCAGGAAGATCTCAAGGCCAGCCATGCTACATAACGAATTTGAGGTTAGACTATTATATAGACTGAGGCCACAAAACAAAAAACAAAAACAAAACTGAAAAAAAAATCACAGACATAAATGAAATGGGACACAATTCTCGAGCATATAACTTAAGTCTGTCCTTAGGCCAACCCAACTAAAGCTTCATGTTCACATGTTTGTTTGTTTTTTTTTTTTTTTTATCATGGTGATATTCAACCCTTAGCCAAGGCAATGTCTGGAGACATATCTGGGGTGTCTCAACTAAACAGACAAACAAACAAACAAACATCAACCAAGCATTTCATCTCACCATGTCAAGAATGTCATGTCATGTGCCCATGTAAGTGAGAAGTATCAGATCATCTGGGGCGGGAGCCCAGAAAGTTGTGAGCTGGGAATTGAACTGGGTGATCTATAGGAGCAGCGTGTGCTCTTAACTGCTGAGCCATCTAATTGTCTCCTTCAATTTTAACAGCAGAGATTTCATTTTTATTTGGGTTATTACCATGTTGAAATACCATTTGGTGATGGTATAATAAAATTATACTATGAATCATTTTATGAGTTATTAATTACTGTTTATAAAGTGACCACACTTCTGCAGCTGGCATGTACTGTCTCACGCTCCAGTTTACTAACTCTACAAGACTCCTGTAAAGCTCCTATTATGAAGAGATTTTACAATGAAATTGGATATGAAACATTTCACAATTTTTTTCATATTCTATTTTTTGTGTCCAGTGAAATGTTGAATACAAATTCACTGAGTTGTGAATATTTAGGCTTTTCCATTTGTTGGTTGCTATTTAAAATTTGTAAAGTGATTCTAATTGTTTTTATCAAATAGCACTTAGTCTGCCTAGAATTTAAAGTGAATTTAAAACCAAGGTAAATCCCATTCAAGAAATTAAGAGAAGGAAGAAATAATATAGAATTTCTAGTCTTCTTAGTAAGTCCATGCTTTCTAAATGTTAAGCTCTAAATATTGTTTGATTAATGAAAGGTACTTTCAAATTATTTAAAGACATTCCAGTGTTATTACAGTCATAGCCTTAGATATATTGAATGTAATGTACTAAGAAGTAGGTACAAAACTATGAATATAATGCAAGTCATATACTAGGGATCCTATGAAAGGGCATTGTTCATGTTTTATCAAAAGACAGAGTCCAGTATAAACACATTGAAGCTAGATTAGGTATTATGAAATGAAAATGTATAAAAAATACACAAAACTGGTTATTATATAACTTATTTATGATTTATACTCAAAATTATTCAAATTGGAAATATACTCAGTATTTGCCTGTATAAATAATTCATTTACAATATGTCATCTCATTTTAAATCAGTGCCTTTTCTTTCACAAATATTAAAAATTCCACTTCCACCTAATATATATTAATGAAAAGTGTTAACTAAGCATATACCTTCATTCAATAACCATATTTATGTACAGATTAGCTGGGCAAGTCTTTTAACAAAATTCACTTCCTGTCAACTAGGAATCAGAGAGTCAGCTACCCACACACAGTAAGCATGAACTAATCACTTGATTAATCTACTGATGAAGTCTGAGCACTGCAAAGACTCCTCATCTGAACGCTATTGCTTCCAGGATCAAGCCATTGACATATGAAATTTTTGGAAGGACTTGTTAGAGTCAACTCATAACTAGCCATACTTTTTGTTTCATTTCAAGAAAGTAAAGCCTTTGAAAATGTTTATATATTTATATGTTGTATGTTTAAAAAAAGATTTTCAGATATATTAAGGTGTTTCATCAATGAAGAGAAATTCTCTTTTATTTAGTTTGAGTTGTATTAGTGAAAGAGTAATATGACAAAATAGTTTTCTGGAAAAGGAACCAAATGCTGCTGTCATCTGAAGAGACCTCTGGGGATGCTTTTTATGTGATATGACTAGAATTGCTTTTCCAGGTCTGAAAAGAGCATGCTGTATTTTAGAGCCCGTTTTACACAGCTGTTACTTTCTAATTTTCTGTTAATAGAAAGTGTGGTTTTTACATTTCTAGTTCTAAATTTTCTCTTCAGTTTCTTGAAAAAGAACAAACAAAGAAAACACAAAACAGCCAAACAACAACAAATAAGTAACAGTGACAGTCACAGTTGGTCATGATTCCTGAAACTTGAAAAATTGGTGGCTACCATGTTGTTTTTATTTGTGAAATAGAATTACATTATACATTCCAGTAATGGTTTCTTGTCTCTCAGTTTTGTTTTTCACCTGAAGGACCATTTTCTATCCATCCTATTTCTGGCCTTAGCCAAGATTCTTATGGGTCTCTCCAAGATCATACTCTGGCCTTCTCTTTTTTTCTCTCCCTCCCAACTGGACATATACAATTTTATTTCTCAGACTCGCTTATCTCCAATTCTCTTGAGTAGAAGAAATTTCCCAAGCTTAGAAATTACTATGTTCTATGTCTAGGAGATATATTCAGACAGTAGAAATTCTAAGAACACATAAACTCAAATAAATAGTGACTCCATCTTGGTGGCTTCAAACTTTAGTGGTTAACTAGTTTTTGAACATGCAGCCAGTCCTGATGAGACCAAGCTAGGGTCAGATGGAAAGGAAGGAGGACCTCTCCTATCAGTGGACTGGAGAACGGATGTGGGAGGAAAAGAGGGAAGGAGGGTAGGACTGGGAGGGGATGAGGAAGAGTGCTACAGCTGGGATACAAAGTGAATATATTCTTTTTTTTTTAAGGAATATTTATTTTTATTATCTATTTAAAGAAAAGTAGATTTTTTTAATATTTGAAGTTGTTTTCTTTTTTAACTTTTATTAATTATACTTTATTCACTTTGTATCCTCCTATAAACCCCTTCCTCCTCCCCTCCCAATCCCATCCTCCCTCCCCCTTCTTCATACATGTCCTTCCCCAAGTCCACTGATGGGGGAGGGCCCCCTCTCCTTCCTTCTGATCTTAGTCTATCAGATCTCATCAGGAGTGGCTGCATTGTCATCCTCTGTGGCCTGGTAAGGCTGTTCCCCCTCAGGGGGAGGTGATTAAAGAGCAGACCAATCAGATTGTGTCAGAGGCAGTCCCTGTTCCCATTACTATGGAAGCCACTTGGACACTGAACTGTCCATGGGTGACATCTGTGCAGGGGTTTTAGGTTATCTCCATGCATGGTACTTGGTTGGAGTATGAGACTCTGGAAAGACACTTGTGTTCAAATTTTCTGGTTCTGTTGCTCTCCTGTGGAGCTCCTGTCCTCTCCAGGTCTTACTATTTCCCACTTCTTTCATAAGATTCCACGCACTCTGCCCAAAAATTGGCCGTAAGTCTCAGCATCTGCTTTGATAGTCTGCAGGGCAGAGCCTCTCAGAGGCCCTCTGTGGCAGGTTCCTAACTTGTTTCCTGTTTACTTCTTCTGACGTTTATCCTCTTTGCCTTTCGGGATGGGGATTGAACATTTTAATCAGTGTCCTCCCTCTTGATTAGTTTCTTTAGATGTGCAGATTTTAGTAGGTTTATCCTATATTATATGTCTATATGAGTGAGTATATACTGTGTGTTTAATAAATAAAAAAATTAAAAAATAAATTTAAAAAATAAAGGAACTTATGTTTTATAGCACTTGACAAATACCTGAAAATTCTTGGTATGGAAGTACTAAGGACATATGTAGAGTTCTGACATGCATTTCATGCTCAGTTTTTAACTGTCTTTCTGTAACATTCATGCTCACATTCAAGCTATACTTACAGGTTTACAAATAATCTATCTGTCTGTCTATCTAACTAACTATCTAGGTTTTTTC
This sequence comes from Psammomys obesus, assembly GCF_907164565.1. NCBI lineage: Eukaryota > Metazoa > Chordata > Mammalia > Rodentia > Muridae > Psammomys > Psammomys obesus. The sequence goes on from NW_026590503.1 coordinate 347,167, forward strand.
AAGACAGGACTTCTCTGTGTGTAGTTTTGGCTGCCCTGAAACTCACTCTGTAGATCAGGTTGGTCTCGAACTCGCGGAGATCTGACTGCCTCTGCCACCTGAGTGCTGGGATTAAAGGTGTATGCCACCACCACCTGCCACCACTAACTGACATAGACTGTGTTGCCTGCTTTTGATCACTTTGCCCTAGTCAGGCTGCCTTGCCAGGCCTTAGTGGATTAGAAGGAGCTCAGTCAGGATTCGATGTGCTGGGGTAGGCAGGGTTGGGGATCTCCCCTTTTCTGAAGACAAGGGCAGGGAGATAAGAGTGTGGGAGGGAGGGACCAGGAGGAGAGAAAGGAGGGAGACTATGATCAAGATGTAAATATATAAATTAAAAAGTAAAATAAAGAATTATAGCTTTAAAATATGATACTCTTAAATTCTAAGTGCCAGGAAATGTTTGTTTTGTAAAAAGATTTTATAAGTTATTCATGTTTCTTACCAAAAAACCCCAAACAAATAAACAAATTGTTTTTTTTTTTTTTTGAGTTTTCATTCCATTTGTAAAAGTCCCAAGTCCCAATGAGATATTATTTGGATATAGTGGCCATAGGAAGTACGTAGTTTATATGAAGTCTGGGGCTTGGGGTCTTCATGATGGGATTCAGATCCTAAAAAGAGATGCATGAGACTTGGGTATCTCTTTCTCTTCTCCTCTAAGGCAGAACTGAGTCAGCCAGAATTTTTGAGCATCAAGAACTTTGGGAAATAAATGTTTTTTTTTTTTTAATCATTTAGTTTATGGCCGCTAACAGCTACACACAGAGACAACTAATAAGGGGAAAGGAACGGAACTGTTCTTCTTAATTAACATTGTAAATATTAGGATACAGTATGTAATGTTCTTAAAAGCTTTTGTTGTAAAAATGTCACCATAGTTATGATATTAGAAATAATGTGAAAACCACCTGTTAGGAATACCACACAAAATGAACTCTTACAGCAATTTTATTTAAAAGATGTATTCATACCTTGAGTTCTTATTTTCTTTTTATTTAATCTTCAATAATTCAGCTACTCCAAAGTTTTGTTGTGCTAGAGATTAACAGAACATTTCTTCTTGCAGGAGGACTATATATAGCATTGACAGTGGTTCTTTTCATCTTCATTTTCTCTCCCTTGAATCCTCACTAGAATGATACTTAGTTATGACTATCAACAATAACATTTGCTGTGGCTAATGTTTGTTGAAAATGTTTATTGACTGATGTACATCACGGCCCCTGAACATCCTTATATGTTCTTGTCTTGTTGGCCAAGAGTGCAAAGTTTGACTCCCTTTTATCCATGTCATTTCTTAGAGTTACGGTGAAGGGTCAGATAATTTTCTTGGATAAAAACCAGGTGTTTCTCCTCACTTCACTGACAATCAACTTCTGTAAGCTCAGCGTCCTCTTCCTGAAGCTAGTTTACTGTGTGGCCAAATATCTATCATTGGCCTTCTGTTGCCTTCACAAGACTTTGAGGCACACAGAGAAGCTGTGCACATAGTGTAAAGCTTCTGTTTCAGCTGTCAGAAATAAAATCCTTTGTTTCCCAGGGTGGAGAAAAGAACTCTTACTTATTTGAAACCACCTTTCACTAAAATAATCTCTTGATGAATCTGTCTAAAATTTTTCCCCAAGGTACTGAAAATGATAGCTCTGAGAGGTGCTCCCATGACTCACTAGGCAATCTTGATCCTCATATGTTACTTTTCCAGCTGAATCTCGGGTAATTGTAGCCAGAAATTTGTTAGGATCATCCTCTCCACAATGATGAATAGCTGCTTCTGAAATCTTTGTGTTCATGTGGAGAAGACTGATTTAATGTAAATGTTTACTTATTTTAATAGGCTGTACAGGGCAAAAATTTCCAGAGATTTTGCCTAAAGGTCAAAGGATGTATTCCTCTTGGAACAGTTCTAGCAAAGTATTCACAAAGCCCTGGGTTTGCTTCCCCAGCAATACTTAAATCTTTGTAGTTGTCTGTCTCCGAAACAAATAAACAAACAAACAAAGCCAAACAAAAATGGAAATCGTATGTGATAAGCAACAAATCTTCAAAAGAAAAAGAAAAATATAAAAGAATTCTAAAAACTTTTTTTCTCCCACTGGGAAAAACATATAGACCCTTTATTACTTTCATAAATGAGTAGTCAAACCAAACTTGGGATTTTCCATACAATGGAGTACTCACTCCCTTCCCACCACTCACTTTATCTCTGCCAGCTAATTCTACTTATACTGAGCTGTACATGGGGCTGGCATGCCCTGTTTATCAAGTTGAATTTCATCTCATCTCTTAAAAACTTTTATGTATATTTTTTAATTTAGTCACCTTACATTCCGATCATAGGCCCCCCTCCCTCTGCCTCATCCTAGTCCCATCCCCCTCCCCACCTTGTCCCCCTCCTCTAGTCCTCAGAAAGGAGGAGCCCTCCTTCCCTACCAACTGACTGTAGCTATCCTGTCTCATCAGGACTGGCTGCATCCTCCTCCTCTGTGGCCTGGCAAGGCCACCCCACCAGGGGAAGGTGATGAGGAGCAGGCAACATAGTCCATGTCAGAGACAGCCCCTGCTCCCATTTCTAGGGAACCCACATAGAGACTGAGGTGCCTATCTGCTACATTTGAGTAGGGGGTTTAGATTCTCTCCATGCATGGTCCTTGGTTGGTTCAAATCTACAGGCTGCCCTGGGCCCAGATTTACTGGCTCTGTTGGTCTTTGTGTGGAGCCTCTGCTGAGCCTCCCTGGTGGGTGGAGTCTTTCAAAGGACATCAATGGTAGGCTCCTGTCCTGTTCCCTCTCTTCAACCATCTTGGTGTCTATTCTATTTGCCCTTTTGAATGAGAATTAAGCATCCTCCCTAGGGTGCTACTTGTTACTTAGCTTCTTTAGGTCTGTGGATTGTAGTATGGTTTTCCAAGCATTAATGGTTAATCTTAGGTACATGCTGTGTCATGAATGCTCCAAATGAATGGTGCATAATAACCCATCAAAAACACAATGAAAAGTCTTAGAATATATTATTTGGAGCCTCTATCTTAAGGATGAAAAAAGTAAGATGATTAGAGCTTAAATAATGTTTCCAGTCACACAGACTGACATGACTTGAACCCAAAGCAAACTTACTGTGACCACTTAATTAAATACAGTAGCAGCAAACAGATGCCTATTTTATGCTTTAATTGGAACATGCAAGCTGAAGAGAACAACATGTTCCCAAGCTAAAGCATGCTCTTGTCACCTACCTTCCAAGCATGAATGAATTTTGAGCCTCTAGCAACCATTGTTACAGTAACTATGTGCATACAGTTAGAATACTTACACCAAGACGTGAGTTGATTTTTTCTTTTTGACTGAATAAGCCATTAACTGGATAGCTGGTTAATAGTCATTGGTCATACAGTATTCTTAATTCCCCCAACAATTAACACTACATCTGTTGTCTATAAAGGCCCCAGCATTTTGGAGATACTTTGTTTCTCACTGTGTAAGAATAACATTTGGAGGACAAAGTCAAGCTGTATATGCAATAACCACAAATAATTAGGCAACCAAATTACTGTGGTACAATGCCAACCACGAAACCATAGAGTGATGATAGGAACATTTGCAGCCAATCTAAACAGCTAATCAGATGAGATCATAGATTCCCCGGAAAGCAAGGCTGGCCATTCCAGGCTGATTCCCAACAAGTTTCCATGTGAAAATTGTAGGAAAGCACTTTGATTTTCCCCCAGAGATTGGGTTTAGTTTCCAGCTATTTCAATTTAGACTCAATAGATGACTCTTTAGGACAAGGTTGATCCTCTTCTAAAGCTATCCAGATCTCTTTTAATATCTTAGCTTTGGGCTTTCCTATTCCTTAAACCCCTTACTATAAAATATCAAATGTAATTGTCATTTGATTATCAGCCTAAGCTTTAGACACACTGCAAGAAAGTGAAAATGCAAAATAAAAGAGAGGCATACAAGATGCAACATTCAAACCAAAGAAAAGCGAAATAATAATGATGAGCAAAAGAAGAAACACACATGAGGGAGGAATTCAAGCCACTGACTGTGAAAAGAGTAGTAACAGATTGTAACTCACTCATGCATTTCTCAGGAAGCTGTGAGATAGTCCTAAATGCTTAGTCAGTCCAAAATTGACTGAGTTCCTATGAAATTCTGAGTTCCTATGAGAACAAAAGCTCTCTGCCATGGTTTCACTATCAGCTTTTCTCTTTGTATTCAGAGTGTTATCTGTGCCTTTAGGCTTAATTATTGTACCCAAGAGGGCTATGAACACCAGGCCTGTATCATGTCTCCTATTTCTTCCTGTCTTCTCAATTCAGATGTGTATTTGTTCCAACTCATTTTTTTTTTGTTTCCTTACAGTGTATGATGCTGTTTCCTTTCCCATCACATTCCTTCAGACATCCAGTGTTGTGGACATATGTCTAATGCAAAAATCTGCAGAAATTCCAGGGAAATCTTCGTCACTCATGTCAGTCAGATGTTTTACTGCCTTATCATAAAGTCTCTGCTGCATTCAACCCCTGTTCTTGGTCCCTAAAGAACAATAAACAAGTCATCACAGTCCAGTAACTAAAGACAAATGAATGCTCTTAAAATGCAAATTCTTTCAGTTGTCTTTGTAGGGATAATCAGATACTGTGCCTTTCCATTGCATAGCTGTTGTTAGTTCTATACCTTATCTAGTTATTGATACAAGCTTGATGTATTACTTTATACACTTATTACAGTTCTTAGATATTCAGCCATTGCTTTATACTTTATACACTTATTACAGGTCTTAGATATTCAGCTATTGCTTTAGGCTTGGAAGGGCTCATTAACTAAGATAAGAATGAGTACCTACTTTCTGCAGTAATTTTTCTCAAGATATCTGGATATGACCTGTTTCAGAATCATTTCTGCAGTTATTAAAAGTGATGGTTACTCATCAAAAGAAGAAACAAATAAACAGTAGCACATTCATAAAACAGAGATCTATTCAGCATTACAATTAAGCAACTGATATATGTAAGACAATTAATTCAGAAATGCTGTGATAAGTAAAAGAAGTTTTATGGAAAGTTATGTCTATATTCTCTGGTTCATTTATCCACATTTCCTGAGTGGGCAAAAACAATCTATTATGATAGATATCAGCTGAGAGGTATCGCTGAGTTGGATGCTGTAGGGAGGGGCACGCAGGAGTTTTCTAGAGGGTGTTCTATATCTTCATACGTACAAACAAGACTCATTAACTGAAACATGCAAAACCTTCTGTGAAACATGGCAAAATCGTATGTGAATTATATAGACAGTGTATCCAACTGTATGGATGATTTTAATCCACTACCACTCAAGCATTATCATTTATCAAAATATGTGTGTTATGGAATAATTTTAGATCTACAAGAAAGTTTCAGAGATACAACACAGAGTATCTAGTCTTCTTTTTGTCAATATCTTATATTGTCATACTACTTTTGTATCAGAGTAACAGTATTAGCACTTTGTGACTAGTTAACCCTGACACTTTATTTGGAATTATGTACTTTTCTCCTCTTGTTTTTCACTGATTTAGGATCACATTCTGGATACCATATTACCTTTAGTTATTTGTCTCTTCCAAAGTCTCTTAGCTGTGATGGTGTCTCAGAATTTCTTTGTTTTTAATCTTCATAGTTTTGAAGGTATTTGCAAAATATTTTTCCTTTGGGTTTTGCTTGATTTTTTATGATTTGAATGAGATTTATCCATCTGGGGAGTAAGACCACTGAGGTAGACTGTTAGGAGCCCTTCTAGGAGACCAAGCTACACAACCATAGCATACATGCAGAGGGCCAAAGTCAGACCTATGCAGGCTCCCTGATTGTCAGTTCAGTCTCTGTTAGCCCCTATGAGCCCAGGTCTTCCTTCATGTCTTTCCTGCGAGTTTTCCTTGATATCTTTGACTCCCCAGGTTCCTAAAATCCTTCCTCACTCTCTTCCAAGGGATTCCCTGAACTCTGCTTAATGTTTGGCTGTGGGTCTTTACATCTGTTTCCATAAGTTGCTGGATGAAGCTCCTCTAATGACAATTATGCTAGGCTCCTGTCTATGAGTATAGAAGAATATCATTAGGAATCATTTCATTGTCTTCTTCTTCTTTCTTCCTTCTTCCTTCTCCTTCTTCTCCTTCTCCTCCTTCTCCTCCTTCTCCTTCTTCTTCTTTTCCTCCTCCTCCTCCTCCTTCTACGCCTCCTCCTCCTCCTCCGCCTTCTTCTTCTTCCAAATGACAGCCCTTTTTGGTTCTGTCCTGAGTCTCAGGCCTACCCAGTCTGTCTCTCCACCCTCTATGTAGTGTCAGGTATCTATTCAATATAGTACTTGAAGTTCTAGCCAAACCATTAATTTTCAAAATGCCACATTAAATTGTAACATTTAATGGAATATTAAATAGTTTCATGTAGAGATACATAGCAGAGTAAACCCACAATTACTACTCATCAAAGAGGTGTCTTGTCTTGTGTCTTAAAAAGGCAAGGATCCCCCTTATCTTTTTCTGTTTCTTTTTTTCTCATAGGATTAATTCCTCTCTCTGTTTGAAGACCATTAGTGCTTCCAAATGCCATCTGTCAACATGCTTACCATCTACTATTCTTGTCTTAACCATCTACAAGCCTCTGGGATTACTCCTGAAAATTCTATTGAGATATGATTCATCTACCTTCTCTTCATAACTACTTCTCTAATGGTTTTCAATGAGTTTAACACACAATCAGTGTTTTCTTCCCAATGTATGGAGTTTCTAAGAAGTGGGAAATAGTAAGATCTAGAGAGGACCGAAGCTCCACAAGGAGAGCAACAGAACCAAAATATCTGAGCACAGGGGTCTTCCCTGAGACTGATACTCTAACCAAGCAGCATGCATGGAGATAACCTAGAACCTCTGTACAGATGTAGCCCATGACAGTTCAATGTCCAAGTGGCTTCCATAGTAATGGGAACAGGGACTGACTCTGACATGAACTCAGTAGCCTGTTCTTTGATCACCTCCCCCTGAGTCAGGGAGCAGCCTTACCAGGCCACAAAGGAAGACAATGCAGCCACTCCTGATGAGACCTAATAGACTAGGATCAGAAGGAAGGAAAAGAAGACCTCCCCTATCAGTGGACTTGGGGAGGGGCATGCATGGAGAAGGGGAAGGAAGGAAGGAATTCAAAGAGGAGGAGGGAGGGAGCTACAGGGGAGATTCAAAGTGAATAAAATGTAATTAATAAAAAAATTTAAAAACCTTCAAAAAAAAACAAGAGAAACAAAAAGAAAATCAATCAAAAGGCTCAAAAGATAAATCGGTTGTTTCAAACATTTATTGCAGAGGATGCACCCTCATAGTGGTTTAAAAACTGAAACTGCAATTTTGGGGATACATACATGCATGTAGGCAAAGTTCATAGACTTAATAAAAAGAAATAAATAGTAAAAATCAACCAAACATAAATAAACAAAACTTCATATTATTTCTAACGTTTGTCTTTGGCAGGGGTATATAGCCCTGGGTGCTCTTCAAACCTTCATCAATTTTATCATGGCCAACTAAAAGTCCATTTAGAATGAACTATTTTTCTGTCCTACTACTGAAATATCAGAAATGACCACAAATAATAACAAAATGTAGATATGTCATAAATACTATCAATAATTTCACAGCCTCACTCATTAAGTGACACTCAATGTTGCTTGGTGATTATCTCTTCATGTTCACTTAAGTAGCAACTTGGAAATTATTTTACTCCATCATTTCTCTCCTCAAATTTCTATGTATCACTTCTGTGGATCACTTCTCTTTTGGCCATCAAGCTCCCTCTTACTTCAGAGGTACAAGCACACAGAGGAAGGGTCTCTCGTTCTTCTGTTGTCATTTGTAGCAACTTCAACACTCCCACACTCACCCAAGTAAGCACTATAATTTTCCTATCTCCAAAAGTAACACACTGCTATCAATTGTGTATGAAAAGTTTATTTAAGAGGTTTGGAAGAATTACACTGGAAGAACTAGTTAGTGGGATTAAATAATTGGTTTGGAGATTGATGCTGATAAAGACTTTTACTCTCCCATATAGACCAAGAGTTTGGGACTCTAACATTACCTTAGGTTTCTGTTTATTTACATTGTTTTAAGGTTTTGTTGACAAAAAGTAATGCACGTATTTATGGTATGTGATGTCTCATTCATGTATACATTATACAATGATAAAATTTAGGTAACTGAATATTCATAAACTTTTATAATTTGTTTAGCATGCTACATTTAATACACATTTTTTTAGGGCTGAGGAAGTATCTCAATTGGCAGAGTGCTTGCCTAACATGCATGAAGCCTTCTGCCTTATTCAGTGCTCATCGCTATGCAAAACAGGCATGGTGATATATTCTTGTAATCTCAGCATTTTGGAAGTAGAGGCAAGAGGCTCCAAAGTTCAAAGTTCCCCTCTACTCCATAATAAATGAGTTCTAAGCCAGCCTGGAGAATATGAGAGCCCTTCTCAAAAATAAAACTTCATTTCTTCATGATTACATTTCAAAGAGATTATTCCCAGGTGTTTAAAGAAGATGCTTTGGGATTGTAGACAAGTTAAACATTAAAGGGATAAATATTTATTTTACAAATACTCTCTTCAGTGTGATCCCAGGAACCTAATGTCTGGAAGAAATTTCTCTAAAAGTCAATAATGATAAGAAAAACATGAATGTCTTGGTCGTGTCTCTAAATTGACATGTTCTTAAAACTGAGTTATTAATTTTCTTCACTCTCAAAACTTCTGACAAACTGCATAGATGGCTTAGTTGATAAAGTGACTGCTATTAATCCTTTGGAACCCACGTGAGATCCCTGCTATCCATCACTTCAAAAAAGCTCCACATCTATAACCCCTCCACATTTATATCCTATCAAGGGGATATGGAGGCTGGGTCAGAAATGCAAAACAAGTGCATCCTCAAAGCTCCATTGCAAACCTGGATGGCCATTAATCTATCTAGTATTCACAATTGGTGCATACCAGGTTCAGGGAGAGACCCTGACTCAAAAGATAAAATTGAAAGTGGTGAGTGACAGATAACTTGGACCTCTGACATAAAACTTTATCTCAGGGTTAAGTCTTCCTCTAAGTTTATTTAATAGCATAGCATAACAAACTTAAGATTTTATAATCTTCCCTGTCACCTGATAAGCATGTTCACTTTTATTCATTCCAATGAGAATATTTATTATTTGAGAGCAATGTGTTTATTTACAACGTAATGTGTGCCAGCAAATAAATATGTATGAGACATATGAATGGATTTTCTTCTTTGGTCTGAAGTTTACAAATGGGCTTAGGCTTCTGTTGGCTTGGGATTGGAAACTCATTGAGAAAACAATCAAATTTTTATTAAGTACTTGACTTTTGAACATTTTCTTCAATACCTTTTATGCCTAATTTACTCATTGGACATGATTGTTTTTAAAACTCCAAGATATACAGGAGGACTGATGAGCTGCTGCATATCTTGGAGTTTTCTACTTAACAATTAAAAACAAGGAAATCATGAAATTTGCAGGCAAATGGTGGGATCTAGAAAAGATCATTCTGAGTGAGGTATCCCAGAAGGAGAAAGCCACACATGGTATATACTCACTTATATAGACCTATAAGATAGGATAAACATACTAAAATATATACACCTAAAGAAGATAAACAAGAAAGAGGACCGGGGTAAGATGATCAATCCTCACTTAGAAAGACAAATGGGATGGACATTGGATGTAGGAGAAAACAAGTAACAGGACAGGAGCCTACCACTGAGGGCCTCTGAAATTCTCTCTCTAGCAGTGTATCAAAGCAGATACTGAGATTCATAACCAAACCTTTGGCAGGGTGCAGGGAATCATATGAAAGAAGGGGAGTTAGTATGACTTGGAGAGGACAGGAGCAACACAAGGACAAAATATATCTGGACACAGGGGTCTTTTATTAGACTGTATCTCCAACCAAGGAACATGTATGCATATAACCTAGAACCCCTGCTTGGAGGTAGTGCATGGTAGCTCAGTATCCAAGTGGGTACCCTAGTAAGGGGAACAGAGACTATTTCTGACATGAACTCGATGGTGGGCTCTTTGACCACCCCCACCCCCGGGAGAGGAGCAGCCCTGATAGGCCACAGAGGAGGACAGTGCAGCCAGTCCTGAAGATACCTGATAAGCTAGGGTCAGATGAAAGGACAGGAGGACCTCCTCTATCAGTGGTCTTAAAGAAGGGCAGGGAGAAGATGTGGGAGGGAGGGTGGGATTGGGAGGGAATGAGGGAGTGGGATACAGTTGGGATACAAAGTTAGTAAACTGTAACTAAAAATAATTTTATTTTTTTTTAAATCTTTTATTTATTTTTTATTAATTACACTTTATTCATTTTTGTATCCCCCCATAAGCCCCTCCCTCCTCCCCTGCCAATCCCACCCTCCCTCCCCTTTCTGCATGCATGCCACTCCCCAAGTCCACTGATAGGGGAGGTCCTCCTCTCCTTCTTTCTGATCTTAGTCTATCAGTTCTCATCAAAAGTGGCTGCATTGTCCTCTACTGTGGCCTGGTAAGGCTGCTCCCCCCCCAGGGGGAAGTGATCAAAGAGCAGGCCAATCAGATTATGTCAGAGGCAGTCCCTCTTCCCATTACTATGTAACCCACTTGGACATTGAACTGCCATGGGCTACACCTGTGCAGGGGTTCCAGGTCATCTCCACAAATAGTCCTTGGTTGGAGTAGGAGTCTCTGGGAAGTTCCCTGTGTTCAAATTATCTTGTTCTGTTGCTCTGCTTGTGGAGTTCCCGTTCCCTCTAGCTCTTACTATTTCCCACTTCTTACATAAAATTCCATTCACTCTGCCCATCAGTTGGCCATCAGGCTCAGCATCTGCTTTGACAGTCTATACTGCAGAAGCTTTCAGAGGCCCTCTGTGGCAGGTTTCAAGGTTGTTTCCTGTTTTCTTCTGGCTTTCAGAGGCCCTCTGTAGCGGGTTCCGAGGTTGTTTCCTATTTTCGTTTTCTTCTGATGTACATCCTCTTTGCCTTTCAGGATGGGGATTGAACATTTTAGTTAGGGTCCTCTCTTTTGCTTAGTTTGTTTAGATGTACAGCTTTTAGTGGGTTTATTCTATATTGTATGTTTATATGAGTGAGTATATACCGTGAGTGTCTTTTTGCTTCTGGGTCAACTCACTCAGGATGATCCTTTCCAGGTCCCACCATTTACCTGCAAATTTCATGATTTCCTTATTTTTCATTGCTGAGTAATACTCCATTGTATAGATGTACCACAGTTATAAAAACTGCATGGTACTGGCATAGAAACAGAATGGTGGATCAATGGAATCGAACAGAAGACCCAGAAATAAACCCACACACTTACGGACACCTGATTTTTGACAAAGATGCCAAAACTATACAATGAAAAAAAGATAGCATCTTCAACAAATGGTGCTGGTCCAACTGGATGTCTACATGTAGAAAAATGAAAATAGATCCATACTTATCACCCTGCACAAAACTGAAGTCCAAGTGGATCAAAGACCTCAACATAAAACCAGACACATTAAATCGGCTAGAAAAAAAAGTGGGGAATACCCTAGAACTCATTGGTACAGGAGAAAACTTCCTGAACAGAACACCAACAGCACAGGCTCTAAGAGCAACAATCAATAAATGGGACCTCATGAAATTGAAAAGCTTCTGTAAAGCAAAGGACACCGTCATCAAAACAAAGCGACTGCCTACAGATTGGGAAAGAATCATCACCAACCCTCTATCTGACAGAGGACTCATATCCAATATATATAAAGAACTAAACAAGCTGAAAAGCAACAAACCAAGTAATCCACTTAAAAAATGGGGAACAGAGCTAAAGAGAGAATTCTCTGCAGAGGAATATCGAATGGCAGAGAAGCACTTAAAGAAATGCTCAACCTCATTAGCCATTAGGGAAATGCAAATCAAAACAACCCTGAGATTTCACCTTACACCCATCAGAATGGCCAAGATGAAAATCTCAAGGGACAACACATGCTGGAGAGGTTGTGGAGAAAGGGGAACGCTTCTCCACTGCTGGTGGGAATGTAAACTGGTACAACCACTCTGGAAATCAATCTGGCGCTTTCTCAGACAACTAGGAATAGCGCTTCCTCAAGATCCAGCCATACCACTCCTAGGCATATACCCAAAAGAGGCGCAAGTACACAACAAGGACATTTGTTCAACCATGTTTGTAGCAGCTTTATTTGTAATAGCCAGAAGCTGGAAACAACCCAGATGCCCCTCAACTGAAGAATGGATGCAGAAACTAAAAATAATTTTAAAAAAACTCCAAGATAATTTGTGTCTTTCTAGCTTAGACTTAATGGAGAACAAATGATTCCCCAATAAAATATATTTTAAGAAAATTTCAAGTATGGAAAACTATTATTAATAACTTCTTAGCTACTTGATGCAAAACATTTTTACTCCATAAAAACCTGAAACAATACAGTAAAAGGATTCTCTTTAGGGCTTTAATTTAATACAATCACTATAAAGCAGATAAAAAGACATTTCTGTCTGCAAGTATGTGCATAGTAATGTGACAGAATATGTATTGTAAAAGCTTCATTATTAAATAATAAACCATTACAATAGAATTTTATACTCTACAGAATCTTATTTCATTTTAATTGACACAAAAATTGCACACAATTATAAAAATCTCTGTTTTATCATGTACTGAAGCAAGAGGAGAATATTTTATCCGTTTTTCATTTCTTTGTAGTGAGGAATTCTTTATTTAATAGCAAAGCACATCATGATTAATTTTATAGATTTAGAAAATGTTTATGCCATTCCTAATTTCAATACATTTTACAAACATTATGAAATTTTACCCTCTAAGTACATAATTGTTTGGGGAGCAGTATTTTGGGTATTCTCCTGGGCATCAATGCAAATACAAATGATAAATCTGCTACAAAACAGAGCCTATGCTACCATGAGACAGCAAACAAAAGGAATCATATGTTAGCTTCCTTAAAAAGCTTATCCAGTGATAAGAAAGTATATACAGATAGTTTATCTGTATATATATCTGGAATTTATGCCAGTGGTGTTAGGTAATTAGGGTAATGGTTCACAGAAAACAAACAAACAAGCAAGCAAACAAACCAACCAAACAAACAAACAAAAAAACCTAAATAGAACCATGTGGTAAATAGGTGATCTCAATGGAAATAGATAGTCATTGCCCCTAGAGGCCTGCTCAAAGGCTAACAAATGCCATGGAATACATGTCAGATAATGCCACTAGTAGAAAGAGAAGTTGTTATTTATTCACTGATTCTGCTCTCTTTCTGCTTAAGAGCTGTCTCTGGGATATTGAGTACTGACAACTTTACAGCAGCTGTGACACCCAGGAAAACCCAGTGGAAACTAGGCAAGCTCCCAGCAAAGAAGTATAATGATGCAAACACAGGCTGGACTTACATCAGGGAACAGAGTGGTCTAATTTAGCTGCCAGATTTAACAGCAAATGCTGCCAGGAATCAGATTCATTCCAGAAAGCCAAGAAAGGATCTCCCAAGAGAAACAGATGTGGTAAGGAAATCCAAATTCATAATAAACCAGTGAGATTTATTCAAATATTTTAATTAGTGGGTTGTAATAAACAGATATGTCTCTTGAAAATATTATATTGTATGTAGATTGAAAATCCAATGTGATAAAGGCCAGAGCCAATAAAAATGGTTTCTCCAAACCTGTTACAGATGTCTAGGTTGGAGGTGGTTATATTCTTGAACTAATGAGAGTATAATGTTTACACATGAATATGTGAAAGATTGTTCACTTATGCCTTGATTTTTCTTTACCTAGCAATCTACAGAACCTCTGACATAAAAACTATTTACCTACAAAGTCTTGCTATGGTTTGGACGCTTACGCTTCACATGTTGAATGGACTCCCTGTTTCTTGTGGTGATCGGTGTCATGTGCAGTCCATTAGACTTCATACTTCCAGAAGTATGGTCTAGAATAGACCTCTTTCCTTGTTAAAGTAGTTTACCCCAGGTGCCTCATTACAGTAATAAGAAACAAATTAATACTAATATTGATAGAAATAAGATCTGGCTCATGGAGTAATTAAAATAATTAGGCTAATAAACAGAAAGTTTTAACTATGGTGCTTGTGAGTACAGTTGGATTAAATTACGGAATGCATTGAAAAAATATATTGTGTGTCTCCCTCCTTTGGAAGCTTACATTTCACCTTCCACTACCTTGAAAGCTAGTCCTCAGGGAGAGGGATTTCAGATAAGTTCCAGCTCAGGGGACTCTGGACCTTGTTTCTGAAATGCATGCTGCTCTTAGCAATAAGAATTTCCCTTACAGTTCTGGGGTAACCAAGGACAACCAAGGCTGTATGTCTTGGAGCCTTTTGGATAATCCTGGCAAACAACTCTAAAAGGGGCTTCTCATGTCTGGTATTGGGGTGTTTTGCTAGGTAGTCCATTTCTCTTATTGGGAGCACCATCAGTTCAGATGAGATAGGTTCATTATAACAATATACACAGAATTGCATGGGTTGTAGGATTCCTTGTAAGTAGTTAATAGTGTGATTCTTTGTGACATTTTCAGACATTCTTATTGTTAGTTTATCCACCTCCCACCTTCTATATTTACCTCCTTCCCTCTTCTCCAAGGAGCTCTTTTTTCTATTTTTCCTGTCAGATCACTTGTACTCCTCTATTCCCCTTTATCCTCCTCCCATCTCCTTTTGAATGTATCTCCTCTCACCTCTTTAAGGAAGTCCCATATAAACCCTTATCATACCACTTATACCTTGCCAATACAATTTCTATAGGTCCTCTACCCCTCTATCCTAGTAATGGTTCCATTTTACTTTCCTCATTTTTGTACTTACTACAGGCTACATACTCACATCTGAAGATTTGGATCCAGGAGCCTCTGATAAGAGAGAAAATATGACACTGTTTCTGAGTCTGGATTACCTTTATCTTTATATTTTTCTTATATACAATCAAGGAAAGCACAAATAATGGTTTCTGAGTCTTGACTTCCAGGGCTTACTTTGTGATTTATCTGGTTCTTCTAACTCAGCACATAGCATGGGACAGGGGCACACTGCCACATACACTTTACAAGGGTACGGTTTGCTCAAAATTACATTGCAAATATACCTTATCAGATAAAGGTAATACCCCAACCCCCAGTTTCCTAAGAGTTGTTACCATGACTGATGGTGAATATTACTGAGTTTTCTTAACCTGTGCTGAGTCAGTCTTCTAGAATTGATTCTGCTTTTATTTCTTTATATAGCAAAATTCAATATCTTGTATTTTAATATCAAGTTATTTATATTATTTCTCTATGTTACTGAATCTTTAGTATCTGAGTTTTGCAGTTGTATTCAAAATAGAATTGTAGTTTTTCTTTCTTAACTTTTTCTGTAAGTAATATCAAATTTATGCTAACCTCATAAAATAAATCAAAATGTATTGTTGTTGTGCTTTTTTGAAACAGCTTGTATAAAATGAATATGTTTTCCTGTGAGTGTTTATCAGAACCTGTCAAGAAGGCCAGATGTTCTTGGAGTTTTCCCTGTAAGATGCTTAACCAAAGATATTTTTTTTCTTCAATGGTAGTAGGATGTCTGGGTTGTTTATATTTTTCTGAGGATAAAAAATGCAATTGCCCTGATGAAAGAGTGCTTTGCTTTATTGAATCTTTTTAATTTCATGAGGTCCCATTTATTGATTGTTGATTTTAGAGCCTGTGCTGTTGGTGTACTGTTCAGGAAGTTGTCTCCTGTGCCAATGAGTTCTAGGCTGTTCCCCACTTTTTCTTCTAACCGATTTAGAGTATCTGGTTTTATGTTGAGGTCTTTGATCCACTTGGACTTTAGTTTTGTGCAGGATGATAAATATGGTTCTATTTTCATTTTTCTGCATGTGGACATCCAGTTGGACCAGCACCATTTGTTGAAGATGCTGTCTTTTTTCCATTGAATGGTTTTGGCTTCTTTGTCAAAAATCGAGTATTCATAGGTGTGTGGGTTTATTTCTGGGTCTTCTATGCAGTTCCATTGATCCTCCTTTCTGTGTTTATGCCAATACCATGCAGTTTTTATTACTATTGCCCTGTAGTACAGCTTGAGATCGGGGATGGAGATACCTCCAGATGATCTGTTGTTGTACAGTATTGTTTTGGAGATTCTGGGTTTTTTGTTTCTCCATATGAAGCTGAGAATCTTTTTTTCAAGATCTGTAAAGAATTGAGTTGGTATTTTGATGGGAATTGCATTGAATCTGTAGATTGCTTTTGGCAGGATGGCCATTTTCACAATGTTAATCCTACCAATCCATGAGCACGGGAGATCTTTCCATCTTCTGAGATCTTCTTCAATTTCTTTCTTCAGAGACTTGAAGTTTTTCTCAAACAGGTCTTTCACTTGCTTGGTTAGAGTCACACCAAGGTACTTTATGTTATTAGTGGCTATTGTGAAGGGTGTTGTTTCCCTAATTTCTTTCTCGGCCCTTTCGTCTTTTGTATACAGGAGGGTTTCTGATTTTTTTAGTTGATTTTATATTCTGCCACTTTGCTGAAGGTGTTTATCAGCAGAAGGAGTTCTCTGGTTGAATTTTTGGGGTCGCTCATATATACTATCATATCATCTGCGAATAGTGACACTTTGACCTCTTCCTTTCCGATTTGTATCCCCTTGATCTCCTTTAGTTGTCTTATTGCTCTGGCTAGGACTTCAAGTACTATGTTGAAGAGGTAGGGAGAGAGTGGGCAGCCTTGTCTTGTCCCTGATTTCAGTGGGATTGCTTTAAGTTTCTCTCCATTGAGTTTGATGTTGGCTATAGGCTTGCTGTATATTGCTTTTACTATGTTTAGATATGTGCCTTGTATCCCTGATCTCTCCAAGACTTTAAACATGAATGGGTGTTAGACTTTGTCAAATGCTTTTTCAGCATGTAAGGAGATGATCATGTGGTTTTTCTCCTTCAGTTTGTTTATGTGGTGGATTACATTGATGGATTTCCGTATGTTGAACCACCCTTGCATGCCAGGAATGAAGCCTACTTGGTCATGGTGGATGATATCTTTGATGTGTTCTTGAATTCGGTTTGCAAGTATTTTATTGAGTATTTTTGCATCAATGTTCATAAGAGAGATAGGTCTGAAGTTCTCTTTTTTTGTTGGGTCTTTGTGTTGTTTAGGTATCAGGGTGACTGTCGTTTCATAGAATGAGTTTGGTAATATACCTTCTGTTTCTATTTTGTGGAATAATTTGAGGAGAATTGGTATTAGCACTTCTTTGAAGGTCTGGCAGAATTTCGCGCTGAAACCATCTGGCCCAGGGCTTTTTTTGGAGGGAAGACTGCTAATGACTGCTTCAATTTCCTTGGGGGATATAGGGCTATTCACTCTTTCTACCTGATCTTGACTTAATGTTGGAAGATGGAATCTATCAAGAAAATTGTCCATTTCATTTAGGTTTTCAAATTTTGTGGCATATAGGCTTTTGTAGTATGACCTAATGATTGTTTGAATTTCCTCAGTGTCTGTAGTTTTGTCACCCTTTTCATTTCTGATTTTGCTGATTTGGATAGATTCTCTCTGCTTTTTAGTTAGTTTGGCTAAGGGTTTGTCTATCTTGTTGATTTTCTCAAAGAACCAGCTTTTTGTTTCATTGATTTTTTTGAATAGTTTTATTTGTTTCTAATTAATTGATTTCAGCCCTGAGTTTGATTATTTCCAGCCGTCTGCCTCTCTTGGGTTTATTTGCTTCTTTTTTTTTCTAGGGTTTTCAGTTGGGCCATTAAGGTGCTTGTATGTGATGTTACAAATTTCTTCTTGAAGGCACTTAGTGCTATAAATTTTCCTCTGAGCACTGCTTTTAATGTGTCCCATATATTTGGGTATGTTGTGCCTTCATTTTTATTGAATTCTAGGAAGTCTTTAATTTCTTTCTTTATTTCTTCCTTAACCCAGCTGTCATTGATTAACAAGTTGTTCAGTTTCCATGTGTGTGTCGGCTTTTTGTTATTTCTGTTGTTGTTGAGGTCCAGCTTTAGTCCATGGTGGTCAGATAGAATACAAGGGATTATTTCAATCTTTTTGTATCTGTTGAGGCTTGCTTTATGACCAACTATATGGTCTATTTTGGAGAAGATTCCATGCGGTACTGAAAAGAAGGTATACTCTTTTGAGTTTGAATGAAAAGATCTGTAGACGTCTATTAGCTCCATTTGATTTAGGGACTCTGTAAGTGTTTTTATTTCCCTATTTGTTTTCTGTCTAGATGATCTGTCCCTTGGTGAGAGTGGAGTGTTGAAGTCTCCCACTATTAGGATCAATATGTGATTTAAACTTTAATATTATTTCATTTATGAATGTAGGTGCTCTGGTATTTGGGGCATAGATATTCAAAATTGTGATGTCCTCTTGGTGGATTTTTCCTTTGATGAGAATATAGTGGCCCTCCTTATCTTTTTTGATTAACTTGGGTTGAAAATCTATTTTATTAGATATTAGGATGGCTATTCCAGCTTGTTTTCTGGAACCATTTGCTTGAAAAACATTTTTCCAGCCCTTTACTCTGAGGTAGTGTTTATCTTTTTTGCATAGGTGTGTTTCTTGGATGCAACAGAATGTTGGATCCTGTTTTCGCAACCATTCTGTTAGTCTGTGTCTTTTTATTGGGGAGTTGAGTCCGTTGATGTTGATAGATACTAGTGACCAACAATTGTTATTTACTTTTGATGTGGGGTTGGTGGTGTCACTGAGTTTCATTGCTTGTATTCTTTTGTTTTTTTTTTTTTTTTGTTGTTGTTGTGTAGTTATCTATTTCCTCTGTTTCCTTAGATGTAGTTGTTTTTTTTTGGTTTGGAGTTTCCCGTCTAGTAACTTCTGTAGAGCTGGGTTACTATGTAGATATTGTTTAAATTTGGTTTTTTCATGGAATATTTTGAATTCTCCGTCTATGTTGATTGAAAGTTTTGCTGGGTATAGTAGTCTGGGTTGGAATCTGTGGTCCATTAAGGACTGTATGATTTCTGTCCAGGCCCTTCTGGCTTTCATAGTTTCTGTTGAGAAATCTGGTGTGATTCTGATAGGTCTACCTTCATATGTTACTTGGCCTTTTTCCCTTGCTGCTTTTAGAATTTTTTCTTTGTTCAGTAGGTTCAGTGTTTTGACTATGATGTGATGTGAAGAATTTCTTTTCTGATCTAGTCTACTTGGTGTTCTGTAGGCCTCTTGTATGTTTATGGCCATCTCCTTCTTTAAGTTGGGAAAGTTTTCTTCTATAATTTTCTTGAAAATATTTTCCGGACCTTTGAGCCTGATGTCTTCTTTTTCTTCTACTCCTATTATTCTTAGGTTTTGTCTTTTCATGGTGTCCTTGATTTCTTGGATGTTTTGTGTTTGGAACTTTTCTGATTTTATTTTTTCTTTGAGAGATGTGTCAATTTCCGCAAGTGTATCTTCGGCTCCTGAGATTCTTTCTTCCATCTCTTGTATTCTGTTGGTGATGCTTACCTTTGTAGTTCCCGATCTTTTCTCTATGTTCTCCAGCTCCTGTTTTTTTCTCTATTTGTGTTTTCTTTATTGATTCTAATTCTATTTTCATGTCTTGCACCATTTCCTTCATCTGTTTGAATGTGGATTCCTGCTTTTCAATGACATCTTCTATTTTTTTGTCCATTTCCTCTCTATGTATCACGAATTGGCCTCTACTTCTTTGGCTATAATTGCCTGTATTTCTATGAGAGCTTTGTTTATTTCTTCTTTATTTGCCTTCATTTGTGTGGACATTTCTTTGAGAGCTTTGTTCATTTCTTTTTTGTTTGCCTCAATTTTCGTGGTCATTTCTCTGAGAGCTCTATTTGTTTCCTCTTTGTTCGTCTCGATTTCTTTGGCTATTTCTCGGAGGGCTTTGTTCATTTCATCTTTATGGGCCTCTAATAGTTGGAGAAACATAGTTTTGAGGTCGTTTTCTTGTACATCTAGTGAATTGAAGTGTCCATTGTTTTGTGGGGTTGCTGGTGAGGATATTATATCCTGATTTTTGTTGGGTGTGTTCTTACATCTGCCTTTGGCCATCTGGTTATTTATAACCCTCACTGTTTGTTCCTCGAGTTTGTAGTTCGGGCAATGATCGTCTCTTTCTGTTTTCTGGACTGTTTTTTTTTTTTTTTTTTCAGGAAAATGAGAGAGGTTCACTGGTTTGGGAGTGTGCATTATGGTTTCAGTTATGCCTAAGTAAGGAATGTGAAGCTGGTGCTATTCGCATGCGCTTTTAGTGGGCGCAGTGTGCATACACAATTTATCTGACTATTGCAGTGGCCTGTAGGCCACTATTATGCAGTTCTGTCTGAGATGCAGGAATTGTTTGCCTGGATTACACTGATGGACCCACAAGGCAGAGGCTTCAACGTTGAGGTCGCTATCCCAAGAATCCCTATGATGCCCACACTAGGGGTGTGGGTGGCAGGGATCTCGTCTGGTTGCTTCTGTGGAGAGGCCCTGGGTCTGGGGCAAACTCTTCCTAGAAGGCTCACTCACTCTCTTGCAGGACCAGTTGGAATACACAGGGGTCCCCCTTGCTCTCTACTCTCTGATTTGGTCCTGCTGCGGAAAATGCGCGGGTAGGCTAACAGTCAGCTCTGTGGCACTGTGGCTGCAGGACTCGGTGTTCACCTTTCCTGTGTGCTGCCTCTCTGTCCTTTCCCTCTGCCAGGAGGGGTTATGTTGACTGGTCCCGGGGTAGTGTGGGAAAGAGTTAGGTTGAGTGTTCTCAATCCCAGATCCCGGGCCCAGATCTCTCTGCCAGAAGCAGCCTGGTGGTAGAACCTATGTTTGCTGATCCTGAGAGAGTACCAGGTAGGGTTGAGTGTCCTCAGATCCAGAGCTTGGGTTTCTCTGCTAGGGGCCTCTGGGTGAGCTGGAGAAGGGGTACTGTGTCCTGTGGCAGGCTGCCTCTCTGTCCTTCCCCTCTGACCTTCCCCTCCACTAGGGCAAGCTTCTGGCGGTGCTCTCAGGGGAGTGCCAAAAGGGGTTAGGACTTCTCAGTTCCGATCCTGAGCCGGGGTTTCTCTGCCAGGGGTAGAGGGGCCGTCAGTGTTAGGACTTGGTGCTAGACTTTATTGCGCTGGACCCAGGAGAGTCTCAGGACGTGTTGAATGACCACAGTCCCAGATCCCGAGCTGAAGTTTGTTTTCTAAGAGAGCCGGCAGCACATGGGTCCAGGCACTGTGAAGCCGCTGTGAGCCTCTCTATCCTTCCTCCGCGGCAGGGTTATGTCAGCGTTCTGGTTCTCGGGGGAGTGCCTGAAAGGATTGGGTTTTCTCAGCCCTGATCTCGGGTTTTGTTATTTATCTATTTATTTATTTATTCACTTATTTATTTATTTATTCATTTATTTATTTATTTATTTATTTATTTATTTTTTGGTTGGGAGCTGCAGCTTTCGCTGGGGCTGGGGTACAGACAATGTGGTCTGTGGCAGATTCTGCTGGATGCCTCCTGCCTCCTCTGAAGAGGGAGTAGGGATTTTGAGTTGGGTGTGCAGCTGCTCTCCGTCTGTGGCGGGAGCTCAGTTGTGATGGCGGCGGGTACCTGAGGTCAGTGAGACCTTCCAGGGAAAGACTAGGTGACTCGTGATCAGACTCGCAATTTTCCTTCCCCGTGGGGTTTTCTTGCGACTGGGACTCCCAGTCTCTGGCACCCTTGTGCCCACTGATCAGCCTGGGAAAGTGATCGGGACATGCAGGCATGTGGCTCCAGACTGGAGACCCAAAGCCTGCATTACCTGGGATCTCTTCTGGGTTCTGGCTGTGTGGCCCGAGAGTGGATTCGACTGATTCCCAAGCTGTGGGAGCCTCCCCTCACCTGGGAAACAAGATCGCTGTAGTTTTAGGGCCCAGAGTTCAGTCTCCTGGTTGCTGCACGGAGAGTGCTGTCCCGCTTCTCAGACACAGTGCTCTCCCGGCGCAACCATCTTGGCCCCCCAGATTTCTGTATATTGAACCACCCCCTGTATGCATGGAATGAAGCTTAGCCGGTCATGCTGAATGATATCTTTTATGTGTTCTTGGATTCGGTTTGCAAGTATTTTATTGAGTATTTTTTTTGCATCAATGTTCATTAGAGAGATAGGTCTGAAGTTTTCTTTTTTTTTGTTGGGTCTTTGTGTGGTTTGGGTATCAAGGTGACTGTGGCCTCATAGAATTTGTTTGGTAATGTTCCTTCTGTTTCTATTTTGTGGAATAGTTTGAAGAGAAATGGAGTTTGTGCTTCTTTGAAGGTCTGGTTGAATTCTGTGCTGAAACCATTTGGCCCTGTGCTTTTATTTTTTGGAAGGGAGAATTTGATGACTACATCTATTTCCTTGGGAGATATAGGACTGTTTTATCTACTTACCTTATCTTGATTTAATTCTGAAAGATGGAATTTATCAAGAAAATTGTCCATTTCATTTAGATTTTCAAATTTTGTGGCATATAGGCTTTTGTAGTAAAACCTAATGATTGCTTGGATTTGCTCAGAGTCTGTTGTTATGTTCTCCTTTTCATTTCTGATTTTGCTGATTTGGATAGTTTCTCTCTACCTTTTAGTTAGTTTGGCTAAGGGTTTGTCTGTCTTGTTGATTTTCTCAAAGAACCAGCTCTTGGTCTCATTGATTCTTTACATTATTTTCTGTTTCTAATTCATTGATTTTGGCTCTGAGTTTGATTATTTCCCATCGTCTACTCCTTTTTGGTATGTCTGCTTCTTTTTTTTTTCTAGAGCTTTTAGGTGTGTCATTAAATTGCTGTGTGAGATGTCTCTAACTTCTTTCTGGAGACACTTAGTGCTATGAACTTCCCTATTAGCACTGCTTTCATTGTGTCCCATAGGTTTGGGTAAGTTGTGCCTTCATTTACATTGAATTTTAGGAAGTTTCTAATTTCTTTTTTCATTTCCTCCCTGACCAAGCTGTCATTGAGTAGAGAGTTGTTTAGTTTCCATGTG
Source organism: Psammomys obesus (assembly GCF_907164565.1). NCBI lineage: Eukaryota > Metazoa > Chordata > Mammalia > Rodentia > Muridae > Psammomys > Psammomys obesus. The sequence goes on from NW_026590503.1 coordinate 370,267, forward strand.
CATGCAGGCTTTTTGTTATTTTGTTGTTGTTGAGGCCTAGTTTTAGGCCAGGGTGTTCTGATAGGATACAAGGCATTATTTTGATCTTGTATCTGTTGAGGTTTGCTTTGTGCCCCACTCCATGGTCAATGTCTTTTTTACTGGAGAGGAGTCTGTTGATGTTGATTGATAATAGTGACCAATGAATGTTAGTTCCTTTTATTGTGGAGTTGGTAGTTTTACTGTGTTTCTATGTTTGTTTTCTTTTAATTCTTTGTTGTGATGTTATCCCATGATTTCTTGGTTGTAGTTGATTTCGTTGGTTTGAAGTTTTCTGTAGGGCTGGGTTGCTGTGTAGATATTGTTTAAGTTTAGTTTTTTCATAGAATATTTTGTTTTCTCCATCTATGCTGATTGAAATTTTTGCTGGGTATAGTACTCTGAGTTGGCATCTGTAGTCTCTTAGAGTCTGCATGACATCTGCCCAGGCCTTCTGGCTTTCATGGTTTCTGTTGAGAAGTCTGGTGTGATTCTGATAGATCTACCTTTTTTTATTACTTGGCCTTTTTCTCTTGCTGCTTTAAATACTTTTTAATTTGTTCCGTAGATTTCATGTTTTGACTATTATGTGATGTGAGGAGTTTCTTTTCTGGTCTAGTCTATTTGTTGTTTTGTAGGCCTCTTGTATGTTTATGGACATCTCTTTTTTTAAGTTTGGAAAATTTTCTTCTAAAATTTTCTTGAAAATATTTTCTGGACCTTAGAGCCTGTAATCTTCTTTTTCATCTATTTTTATTAGTCTTAGATTTTGTATTTTTATGACATCCTTTATTTCTTGGATGTTTTGTGTTTGGAACTTTTCCAATTTTATTTTTTTCTTCTAGAGATGTATCCATTTCTGCAATTGTATCTTCAGCGCCTGAGGTTCTTTCTTCCATCTCTTGTATTCTATTGTTGATGCTTACCTGATCTTTTCTCTAAATTCTCTAGCTCCAGGTTTTTCTCTGTTTGTGTTTTCTTTATTGATTCTAAATCTGTTTTCATGTCTTGCACTATTTCCTTCATCCGTTTGAATGTGGATTCCTGTCTTTCCATGATGGTCTCTTATTTTTTTGTTTGTTTCCTCTCTATATGCCACAACTTGTGCCTCTACTTGTGCTTCTATTTGTTTGGCTGTATTTGCCTGTGTTTCTTTGAGAGCTTTGTTCATTTCCTCATTATGTGCCTCTAATAACTGGATAAGTATAGCTTTAAAATAATTTTCCTGTGTTTTTGATGAATTAAAATATACACTTATTTTGGGGGTTGCTGGTGAAGCCATAGTGTCCTGAGTTTTGTTGGATGTGTTCTTGTGCCAACCTCTAGCCATATACTTATCTGTAACCTTTGCTGTTTGTTCCTGGAGTCTGTACTTTAGACTGGACTCATCTGCCTCTGGTGTCTGGGGCATTCTTCAGGAAGATGAGCGAAGTCCACTGGTTAGAGAGTGGATGTTGTTCTTTCAGCTGTAGCTAAGGGTGAGGGATCACAGGTGCATATGCACAAGTGTGCATGTGTGCTTCAGGGAGAGGGTGCTAGAGCTTGTAGATGCCTGAAGGATGGCGTTTAAGTGCAGGGAGGAGGGGAAGGTGCGGGTGCTGTCACTGTTCGCGGGCACAATGCACATGCACTGGTGCCCTGAATACCTCAGTGGCCTGCAAGCCTATTGTACTGTCCTCCTGGTATTCAGATCTGTCGGTGCTTCAGAAATTGTTTGCCTGGACTCCATTGGAAGACCCACAGAACAGGGGCTTCAATTTTGAGAATGCTGTCCCAGGGATCCCTATGTTGCCCACAGTGGGGATGTGGGTGGGAGAGATCAGATGTCTGGCTGCTAGAATAGAGGGACCCTGGTTCTGGGGCTCTGCAAGCACTTACTTAAAGATGCACTCATTTGCTTACAGGCATACTCGGAAAGCACAGGGGATCTTCCTGTTCTCTACTTTCAGACTTGGGCCCGCAGGGGCAAATGAGAGTGCAGGAGATCCATTAACTCAATGGTGTTCACTGTTTGGCCACCGGGCAGGTACCCCTCTGTAGCCTCAGTCACAGAATGTGCACGGAGGCACATGCTTGAACTAGCTGCTGCCCCACCCCAGTGGCATCGCTGGGAGGCCAGCCTGTGCTGTTTCAGTCACTGAGAGCATGGAGGTTCGTACTTGGACTAGCTGCTGACCCACCCAGGAGGCCTGCCTGTGCCTTGGCAGTCACTGAGCACAGAGGATTGTGTTTGGGACAGTAACTGCAGTTTCAGCCAAGCAGCCTTAGTGCTTGGGGCAGAGGCCACTTTTGGCCACCTTGCTGAACAGTAATACCCGTGCTTGGGGAAAGGAGAGGTGCAGGGAGTTGAATATTCACCATTCTCAGTCCCCAGAGACCTGGATCCAAACTGTCCCAGCTCACGGGTTGTCCCCTCTTGCCCAGGAAGCCCCAATGTGGATGTTCAGCTGTCCCTTCACTCACCAATTTCAGAGTTTCCGATCTTGTGCCCCTCAGGTATGGTGTGTGCTGGTTGCTGCCACCTTGGAACCTTGGATTTTTGTCATAATTGTAATGACATTAAAAACTGAATATAGTGAATTTTTAAAAAATATTTATTTATGTACTTATTTATTTCTTATATATATAGTGTTCTGTCTGCATATATACCTGCACACCAGAAAAGGGCACCAGATCTCACTATAGATGGTTGTGAGACACAATGTGATTGTTGGGATTTGAACTCAGGACCTCTGGAAAAGTAGGCAGTGTTCTTAACCCCTAAGCCATCTCTCTAGCCCAAGTATAGTGTTTTTACTTTTTTTGTGTGTGTGTCTGGGAGAAGAAAGCATTATGACAGATAATATGATGAATAATGTATCCACACCTTTGTTCCATCCCAAACACTCAATCAATTATATTTAAACCAGAAGTTTACAATTGAGCATAATGGCATATATTTGAAAAACATAATGTACTACAGAAATAGCTAAAACTGGTGAACGTATATGCTTCTACAGAGAGGGTAACTAAAACAGGGCTTTAAAAGGAACATGTTGTGTTCCAGTGTAAATCCAGTGTAAATGGACTGGACAAAGAGTACATGAAAATCTATTTACCTTTGAAGTAGTCCTTAAATATAAAATTGTTCTAAAATTTTTAAGTATGTTTTGAAATAATATAAATGACAGTAAAAAGAAATTTTGGTGAAAAGAACAAGACTGTCATAGCATCATTTAGGTGTTTGGATGACTGTTTTGTTATCCTTGAGGTCTCAGGAAGTCTGGACATTAATCTCTGCTCACTCTGCCTTCCCTCTTATTCTCATTTATTTTATGTAATTTGATTCACATTTATTCATCATTCAGTCCACTTATTTCTGGAGCCTCTAATTTTGGATAATCCCTAAATTATAATGTTTCAATAAAGTACTAAAAACCAAACCAAACCGAAAAACAAAAAGACCCCAAAACCCAAAGACTATCTGATTAACTCACATAATCCAGGCCCTTGTTTACATATTGAAGGTTTACTGTAAAGAAACAAAAGCTACCTATTCAAAACAGAAAGATATTTACATTGCCAGACTCTTTAGAATGTTAACTCAGAGTTTGTGGGATAATTTCTATGTCCCAAGTGATATTGAATTATGCAAGAGCAATTACTGGTCCAGAAATTCACAAGAAGGCCCTCATCATTTCTACAATGAGGCTCCTTTCATTGGGGGCTCACCACCAGTCTTCTTTGTTGTATAACGCCACAGAGAAGCACAGGATCTTCTAGTCACAGTAACTTTTGAATTCTTAGCAACAGACATCTCTCTATGATAGCCTGTTTGCAATGTTTCTTTTCAGCTACAGAATATTTATTCTACCTTCTTGAAATACCCCTGTATTTCAATCCTTCACATGTAATCCTGTCTGAAGCTTGAAAATTCCTCTTTAAGATGGTGTATTATACCCTAAAGGTTTAAGATTCTCATCAGACTCCTTTTTACATTGTGACTGGGACCTCTCACCAACCTCTTCTTCCAGTTTCCATGGAAACCAAAACACTCCAGAAATTTTCTTTGCTGCAAGAGGTGTTCCTTTCTTGTTCTTTTATCTCATAATAGAAGAAATTCAACAGATGAGAGCAGCATTAACCTCCCAGCCATTTAAATCCCTAAAAAGAAACATATTGAACAGATTCTAATTTTCTGCCAAACTGCCACTTTCTTCCATGCTTAATTTCTTTTCCTTAAGATTTCTTAAAGAACCCAACAATCTAAATGTTAGTGTATAGGCGGCTTGCTTCTAGGTTACCTAGTAACCTATGGTGTCATCATTGGTGGCTGTCCATAGGAACCTAGGATAAAAGGACCCTTGCCTCCTACCTCTTTCTCTTGCTCTCTCCCTCTCTCCTGATCTCTCTTCTTTCTCTATTGGAGCACCCCTCCCCTATCACATCTCTCTCCTTCCCCCTTTTCTCTATCTCCATCTAATAAACCTCTTTCATATAATATCTGTTGGGAGCATTATTTCTGAAGTAATAGCACTAAATTTAAAGTAAATTGTTATTTTAAACAGTAGACAAATATTTGTGTATATTTTTGAGCTACAAAGTATACGATAAATTATGCTTTACATTTTCTCACTTTAGAGACAAGGGGAAATTGTTTAAAATCAAATTGAAGAGCAACTTGTCTTTGCTGCTCATTAAAGAAGTGAGAAAATGCAGGTCTGAACTAGAACTACTGCAAATTAATAAAAATGCATGTTGGTAATTGGGAAGAGGAACGGGCATCTGTGGGAGTGGGTGGGGCCAAGAGAGGGCAATGGGGTGAATGTGACCAAAATTCATTATATATGTGTGTGTGAAAATTCACAGTGAAACCCATTATGTATAATAAATTTGTGCTAACAAAGCATATAAATTTAATCAGTTTTAAATCCCATGTTTGTTCAAAAGCTCTTAGCTTGCATATATGATAGTAAGAAGGCTCTGAGAACACTCAGGAAAGACAGAAGATATCATTAATATTGCTGTCTGTGTTCAAAAGGACATGGTCCTCAGGGTAACTGCTTAGAACTGTGAATTTGTGTGTAATGTAGTTCAGTGAATTCACCAAATTATTTCCATGGCTCTTATATTTGTGAAAATATACATAAGACATATTGTATTCCAAATAATATGTTCATATATATATATAAATAATTTATGTATAGTATATATAAAAAATGGACAGCCAGGCTTAGTGATACAGACCCCAGCTCCTAGCTACATAAGAAGCCGTGTCCAATATAACACAAACTAAAGTTCTGTCTGGTACAGTGAGTTTAAGGCTAGCTAGGTGACTCTCAAACCTTGTCTCAAAAAGTCAAAGGAGGGCTGGGAATAGAGCTCACTTATAAAGAACTTGTCTAGCACTAATCATGTCCCATGTTCAATGTTCAATACCACAAAACCAAACCAAAACAAAACAAAAACCACCTAAGTTAATATATACGTTAATAGCATAGGAATTCTGTAAAAGTTCATGACTTAGTTCATGACCCATTAATAACCTTAACTGTGTCCTTATAAGAAAACTACAAATGAGATATAATGTGGCATGTTTTGTTGTTGTTGTTGTTTTGTAGGATCCTAAGGAGTTTAAAAAAAAAATGAAGAGTCAGTTGATAGAAGTGGGCGAAACCTGAGGCTGTTATAGTCCTTTATTCTTCTGTTTATCATCATCTTCCCCAACCTCAAAACTTAGGGGGAAATTTTAAATGCCTTCAAACACATATACTGCTCAATTTTTTATTATGAGAGTAGGGAAGACGGGTGAACAAGCCTGTCTTAATAATTTTTTTCTTTTGTACTTTGAACTAATTGGAAGTAGTCTGCAACAGTGTGAAAAATCTGATGAATGCAGTTACCAGAAAGAGAGAAAGAATAACAAGAGCAAAACAAGAGGTTGAAAGATTTGGGATGACTCTTTGGCCATTGTTGTTCTATCATTTTGCTTGAGAATAGGAGCACATATGTTCAGACATGCCCTAACATTTTTTGCCTATTTAATTTAAGTATAAATTATTCATGATTTTCTTAGTTGCTTTTATAGAACAATCCATATTTCTCCCATTCTATGGTTAAAATCATGTTTCTCAACTTTAGATGCTGAGAATAGCAAGTATATGTAGAGAGTTCTAGATACAGAGAGCTCTTATTTAGAATCCTTGATCTTATTCTTTTTTATGTAATTCTTTAATTTAAAAATTTTAAATTATGGGAATTGGGTCTTACTAGACATATGCATCTGTCAATGTACTGCCTTTTCACTGTTCAAATTCCAGAATATAAGAAACATAAATATTAGACTACCTAGGACATTGTAATATCACCTTTCAAAGAATATAAATACATTTGTATCACTGTGAGTTATCGAGAAGCTCACTGATGGAGAAATGGAGATCAGGGCTATTCCTCACACAGTATCAATTTACTAATTGTTTCTGCTTTGTCCAGCACCATCCCCGCATAGCCTCTGCATATATTTCCTTACTCTCTAAACCTCTTACTTTCTTTGTATGCTGAATTTTTACATCCCCATGAAGTATAATTAGATTGGGTTAGTCAGGCATTATTTTATATAAGTTACTCTTATTGGGCATGTGCTCAACATTATAACAACAAGTGTTAGTAAATACTGTTTTCTTTTGGAACAAGACACATTGACTTGCATATAAATGTAAACACAGTATCTTCATGATGAGTGGTCTCCTTTAATTCCTTCCCTCCAAGCAATTCAGAGAAAATCTTGGCTTCCTATCGCCACAATGCTGTAATGTTTTACTAGAGATGTATATCTAATATAGCTAAGATAGAGCACCTAAATGTAGAGAAATAATTTTTCTTCACTAATATAAAAGTAAAGCAAATAATTTCATAGTTTGGAAAAGCACAAAGTTATCATCTGGCTATTTTCAAAACAAGTCTGACACAGTTCACACTATGCTGAATTCAAGGTTTTGGCAGGGCTGTGTTTCTTCTGGAGGCTTTAGAGAGAAATCTGTCTCCTCTTTTGAAGTTGGTACAGTAACTGTGTCCTTGGCTTTCCTACTCATCAAAAAGCAGTACCTACCTTCTATTTCTGTATGAATGTTTTTTTCTCCCCTGACTCTAGCTCTTCTGTACTCTTCTTTTAAGAAGATAATTATATCTTTTAATTAATATCTTAATTTTAATATCTTAATTATCTTTCAAGAAGATAATTAAGAAGATAATTATATCAACCAACAAAAACTATAGTGTAATCTCAGTCCAAAGTCCCCACCCTGAAGTAGAGTGCAGAATTTTTTTCTCCTGGCCCCATACTCTCTGAATAATGACTCAAAATATATTTACAAATACATAGGCCACATAGCCAGGATCTTCTATGACTAGCTCATAACTTAAAATACCTATTTATTGTGAATTTTAAGAAAGAAAAATCTGAAATGTTCTAATTTTGCCAATGAAGATTCAGGAGACAGATGCTAGGGTGAAAAACTGCTAGCTCAGAGAGGCAGAGGAAGCACCCAGCTGACCTTCATACTTTTCAGCCAACTTCCCCAAAGGAAAAAGCATTTCCTACCCAGATCACATCCCAACATCCCAGAAGAAAAAAATCTCTTCCTTCTTTTCCATGTTGTCTTAAATACCCTTCAACTCAATACCCTCCATTCTACTTCCTGTATATTTTTCTCTTCATCCTCAGGACTTTCTCTCTCTCTCTCTCTCTCTCTCTCTGTTTTTTCCCCATGTTTACTTCCTGTCAATCTGGTTGTTTGAGCTCTGCCTCTTGACCTAGGATTAAATTTATTTAATGCTATTTACAGAAAGCTCTTGGACTAAAGGTGTGTGCTAGGGCTGAGCCAAACCTTAAGTACTTGTTTACAGTAAACAGAAAGCTCTAGGATTAAAGACTGAGCCATACCACAATTAGAAACAGATTTTTTGTTGTTGTTGTTCACAATCTTGGGGTTCACAATGGGATCAAATATCTTGCAACAATTTATACTAAGCTACATTCTGCCATGTGGTTGGTTACCTATACTCAGGTACCATGCATCTGTCCTCCTCACATCTTCCTGGGCAAATCTTTGCACACCTGGCTCTATCCCAGAATCCTTTCTGCCTGCTGGATGTCTCACCTTCTTCTAATTGTACTCTTTCCTACAGGCCATAAGTATTTTAATTAAAGACAATGCATGGATACAATACGCAAGAGAGTCTCTCTTTAATTTCCTCTTTCAGTCCAATAAAAGGCTCTTTTTTTACATAATGAACTATCTACAATAAGAATAATTATGAAACAATTATGAAAACTATAAAGTATAATATACACTCACAATGTCCAGTCCATGTGTATTTAGCAATAATTTAGAAAAGTATTCTATTATTTATCCTATCTTGGTATACTCAGAGTTCTGTATCTAAATCATTATTTATCCTTACTTGCATTACCAATTGAAAAACATCTTCTTGGACTTAAAACATCTTTTTAAATCTTAGACAACTTAAGCTTTATAGTAAGATTATAACTATCTAGTCTTCAACCCCATAGGTTATTTGAGAAGGAACAAACATCACCTGAGTATACAGAAATTGTAGGCAAGTAGCTTTTATAGAATTGACAGACAGCTGGCTACCTGGAGAGTCTCCAGTCTGTAAAAGGCACCTCCAAGACAATTACCATTTCTAATAAATGTGTAGCCTCAGAATCATCCTTTTCAGAATTCAAAGCAAAAGACAATTGGAATTCTGAATATGCATCAATAGCATGATGCATCAACATGTGTACATATCTTAATTCTCCATACTCTACAAAATGATACATATAGTTCAATGTATGATAGTGCTGTAGTGTAGCATCAATAAGTACAATCCAGATTCTTAATTCAATGTATTGCATCTTCATGGGCTGCAACTCTAATTTCTCAAGACTGTAATTTTGTCTTATCTGGAACTACCTCTTTTGACAGTATTGTAAGTTCCAGATTGTATTCATCTGAAGGTTTCCTATTTTGATTTAAAGATTTTTTTTTTCAGCATCTGTTCTATGGCTCTTAATCTACCATCTAATTTTACAAATCTGTCCCATTCTGATCACTCCCAAAGAGGATATACAAAACTGCAATTGTTAGGCCCAAAGGGGGGACGATAGGGGACCCTAACTTCCTGAGGGGGATGAAGAGAACTCAGGAGACCAATCATCGATGCAGTAGCAAGAGGTTTAATTCGGCCATCTTATGATGGGGCTGCCCCCCCACCTAAAAAAACCAGCGAGGAACAGCCAGGAAAGACAGGAGTATGAGGTTTTTAAAGGAAGGAGCGGGTCACGGAGGTTGCAAGCTTGGTGACACTGGATTGGGTAGTTGACTTTTAAAGTGATTGGTTCATTTTAGGCGCCAAGTCCATCTGGTCCTGCCCCTATCTGAGTTGGGGAACTGTGACGTCTGGACCGGTTATTAAGCAACATTATCTAGTAATGCAGACCTGGACACTCCTCCACAGTGGGGAGGAGACCTTTCGCATTCCTTTGCAACAGGGTGGGGGTGGGGTCTTGTCTCAATTTATCCACTCCTCCTCCTGCCTTCTGTAAAAGTGCTGGGAGAATTTAGTTTAACATCGGGTATAGAATTTATAAAGAAACATGTAAAGGTAGCCTGTTCCTTTATAATCTTTATAATCTTTTCAGTAATAATCATTACTGAAAAATTATTTGTATGATAAGAGAAACAAATTCAAATAAAATCAAGTGCATTGTCATTGTGTCTTCCTTCATTTTTTACATAGAAAATACTTTTCTTTTTTTAATCTCAAAACCTCTCTTTAAGAACTTTACTTTCTTATATTCAAACCAAACACTTCTTCTTATAACATTTTAGACCCAGGTTTCCTTCTTTTATCGCTTTCCAAACTCAATCCCTTACCATTTCAGACACTTGGGCTTCTCAGTTTGTAACTCGTGCTGCCTTTAGTATTGTCCCAGCCATTCAGCTAGTTAGTATAGGTTTCAGGCTGTGCTCCCTTGTATTCATTGGCCCTCCCTGCCCAGAGGCAGCTGTAGATTTTTCTACCATGGACTCAAATTGGGCTGCAGTTTCTTCATGGGCCACCTAGCTCTCTCTGACCCTTTTCTGGAACTGTTCCATGCTAGGAGAAGCCAAAGCTGCTGTACTCTGAGGCTCTGCCCCACCTGTCCCAGGACTGCTTTGCTCTGGGAAGCCTTTTGCCTGTAGCACATACCTGAGGTTCCAGTCTGCTTCTGATCTCTTTTAAAGAGACCAGGCCTCCTGTTCAGCTATCAAATTGCATCAGGCTCCAGTTCCCAGTTTTACCAGCTGCTTACTAGCCTCTAGTCAAGTGTTCAGCCACTGCAGCATTAGTTCTTAAAGGGGTCTTGCCTGGCTTTCTGGTCTGGCCCCTATGTCCAGAATTCTTGTCTGAATTTTGTATCCTAATCTTGGATTATGTGCCTGATGGTGGATGCCATCTGTGGTAAGGTGCATATTATTTCCTCCTGGCCCCAAGGTCCCAGAATAGTGACTCATGAAACCCAAAATATATTTACAGATACTTAGGCCATATAGCTAAGCTGCTCTCTGACAAGCTCATAACTTAAAATAACCCATTTATACTAATCTACATTCTGCCATGTGGCTGGTTAACTCTACTAGGGTATCATGTGTTTGTCCTCATCTTCCCAGGTGACTCTTTCCACACAGCTGGCTCTATCTTAGAATCTTTTCTGCCTGCCTGATGTCTCACCTTGTATTGTACCCTTTCCTATAGGTAATAGGTTTTAAAATTGACAGGCAACGCATCCATACAATACACAAGATATTTCCTTTACACTACCCAAGGTGTCTCTTGCCATATAAGGTAATACATTTGTAGATTGTGGAGATTTGAACTTCTTGACAACATTCTTTATCTTATAGAAAACTGTCTCTTTTACAGATTAGAGACACTTCTTTAAAAACTGCAACAAAATATATATGGCATAATACAAAGTATAAAAGAATAAAAGAACTTAATAGCATACAAGAACAGACTCCATATATTGAGAAGATAAGATATTACATACTATAATAGAAATTAAACTATTACATACTTATTTAATTAATTAAATAATTACTTAAATTAATTTGATTTAAATAAATTAAACTATAGTTACCGAATTAACAGAACCCATAAATGAAAAATAATGAAACGTTCTTGCAAGATGCATAAGAAAATTTGAACTAATGGAAAAACGTAACTGTAGTGATAATTTTTGGGTCTTTAAAAATCACAGAAATGTTGTATGAATTTGTTTTTGTTCTAATCCCAGGTGTGGAATATGGGGCTGCTTCAGGTTGTCCACAGCAGCTGACTAAAATTTGTCTCATGTTCTGGCAGGGGCATGATTTTGCCAACTGATGATAGTTTACATTTGGAATTCTGGGCTCTCCTAAGAGGATATAAAATGTTAAGAGCCCTGAGAGGATTTGGGCAGTTGTTGCCCTTGCTGCTGCCCCTGCTGCTGCTCCTGCTGCCATTGCTATTTGCTGTTTACTGATTTGCTGATAGCTAGTTGGAAATACCCTGACAATAAAGATAATTTTTCTCCAGAAAAATGATGCCTCTAATCAGCAGAAAGTTGTCTAATGATATCCATGCACCCTATCCCCTATTACCTTCTTTCTTTCTCTCTCACCTGTTATTGGAGGGTTGGAAGGGATAAGGGTAGTGAAGGGAGGTAGAAAAAGGAACCTAATAAAGTAGTCAAACAGCCTGGCCACACATCATTCTGCTTCTTGAAACAGTATTTCACAGGATCACACAATTCCCATCAAATACCAGTGGCTTTTCTCAAGCTTGACATGTGGATTTTAAAGTCTATATGGATAAAGTAAGCATGGAGAATCAGGAAAATTATGGAACTATGATCACCATTAATGAAATCCTGTGAAAAAGTAACAATGAGGGCCTCAAAGGTATATTGTGCCTATTTTTAACACATTAGTGGCTCACGTAGTGGCGTGAATAAGAAATTTCTCCAATAGCTTTATGTATGTAAATACTTATTCCCCAATTGTTGGTGCTTTTTGAGAAGGTTATGGAAACTTTGAGAGCTTTTTTTGGAGGAATTCTATCACTGGGGGGTGAGCTTTGATGTTTTATAGCCTAGTCCCACTTCCTGTTCTCTTTGCTTCCTGTGTACTGATGAAAATGTGATCAGCCAAATTCCAGTTCCTGCCATTGTGCTTTCCCATGCAACTTTATTCCTCTGGAACCATGAGCCAAAATAAATACTTTCTTAAGTTGTTTTCACCAGGATATCTTATCATAGCCACAGAAAAGTACAGTTGATTAGCACAATTGCTGCCAGTGAGCTGAATGGGATCTTTCATTCTACTGCGCAGAACTTGTGAGGTTGCAGGGGGCTCTAGGATGGCTAGTTCTTGGCCTCTGTGTACTGAAGGCTTAAGGGCTGGTCTATCTGACTCAGAGGCTTATAGCTTCAAACTCTGAAAACCAAAAGGTTATGGATCCAGGCCTAATCAGGGACTTCCAGCTAGAGGTGCTTAGGTTAGAGGTTTGCTTCTTAGTGTCCTGGTCCTGGGGTGTGGTGAAGGCCCTGATGCATAGTGATGGTACTATTTTAAGCTTTCACAATATTTATATCACCATTTATCCTTGTATTTTTTCAGTGACATAGATAGCTATAGCATAGCTAAATATAGAAAAACAACTTGTATAATGATACCTTGTTTGTTTGTTTTTTAAAGTTAAATCATTTAGGTTTCTACTCATCAATATTTGCTCCTAAGCTGGTGTCTTTATCACTTGAGCCCTTAATTGACTTGCTTTAGGGAAAATGATCTCTGAGTAACCTCCTAAATTAAAAAACAACAACAACTGAAAAAAACAACAACAAATAAAAAACCCTAACTGAAATAATGTATGAATTCTAAAACACCACACTAGCTTCTCAAGTTTTAGCCTGGTGTGTTATAATGGCTTAATTAAGAAATGAATATTAGGAGCTGGAGAGATGGCTCGGTAAACACTTGGTAAAGTGTTAGCTGAGCAGACTTAAGGGTCTAAGTTTGGATGCTTAACACCCATACAAGAAAATAGCCAGGCATAGCAGTGCTTGCCATAATCTCAGAACTTGAGGAATGAAGAATAGAGAGCAAATGATGTCAAGAGCTCACAGGCCAGCTTACCAAATCAGTAAGCTTTGAGATAGGATCTGGCTTCCACTCACAAATACTCACAAAATGTGTCTTCAAAAAGAAAAGAAAATACACGTTTCTGAGGATGTAATTCAGATGATAGCATGCTTCTGTAGCACACAGGAAGCTTTAGTTTCCATCCCCAGCACAACATAACTGGGATGGTAGTGCACACCTGAAATTCAGCACTCAGAAATTACAGGTGGGATGATCAAAAGTTCAAACTCGTTTTCAGCCATACATTGAGTTCAATATGTGTGTGTGGGGGGAGAGAACAATGAGAGGCACATGTTTGAAAACCAGTATCATGTCATCTCTCAGGATCTCCTTATTGCTTCAGGTATTTGGCCAGAACTGTATAAAAATGTTATCATAAAAGCTTAAGCACTATATTATTTCCTCCTACTGGAGCTGCACAATAGTAAAACCCAGAAGAAAATGTTAGAGACTGCTAAGTGGCCTATTATAAATGACCAATAATTCCAGTCATCTGTTCCCTGAGAAGTCTTCCTCCCAGAGAGGAGGGCCAGAAAACAGTGTTTCTGAACACTTGAGGTATACATCACATTTCCTCTAAAAGCATGGCGAGTCTTACCTACTGACATGCTTCACAACCTCTTGAAACAAAAAAAATTATTTCCATTTAATATGAACACATTAAAGCCCAGTGCTGTAATTACTGGCATGTCATACAAAGTCAAAGAACCAGGTACTTGACTGTGGCCAGTGCCATAATTGCTCTAATCACAACTCCAAAAACAAACAACAAACAAACAGAAGCAACCAAAGCAAAATTTAGGTCCCTGCTACTGTTCAGTGCAGAGTGATTCGGTTACAAAATAGTTTTATTATTAATAGTCATAGTGACATCCTTTGCCAAACAGACTTCCTTACTACAGTTTAAGCTTCAGTGTAGCAGAATGGGTGGAAATTTTCATACATTTGGACAGACAGCCTCATGTAGTAATAACTATGTAACATGAAATGCATTTGTCAGAACTTTTGTGTGTCTTTTTTTTTTCCTGTAACAGGCCAGTGTCCCTCAGCACAAGGACTGCTTTTCATTTAAAATGTTTGTAGGATAAAATAGACCAAAGATTGTCTCTGGGAAACCCCTTTTCTCTCTGCAAAAGTGAAATTTCTGCATGAAGAAAATATTCACCCAAAGTGACAGCTGGGACATCCATGACTCTGGTGGTAGATCTGAGTCAATTGCACTTTTTGTATGAAGACGTTTCACATGATGCGAGAGATTGCTTTATTTAACTGATCTCTCTAAAAGTGGTTATCTCTCTGGCTTGCACAAAAATGGAAAGAAAGCCTTGGGATTCTGAGAAAGATGAAGGGAGCACTTCCTTCTCTTCTACTCCCACCCCCTTTCTACCTCTCTCCACTTTAGTTTCTCTTCCCATCCTACTTTCCTCCACATTCTGAAAAGCAGATTTCACATGTGCTGAGCACAGAGTAGAAACAGAGAAGGACACGCTTCTGTGTCTCCTCAGTGGTGACTCCACAGGGCTTATCAGCTTAGCACAGCAGCTTGAGAACAGTGAGCCATTCCCCCTGGGAGGGAGGCCTGGTTCCTCTACCCATTGACTGTGCTCTGTTGTCTCCTCAGAGACTTCCACATGCACACATAGGAATAAATGACCTCTGAGACTAGACTCTTGCAGCTTCCAATCTTTGGTAAAGGCCCTGGAATGGGATAATGGGTTTTTTTTAAGAATCTATTTTTAAGTTTTCAAATGCTTCAAAAGAAGAACTATCTCTGGGGATTGGGGACATGACACAGACAACACAACACTTGGTGCCACTCTTATTACACAGTTGAGTTAAACGGAAATTCAAAAGTAACTTTCTAAAGTATTATAAAGACATTTATGTCTGACCAGATGGACCAAGATGTCAAATTCTCATGGCCTTTGCATTAATTCAAACAAAAGGAGACAGTTTTTTTGAAGAAGTTTTAACTTTCAACTTGTTTTCTAGCAAAATATTGACTTGTGGATTGAATTGTGATTTAAGTAAATTTATGCCTTGTTTGTATTTCCAAATAATACATAGGCAAAACAGAAATACTGATTTAGAGTATTTTGTTGTTTATTAAATAAATGAAGTATATTAATTTAAAAAAGTGAAGGAAAGAAAACTTTCCGGTAGAAATAAAGTAATTATCTATCTACTCATGCCACAGATACTCCTTTTCTGTCTGTTCCAGGCTCTAGGAAACGCTGGGCCCACACACATAAAAGTTAAACAACTTTTTACAAATCAAAGTGACTTTGGGCCTAATTAAATTGATAATTAAGCAAAGCAGTCACAGCTGTATTGGTGGAATGGTGTCCTCACAGCCTTCAAAGATGCATGTGCCAGGATAGAGCAAACAAGTTCTAATTTCAACTGGAGAGGAAGGAAGGGATAGAGCCCAGCCAACATGAGTAGGTGGACAATGTAGACTTCCATTCATCTGATTAATCTAGATGGTACTTTTTGATTTCTGGTGGTTGCAGATTGTTTTAATTTTCTGAGAAGATTTGGTGACTGTAAAATAAAAGGGTGTATACTAAAGTCCTGATATGGAAGGAGGAGTTTGTATTAGGACTATATCACCATTTCCTTTTGATAGTTACAGCTGTGTTTCTGAAGGGTACTGACAATCAGTCACTATAATTCTTTAGGTTCTTTACAGATACTGTACCTTAGCAACCAGTTGCTTTCTGATGAATGGGATTGATGAAAAGCTTTCTTTTCTTTTGTGCTTATCTAATAGTAAGAAATTACACTGTAAACTATTTCTCAGGCTAGAAAAAAAGAATGTAGTCTGTAGTATTTATCAAACATTAGGAGCCAAGCAATGCATAATTTATGTTAATGCAATTGTGCCATTTAGCTTTCAACTCTTCCTAAAGAAAGAGATGTCACTATCCTCTTATAGATTAAAGCACTGGCCTATGAATAGAATATGAAAGTGGTAGAGCTGGTTCTGGGACTCAGACCCTCTCATTTGATAACTCATTCCTTGCCACTACTACAAATGCCTTTCCTTCTCCCTTCAGGCATGTTAAAACACTTCCGTTCTAGAATTCTGTCTGAAATAAGCTATCAGATACTTCCTTGCCTAATAAAAATCTAATGTTAAACTATGTTTATGGAATTATAAGCCTAAGAGATATTTTCTCTTTCCATCAAAGTTTCTGTGGATAAAGGTATTCATATCACTCTGGGAAATCTCGTATTTGCTCCTACAGTAAGTATGAGCTCCTCCTGGGTGAGACACTTGATAGGCTTTGTGAAAGAGAAAATATACATATGGAATTCACCTCTGTCAGACACTCAGCAATTCCTAGTTTTCTTTATCCTTTTCTGCCAGGAGGAACCACTTTTTCTAGCCGTGGTTCCAGCAGAGAAAGCTTTCAAAAGAGAATTTTGTTTTCAGTAAAGATAAGCTAAGTTACACCCACAATCTGCTAAAAACAACTAACTGTTTTAGATGAAGGATTTAAAGTTATACCCAGTGGTGCAAGCTTGTTATCTCAGCTCTTTGAGAGGCTAGAGAACATTGGCTGGTCATAGAACAAGTTCATAATATGCTTTATTTAAGAAAACAACAACAAAAAAAACTTGAGCTATGCATGGCGGTGAACACTTTTAATTCCTTGGGAGGCAGAGGCAAGCTGACTTCTTCGTTTGAGACTAGCCTGGTCTATATATCCAGTTACAGGCTAGCTAGAGCTATATAATGAAACCTTATCTCAAAATACAAAATAAATATTTTATTTTTAATTTTTTAGGTTTACTTGCTTTTGCTTTATGTGTATGAATGTTTTGTTTGCATAAATGTACATACACCATGCATGCCTGTTAGATATCTATCTATCTATCTATCTATCTATCTATCTATCTATCTATCTATCTATCATCTATCTATCTATATATCATCTATCTATCTCTATTTATTTACTTTGGTATCTTTGTTTCAGAATGTTGTTAGTAAAGTGTTTAGAATGTTTAGTGTTGCCAGCCCTTTCCTATTTCTCATGGGGAAAGTAAATATTTCCCTGGTTTCTTTGCAGATACTTAAGAATAAATGTCTGAGTTTTAGAAAATGTAAAGTGAGTTAAAATGATTTATTCTTTGTACCCAACCATAAAACTCTTCTTGATATTTTTAGTGTTTCCACAGCCACCCAGGTTATGTTTATGAACAAATTAACATTAGAAACAAGGGTAGAACTATAAAAGTAAAGATGCTGAAGCTCAATTGAAAAGACATGCACTTGCCAGAGACATTTACCTGAGTGAGCAATAAATTTATATATGCTTTAGCTACTGAGTAGTTTGAGGGATGTTAATATTGCACACATAAGTTGTTTACCTGGGGAGTATATATTATTCCGTATTGAGTAATAATGAATTGCTGTTTGGGAGGCACTTAATTTGCTTTTAATTGAGTCCTACTTGACTGACTTTGGGGCTTGGTATTAGAAATAGTGATTTTTTTTTTTTTTTAGAAGATAGTGATAGAGAAATTTATGAGGACACAGAGTTTTCAAGGGATGGGAAATCAAATCAAAGTGTATGAAATCCAGTCTCTATAGTGGGGCATTTGACAGGGAACAAGGTAGTGTGTAGCCACCAGAAGTGTTTTCATTATCCAAAATATTAGCAATGCATCAGTCACAATTAAGGATAAGACTCATGCCCACAAGTGCCTTCTGCATGGCTCTCTGACTATGCTGCCTACATCCTGAGGAAAGATAGCAGTTTCAACTTGACCACTTTGTAATATCCCAATCTTCCTTCTTCTCCCTGCAGTGGCACTGGCTTGACCCTGCTGTCTACTTATTCATTTCATATCTGGCTTGTTCACTTTCTTGTTGGCCCTTAGGCTAGACATTCATTCATTCATCGGAAGGGCTATGCTGTATATTGCAGCCTGCTTAGAAATGTCCCTGGCCTCTACCCACTAGGTGACAGTAGTACTCTTCTTTAGGACTCATTTTTGGTGACATTGTTTTCAGTCACTATTATAGCCCCTGGATGATGACATCACTTCCAGCTGAGGTAAAGCTGCAACAAACTTTTATTTTTATATTTCTGAGAACTCACTGTTTCTTTAATGTGAATTTTTTATTGTTTGCTTTGGTGTTTTCGAGACAGAGTTTCTCTGGGTAGCCTTGGTTGTCCTGGACTCACTTTGTAGACCAGGCTGGCCTCAAACTCACAGAGATCTGCCTGCCTCTGCCTCCTGAGTGCTGGGACTACAGTTGTACACCACCATGCTCTCCTTTACATGAAGTTTTTCAAATACATGTTTTTTCATTGCTTGTCTCCTGTTTTTATTTCATTGGCTGAAATCTTCATTTCAGTTAATTACATTTTTCTGCTAGCATCCTGACAGAATGCATGAATAGCAAAGTTGTTGAAAATGTGTTAGTCCTGATTATTCTATGTGATTTGATAATTTAGCTGAGACTCCAGTTTCCCCATGATTAATCTTGATTGTCAACTGAATTAGATCTTGAGAGCTTAGGACATAGTAAAGCTGCTAAGGCATAGTTCTACTGATGAGTTAGAAACCACTTTACCTGAAAACTCTAAAAAGGATAGTTCTGCTATATTTAGCTTCTAACATCCATATTGCTAAACTTGGTGTAATTTTGAATATGAACCTACTACTTTTATTTTCACGAGAAGCTTCTACATTTTTTGTGACTAGTGCCTAGCAACTCACTAGGACACACCTCTGTGTGGGACCCGCACCATTGTTCTGATCACTTGGAAAACTCTCCCTGGAAGAAAGTTAATACCCTTCAGCTTGGAGATTTTTTTTTCAGTATCTGATAATTTTCTCATTGATCTTTACTAATCCTTCCCCTGCAGTTTTAAATGTTCACTGTTAAGGTCCCAGAATAATTGTATTGCTTATTCTGGATTCTTTTTCAGATTTCTTCAACTTTACCAATAAACTTTTTCTGCCTCAGTTTTTAACTACCACAATTTTACTTCAAAGTCTTTTGTTCTTTCCTGATACTAAAAACATTACATTAATGTTTTAGTTTTATGAGTACAGTTAGTATCATATCGTCAAAATATAAAAATATCTTTTAAATGTTTAAGAAGTCATTTTTGCTTTGCTGAATCCATTTCCTTGGTTTTATTTACTGTGGTATTTATCCTTAATGATAGAAGCTTCCTTTATAAGCCTGGCTGTGGAACACTTTTCATTCAGGCTTAAGAGAAAGCAAATAAAAATTCATTGTTTTCAGATACACAAGATTATGTGAGTTTTGTTCACTGTCTGGCTTTATTGGACAGTGTTTAACTGGGCTTTGTGGAAATTAGTCAATGTCTGCTGTTTTCTAGTTACTCCAGTAAAGTCTGTACAGTCTATTCACCATTTCTCCTAGCTCAAGTATATCAATCTGTTTACAACAATTTTAAAGACAGCTGAACAGAGGTAGCTGGGTTTCAATGATTAGCTAATGAATTACTCAACTTTCCATATTGTGGCCTTGACTTTAGCAATATGCTGGGTCCTGATGTCTAACAGAAAGTGAAGAACCCTAGATCTTTTACTTTTAAGTTTGTTTGATTGTTTGCTTGTTTGGATGGATGGATGTGTTGAGTGGTTACTGAGGAACCCAGAAGAGGGAATTGAATTTCATGGAATAGTAGTTACAGATGGCTGTGAGCCACCATGTAAATGTTAGGACTTGAACCTGGATCCTGTCGAAGAGCAGCCAATGTTCAAAACCATCTCTCCAGCCTCTCGGACACTAGATCTTAAGGCCTGGTTAGAACCAGTGACTTACAGAATCAGGTGACTTATTCCATAGCTAACAAATCTTAATTTCCTCCTAACCTATGAAGACTACTATGTACTAATATGACTCTTTTTTTTTTTTTTTGGTTGCTTATGAGCCTTATTTTGGTTCCAAAATGAATAGCCCACTTTTCTTAATTTTCTTAATGATAACATAATTTTCAGCTATGATAAACTAAGCTCCTAATGACCAAGATAATCTAAATGATTCCTCAAAAGACACAATTCACAATCCATGGGGTTTGGAGATTTGGCTTTACATGATAGAAGTAGGAACTGGCAAATGAGTTTAAGTTAAGGACCTTGGGAGAAGAAAATTGTCTATTTCTCTGGTGCTCTTTTTTTTTTTTTTTGAAACCATTGTTTATTTTTTGAATTAATTTATTCACTTTACATCCTGACCATAGATCCCCCCCCACCCTTCTCCCTTCCATTCCTATCCTCCTTCTCACTTTCTCCTATTCCTCCTTCCCTACTCCTCAGGTAAGAGGAGACTCCCCTCTACCAATTCAGACCAGCACATCAAGTCACATCAGGACTTACTGTTCTTCCTCTGTGGCTTGGCAAGGCAGTTCTACCAGTGGGAAGCTATTGAAAAGCAGGCAAAGAGTCCATGCCAGAGACAGCCCTCGCCCCTTTCTAGGGGCTCACATTTGGCCAAGCTACCCATCATCTACTTATGTGTAAGGGGCCTAGGTAGAGTCCATGCATGGTCCTTGATGCTCTGTAAGCACCCTGGGTCCAGGTTAGTTGGCTCTGTTGGTCTTTTTGTGGATATCCTGTCCCCTCTGGGTCCTTCATTCTTCCCTCATTCTCCCACAAAATTCCCTGTGCTCCACCCAATGTTTGGCTGTGAGTCACAGCATCTGTTTCAATCCACTGTTGGGTAGAGCTTTTCAAAGGAGAGCTATGCTTGTCTCTTGTCTGCAAGAATATCATTCATTAATAGTGTGAGGAGTTGGCTCACTCCTATGGTGTGGGTCTCAAGTTGGGCCAGGCATTGGTTGGACATTCCCTCAATCTCTACTCTGTCTTTATCTCTGCACTTCTTGTAGGCAGAATACATTTTGAGTCGAAGTTTTTATGGGAATGCGATCCCAAATGTAATTGAGATTTGATTTGACCACAGAAGAGGAAAACAGATATTAACAATGGAAGAGTAGCCAGAGTTTGAGACACTTTCCTGCCTGATTGACTATGAACACAGTGACCTCTCAAAGCTGGAAATGGCAAGAAAAATCTTTTATCTAGATGTTATTGGCACACTGTGACCCTTTCATCACCTTTATTCAACCCCTGAAAGCATTTTAGAACTCTGGAATCTCAAACTGCAAGAATATGAACATGTATTGTCTTAAGTCACCACATTTCTGTGATTGCTGAAAACAACTGTGACACACAGACCCACCAGTCACCCCCTGTAACCTGGTTCCCCAAACTGTGCTGTAGTATTCCCATGAGACAGTTTCTTCTTATTTTTATTTATATGTTTGTTTTGTGTATGCCATATGCCTGCAGAAGAGATTGAATTCTCTGAACTATAGTTTCAGGTGGTCGTGAACCAGCAGAGTAGGAACAAAACTCTAGTCTTCTGAAAGAGCAGCAAGTGTCCTTAACCACTCAGGAACCTCTTCAGACTCAGCACTTTCTTCATCCAGCTCAAATGGGACCTTTTAGACTTTCTTACCCGTATCATGGGCATAAAGTTAAAGCCATACCTAATACCAAATTATGTCCTGCACATATAACTTCTTAAAAATGTTTATTAGATTACAAGAGTGAATCTTATTTCATGTATTAAAAAGTTGTATTTGTGATAAAGTTTAGATATTTAACCACCAGATTTATTATCTTCCAGCATTTTAATATTGGAATAATCACATACATGGTGTTCAGTAGGAAAACTTGATACACGCATGTGAATCGTATGCACACACACACGCACATACACAAGCACACCTACAGAAAAAAACAGATGCTCAAGAATGTTTTATATACCCTTTTACTACAATAATTACCAAAAAGTAGTCCTCATTGATACAAACAATTTTAAATGAAAACCTTTTCCTGGATTACTACCATTTCCTTCTTTGGGAACATCAAGTATTGTTTACCACATTTCATTTATACCCAGCTAGTTTTATTTACTTACTTTGAAATAACGATACCATAATGCATACATACACATATGTTTAATACATTTATCTTATTGCCACCTGTCTGTCTATCTATCATCTATATGTCTATTTATCTATCCATTCACATATCTATTTTCCTATCAATTTGTTTCTACCATTAATCTATCATTTTATTATTATGTATTCCTATTTATTATAATTAATTTTATTATTAATAATTTTATTATTCTGGGCATATAATTTGAATAAGCTGATACATAAATTCTGCTAGCCAGTATAATTTAAAATTCTTTTATTTTAATTATTAAGTGATTCAAAAATGTCCTAATCACATCTTAACCAAAGGGCACAATTATGTGTATTACCTCATGGCCTCACCTCTTGAACGTTGATCATTTGCAGTTGTCTTTTATTACTTAAACGTACAATTATTTAACTATTAGTAATACTTGTTTGTTTTTATATTTATGAGCCAAGAGACTTCATAGGTTAAGTGAAAATATAATTAAAAAGATAAACTCCTTAAACATCAGATATGAATTTATTATATTTCCTGTATGTTCTATTCCTCACAATTAATAAGGTAAAACTGAAAACTACATTCCAAATGTAGATGTGTTATTTATTTAATTTTCTGAGAAAAGATGGGTTGTTTTAAAGATTGAATAGTAAATTAGACTAGCTATATTTAGCATTCAATTCCACGGCTTTTGAGGTTCAAGTCCATTAAATATAAAGGTAAACTGAACTCATTTTCTTCCTTTGCATAGTTGTCACTTTAGGATGGACTATTTTCCATTTTAAAAGATTTATTATTTCAATGGGTTGCAAAATGGTTTTGTACTTTACAAAAACTTAAAATCTAGCCATTGAGGCACTAAATAAGCACCACCTATATATAACTGTCTTTAAAAGAAGAATTATGTTATAGTCAAAGGAAGTAGAAAA
Organism: Psammomys obesus; assembly: GCF_907164565.1. Lineage (NCBI taxonomy): Eukaryota > Metazoa > Chordata > Mammalia > Rodentia > Muridae > Psammomys > Psammomys obesus. The sequence goes on from NW_026590503.1 coordinate 393,410, forward strand.
ATATACTATCCAGTATATGTGTTGCATGTACATGAGTGTGTGTGTGTGTGTGTGTGTGTGTGTGTGTGAGTTCCTTTCTCCAAAAGTTCATTTTATCTATGGCTATCAATGCGTTCTATCTTTGCTGTTGAGTCTATTGATAGAAGAAGATCAAGGAATTTGAATGTTCTTACTCTTTTTTTTTCCCTTTAATAGGACACTCAAAATAGAATATAGCAAAGAAATCCATCTGAAAAAGAATGATGGAAAGAGGAAACCAAGTAAATTGTTTTACAGTTTGCATACCTTAAAGACCAGATGGCTTAAGTTGGCTTTGTTTTTTTTTAGAACTGCCCACTGAAGCATGTTTTCAGTAAGTCCCAACTAAAATACAATCTTGCCAAATCAAGGTTAACATTTTCTATGTGGAAGCCCATTGTCTTGTCTAGCCATCTCTAGGTTCCTTATCCTTGAGGCACAGCCAGGCTTATCTACCTACCAAATGTTGATGGAAAAATACTCATTCTGTCTTTATGTAAATTTCCTTACAGTATCCTATCCTCCCTTCCTCTGATAGAGGAGAAGTAAAGAATTAGATAAAGTGTGTGTCTGTAAGATGTTCAAGATTCCATTTTTCATTCTTTTCATCAAACATTTAGGTTAATATCAAGTTCAACAGTATTAATTACTATCTAATTTTGAGATATTCTATGAAAACCATCTTGTTCATCAGTGAGCACCATAAAAAAAAACCTGCCCCATCATAACTGAACATAGGCTAGTAATATCTTTTTGTCTGATTTTAAGTAGTACTTGTTCAACTCTGTTATAAACTACCAGTGGCATAAAATAGTAACCTAGGCATAGTTATACAAATTGGGTAAAAGAAGATTACTCATAAAACTTCTACTTTCTTGCTAATCTCCTTTTTAAGTCATCATTCAATATGTGCACAGAGTTCATCTGTCCCTTTCCTAGTGTGGAAAGTTCTTTTTCACTTAATTTTCTGAATCCCTTCTTAGCTTATACTTAGCATGTTTAAACTCTGGCAAAGAATAGAGAGCTAGTTGGACATATACTTCCAAAGACTGTACTCTCAGTATTTCCTGACCTGAAATACTAGACAGAACAGAACAGAAAAATGACACAGACAATGAATGACTCAGTCCATGTTTGTCTGGAGAAAGATGCTGAGTTTCTATTGACATCCAAACTTTGTACCTCAGCAGGAAAAGAAATCCACTAGGGTGGGATCACTAGTTCCTCCCCAAGAGGTACTTGGCAAAATACAAGTATGTTTCCAGTTGGCTCAGAATGAGTGCTTTTTGTGAGACTGAGTTACTTTTATGAAGGACTTTGTAACAAACAAGTTTATGTTAGAAAGTCAGGAGGACTTGACACCAGCAACTGTGTTCTTACCAGTCTTGTTTTCTCTCTTTACAGGACTTTCAAGGAATGTGGTTTGGAGTTTTCCAGCTGGGTTTCTCTGCTGTGGTCTACCATAGGGATTTTTCTTCCTTTATGAGGGTTTGAACTCTGGTCCATGTGAATGCTAATTTGTGCTCTAGCACTGAGTTACATCCCCCAGTCCGGCCTGACTGTCCACTTCTAATCATCCACTCATTCTAGCAGCATCAAAGAACTCTACTCTGTCCTAGCCTCCTTGTTGGGGTACCTGGCACATGAAAAGATCAGAGTGAGATTCCCCATAAACCTACATGGATATCATGAGCATGGCAGCAAGTCTGTAATTCTAGACTCAAAAAGCAGAGATAGAGGATCCCCAGAGCAAGATTAGCTGGCAAGCCTAGTCATACCTGACAGTTCTGGGTTTGATTGAGAGACCCTGCCACAATGAATGAAGTAGAAACGTACTGAACTTGTAATGGATATGGACTTGTATTCTCACACAAGCTCACTCACACACGTGTGCACTAGATATATGAACAAAGGGGGAAAATGTCAGGCTTTAAGCTTTCCTGACTCAGTTCTGAAATGTAGTGAAAGAAAACAGAACCCATTTTCTAATAAGCCCTGTGATCTGTTATATTTAATAACAAAAACAATGAAACAAAGACGCCATTAAACCAATTGTACTGTATCATTTTATCTTCAAGGAAGAGAAGTTCTTGCTGTACCAAAGGCCATAGGATGTATTTTCTTCCTCCTTCACTGGTGACAGTGAATTCATGTCTGTTTGAAGGGAAGTAAGTAAGACATTCATTTTGAGAAAACTGCCATCCACATGTCCTACAATTAATCTAAACGTGCTTAGCAAGTAAAGGAAAAGTATCCCAAGTTTAGGTTTAGCTGTTAAGATGAACAATAGTAAAATGTAAAGTGAGGGGATTCAGGAATTGAAAACTTTATGATTGAGAGAGCCATATAGAGAACTGGATAGAGATTCCTGATGCTTTTCAACCTGTATAGAGGAGAAATGGAATGACAATAAACACAAACATGTAAGACACAGTTTCTATGGGGTGGAGAGACAGCCCACCTGGCTGCCAGCTCATCACATAGTCAAGTGGGATATCCCACTATTAGTCTGAGCCTTAGCCACTGCTGTGTCCAGGGATGGTTCCAAACTTTGTGCCTCTCTGTTAGCAAGGATGACTCCTAATATCCTGAGATATTGTCTGGCTGAAACATCTACCCTAGCCCACATTTCAAGTGTCACAACTTCTCATAGCATCCATTAAAAAAAAAAATCCACTAAAAATCCATGAGCCATTAAAAATCTATACCTCACAGAGCTCTTTGAGACAGAAGTCCCTTGTTTATTTTACTAATCTTATGGTATATAATGAAAGTTTGGTCACAGAAATTGGACTGGAGAAAAAAATTAAAGGATGTACAAATAATAAATGAAGAAGTCAAATTATCCCTTTTTACTAATGATTTTACATATAGAAAAAATCTACATAAAAACTACTACAAATAATAAGCAGGTTTAGTAAAATAGCAGCATATAAAACTAACATAAACAATCAAATATAAACAAAATTGGTGAAAAATAAATCTTAAAAGCAATCTCATTGGCATTAACTACCAAATGAAATTCTGAAATTCACAGGTAAATGGATTTAACTACAATGTATAAGAGTAAGTGAGATAATCCTAAGAATTTCTGAAAGTTTTCTTTCATGTGAAAACTAAAACATTGACATGAATATAGAATACTTATTGCCGGAAATTGGGGAAAAGTAGGAGATCAGGTAAACACATCATAGTGTGCGCATGCACTGGACTTCACAATGAACCCACCAATGTGTAAATAGTGTATGTTTATCAAGTATAATTAAAAAAAAACCTACAGGGCTGAATATGGTAGTGTTTGCCTTCTGCCAAACATTTGAGAGGCTGAAGTAGTATGACTATGAATTAAAGACCAGTCTATATAGCACAGGATGAAATTCCATCCAACAACAACTACAACCAAAAAAAAAAAAAAAATTTAGTGGTAAAAATATAGAACTTAGCTCTAAATCAATAGTATCTACTTCATATGCTGGTTTTATCACTTATTGACTGCATGACCTTGAAATTTAAAAATCAGCATTAGCTTCAATTTAGGCACATCATGGATATGTTAATAGCATTAAACATTTTAAGTAAAATAATTGATAAATGGTTTTGAAAGCACAGGACTCTGAATAGTATATGTGTGTTCAGAGCAAATATAGTTGGCTCCAGCAAACCTTTGGTGGATTCTTGGATAAATCACAGTGTGCATTGCCCATGTCTGACCACTACATCTCCTTCCTAGTTTCATCACACACACAAAGATTGCCAGACAGGGATTATTAATTGTATTTTATATAGGTAATTTTTAGAAGTACTATTTTTTATTAATGCTATTTAGTGGTGAATATATCAAACTTCCCATTTGGAACAAGACCTAGCATAACCTAGCTCTCCCTTGCTTTTTATATCTGGGTATTATTTTTGTTCCATATATGAATATTATATCATTCTTTCTCATTTTTCTCATAGATATTATTAATTTCCTTTTATTTAGGATGAAAATGTAAGTTCACGTCTTCCTTTCAGAAACTTGTGACTTTGCTTTTGCTTTAACATAGTTCTATAAGAATATTCTTGGACTCTGTTGCCTGCTTTCCGATCAGAACCCCCTAGAGGGGTTGCCTTGCCTGGCCTCAGTGGAAGAGGTTGTGACTTGATATGCTTGGGTGGGTTGTTGGGGGGAGTTGCTTCCCTTTTGTGAGGAGTAGGGAAGGGGGGATAAAGGGAAAAGGGAGAGAGGGTGGGACAAGGAGGAGAGGAGGGAAGTGACTATAATCAGGATGTAAAGTGAATAAATAAAATTGAAAAAAAATTCATGTCCTTTAAAAATTAGATTCATCATTTTTTAAGTTTCCTAGATTATGGCTTAAACTAGCAAATGTGTATATACCATGTGTGTCTTTCTGTTTCAGGGATACCTCACTCAAGATGCTCTTTTCTAAATCCCATCATTTGCCTCCAAATTTCATGATTTCCTTGTTTTTAATTGCTGAGTAGTATTCCATTGTGTAAATGTACTGCGATTTCTGTATCCATTTCCATTCCTCCATTGAGGGACATCTAGGTTGTTTCCAGCTTCTGGCTATTACAAATAAAGCTGCTATGAACATGGTTGAGCAAATGTCCTTGTTGTGTACTTGAGCCTCTTTTGGATATATGCCCAGGAGTGGTATAGTTGGATCTTGAGGAAGCGTTATTCCTAATTGTCCGAGAAAGTGCCAGATTAATTTCCAAAGTGGTTGTAAAGGCTTACATTCCCACTAGCAATGGAGGAGGGTTCCCCTTTCTCCACCTCCTCTGCAGTAGATGTATAATATAGGATAATCATACTAAAATCTTTACACCTAAAAAATCTAATTATGAAGAAGACCGTGGATAAGATGTTCAATCCTCATTCAGAAAGGGAAATGAGAGAGACATCAGAAGAGGAAAAAAACGGAACAGGACAAAAGCCTACCACATAGGGCGTCCAAAAGACTCTACCCTGCAGGATATCAAAGCAGATGCTGAGACTCAGCATCTGAGACTCATAGCCAAAATTTGGGCAGAGTGCAGGGAATCTTATCAAAGAAGGGGGAATTAGTAAAACCTGGAGAGGACAGGAGGTCCAAAAGGAGAGCAACAGAACCAAAATATCTGGGCTCAGGGGTCTTTGCAGAGACTGATACTCCAACCAAGGACCATGCATGGAGATAAACTAGCACCCCTGCACAGACGTATTCCATGGCAGCTCAGTGCCCAAGAGGGTTCACTAGTAATGGGAATAGGGACTATCTTGGACATGAACTCAGGGGTTGGCTCTTTGATCACCTCCTCCTGATGGGGGAGCAGCCTTATCAGGCTACAGAGGAAGACAATGCAGCTGGTCCTGATGAAACCTTATAACCTAGGGACGGGGAGGAGGACCTCCCCTATCAGTGGACTGAGGGAGGAGCAAAGTAGAAGAAGAGAGAGGGTGGGAGTCAGGGAGGGGGCTGCAGCTGGGATACAAAGTGAATAAACTGTAATAAATAATATTTTTTAATTGGAAAATAAATAAATGATTTAAAAAAAAAAAAAGCTAGCAAATGAACTACTTTTCCAAAGAAGAAACAGAACATATCAGGCAAACTAGAAATCAATGGAGTAGAATTATTTCAGGAGGATTGTAGGAAACATTATTTAAACATAGATTCTGTGCACTTAAAATAAATGATCAAGAAGAATCAACATCTGTGCTTTACTGCAAGCCACAGTAGATACAGCTCTTGTCTTTCCTTAACAGGGTTATTAAGCAGATGGTCAGGGAAATGCATTGAGTATGACATATCTGGGTTCCAGCAGCCAATTTAACGATATTTCTCACGATGTTCTTAAGATAAAGGGAGCATTACCAAGCACATCAACAGTTAGGTTAATAAGTAGCTCCTCCGAACATCTTTCCCCAGTGTTAATTAATGTCAACCTGCCCAGTGGATCCTAGGCATGTTACTAGCCCTCTTCATTTAGTGCCTTCAGCTGAACATTCTGGTCAGTTATTTAGAAGGGAGAATAAAGCTACATTTACCCCACTCAAACATAAAAATAAATTGAAGTTTGACTGCTGTGCTAGAAAACATGATTATAGGGAAAAGGTATTCATAAGCTACAATATCTCACCAAATTTAACTAATGAAAGTTAATATAAATATTAGGTTGTATGCATGAGCACAGAAAATATACAATACATATGCAAAAATATGGCATATTTTTATCCTGATTGTATAACAAATCAAAAATACTAAATATCTTACTTGACAAAGAACTTACTAGTCTCAGTATAGTGTAATAACTAAATAAAGAAAAGGGTCATCTAGATATTGAAGGCACTCATAGATACAGGATATTGACACTTAAAATGTGCTGGCCATAGGGATTCTGTTGTTTTCACACCGAGTAGGCTTTAAAATCTTTTTTCTATTATTTTAAGCAGAAGAAAGGCACATGCATTTCTATTGTTTTGCAGAATTCATTAGGAGACATTCTGGCTTCTCAGAAGCATCTTCCTGCTGTATCTGTGTTTGTTCAATATCTTCAGGAAATATCTATTTTTCAGGACCAAGATTCAATTAAGATTAATTGAAGGTCTAAATAGCTAAATAGCTTTTTTCTCGTTCTCCTTGGGGCACAATCACAATGGATCGATATTTAATTAGCACTTTATAAAATATCATATCAATTTTGTATTTTATATGTAATATATTATAGAAACAAAATAATAATAAAGGTTTAAAGAGTGGCGGAGGCGGGGCAAGATGGCGGCGCCGAGACAACTCTCATTCTGACCAGCAGCACAGCAGGATCGGCACAGTGACCAGCAATCAGAACTCGAGGCCATAAAACACAAGTGTTTGTGTTTCCCAGGTGAGAGGATACCCCACGGTGGGAGATTCAATCAGCTTTAACTCACCTGACTAAACCACGGAAGAGATACCGTTTCTGCCAGGCGCTTGGTCGCCAGCACAGAGCCACACCCCAGCGTGATCTGGTCAATGTCCCAGACTGAACTGTGGGCCCACAAAATCATAGACTGGATTTTCCAGTCGAGAGATAACCCCACGGAGCAGGAAACAATTGGGACAGAGCTTAGGTCACCCAGACATCCCCTGGAAAAGACTCGGGTTCCATGGACGCCACGGGAGCCAGCCCGGAGCCAGAGCTGGGGACCCAGGCACCTGCACAGAGCCCTGCCTGCACACCTGATTTGCGGCCTCAGATAGAACTGTGGGCCCCAGGGCCCCTGAGATTGAGTTTCACTGTCAGGTGCAAACCCACAGGGAGGGAAATGGCTGGTCTGATCTCAGAGCACTCAGCTGATACCACCACCCCGAAAAGGTCTTGGGAAAATTACCCAGTATAGGCAGACGCCCAGGCTCCCAAAGGCCAGAAAGGCGGAGCCGTGGGCAGGCGTCTGTGCCTGTGGGTTCTACTCACCACCCCAGACAGAACGGTGGTCCCCAAAGCAAAGACTGGGTGTCCCTGTAAGGAGGAAACCCCACAGTGGGGGGATCATCAGGTCTAACACTCAGGACACCCAGCACCAAAAGACTTTCTGGATTCATGCAGACTCTAGGCTCTAGCTTTCTAATGCAGGCAGGAGCACTGTGCTCAGCCACCATTATTGAGTTCCCCTAGGGCACTGGGGCACACAGCTGCATCCTCAGACCTACAAAAGCCAGAGAGCCACTACAGCAGCCCTCAGATACTGTGCCAAGGATCAACCAGTTATCCCTAGCTAGACTGACAAAACTGTCAGAATCCCTGGTCCTTCAAGAGGGCTGCACCCACAGTGTCCAGACCAGAGTGGTGCCCGCAGCCGCCATCCCAGACAGGGACACACAGCTTCCGGCCCAGAGTGAGGCACCCAGCCTTCAGACCAGAGTGGAGCCCTCAGTTACCAGCCTCCAGACCAGAGCAGTGGCCCCAGGTGCCAACTCAACCTAGGTGCACATTATCCAGGCCCAGAGCAGAGCACATAGCCTCTGGCCCAGAGACTTGCTGGGCACTCCTCTCACTTTCCCGGACAGAACTGTAGGCCCCAGGATAACAGACTGAGTTTTCTTGTTGGGCGAAAAACCCACAGCTAGGGAATCATCAGGTTCTACAAGAGGACTGTACCTGGAAAACTGTAACAACAGCAGCAGCTCACTAAATTTATAATGAGAAACCCAGCAGTGGGGCAGCTGTCTTGAGAACTTCTATGGGTAAGAGGAGAGCCCCCCCGAATAACAAAGACCACAGCTACTACTCAGGTCTATACACCTGAGGTGAACAGTGGCAATTCCTGAGAAACACTGGCCATACAATGACCATACCAAAAAAGCAGAGGAGGAATCCTTCAGGAAAAATCATCTTCCGGCCAAGGGGATTCTCCCTACCCCAGGACTCCAGGAAGCACAGAAACTAACAGCCAACACCTAAAACAGCTCAATGGATAGAGGTCAGTGTAAAAGCTCAACCAACAAAAGCCAGAGCAATATGGCATCTCCAGAACCCAGCCATCCAGGGGCGAACAGCCCTGGACAACGAAGCATAATAGAAAATCAAGAAGATGACCTTACATCTATGCTGATGAAGAGGATAATAGAGGAAACAAATAAAATACATAAAGAAGTAGAGGAAGATAAAACCAAACAGATCATGGCTATCCATAGAGAAATGGAGGAAGTTAAAGACAAGCAGATTATGGCCATCCATGAAGAAATACGGGAAGATGCAGCCAAACAGTTTGCAGCCTTCAGAGAAGAAATTATTGAATCACTGAAAGAAATAAAAGAAACAGAGCTGAAGGAACTAAAAGAAAAAGAGGAAAATACAATCAGACAGGTGAAGGAAGTAAACAAAACAACTCAAGACCTGAAGATAGAACTGAAAAAATTAAAGAAAACACAAATGGAGGAAATAATAGAGAGGAAGAATTTAGGGAAGAAAACAGGAACTACAGAGGTAAGCATAACCAACAGACTTCGAGAGATGGAAGAAAGAATCTCAGGTGTAGAAGATACAATGGAAGAAATCGATGTATCTGTCAAAGAAAATGTTAAATCCAAAAAATTCCTGACACAGACCATCCAAGAAATCCAAGACAATATGAAAAGACAAAACCTAAGAATAATAGGTATAGAGGAAAAAGAAGACTCCCTTCTCCAAGGCCCAGAAAATATTTTCAACAAAATCATTGAAGAAAATTTCCCCAAATTAAAGGAGAGGCCAATAAGAATACATGAGGCCTACAGAACACCCAACAAATTTGACCAGAAAAGAAAATCCTCCCACCACATAATAATCAAAACAGTAAGAATACAGAACAAAGAAAAAATATTAAAAGCTGCAAGGGAAAAAGGCCAAGTAACATATAATGGCAAACCCATTAGAATCACACCTGACTTTCAACAGAGATTATGAAAGCCAGAAGGGCCTAGACGGATATCATGCAGACCCTAAGAGAACACAGATGTCAGCCCAGGCTACTCTACCTCACAAAACTCTCAGTCCTCATAGACGGAGAAAACAAGATATTCAATGACAAAAACAAATTTCAACAATACCTACACACAAATCCAGCACTACAGAAGACACTGGAAGGGAAAATACAACCCAAGAAAATTAGCTTCTTTCAAGAAAACACAAGAAAAAATTAACCTCACTACAGTAAAACAAAAAGCAAACAAGTACACAACTTTATGACCACAGCCAACATAAAAATCAAAGGATCTAACAGCCACTGGTCATTAATCTCTCTCAACATCAATGGACTCAACTCTCCAGTAAAAAGACACAGACTAACAGAATGGATGCGAAAACAAAACGCAGCAATCTGTTGCTTACAAGAAACAAACCTAAGTCACAAAGATAGACATTACCTGAGGGTAAAGGGTTGGAAGATGGCTTTCCAAGCAAATAGAACCAAAAAGTAAGCAGGAGTAGCCATTCTAATATCTGATAAAATAGGCTTTCAAGCAAAATTAATAAAAAAAAAGATAGGGAAGGACACTTCATACTCATGAAGGGAAAATTCCACCAGGATAACATCACAATCCTGAACATCTATGCCCCAAATACAAGGGCACACACATTTCTAAAAGAAACATTGATAAAACTTAAACCACACAGAGATCCCCACACATTAATAGTGGGAGACTTCAACACCCCACTCTCAACAAAGGGCAAGTCAACTAAACAGAAATTAAACAAAGAAACAATATCTCTAACAGAGGTCATGAATCAAATGGACCTAACAGACATTTAAAGAACCTTACACCCAAACACAAAAGAATTTACCTTCTTCTCAGCACCTCATGGAACCTTCTCCAAAACAGACCACATAGTTGGTCACAATGCAAGCCTCAACAGATACAAGAAGATTGAAATAATCCCTTGTATCCTGTCTGATCATCATGGAATAAAGCTGGACCTCAACAACAACAGAAATAACAAAAAGCCTACACACACATGGAAACTGAACAATTTGCGACTAAATGACAGCTGGGTCAGGGAAGAAATAAAGAAAGAAATTAAAAACTTCCTAGAACTCAATGAAAATGAAGACACAACATACCCAAAATTGTGGGACAAAATGGAAGCAGTGCTAAGAGAAAGTTCATAGCACTAAGTGCCTTCAAGAAGAAATTCGAGACAGCTCACTCAAGCAACTTAATGGCTCACTTAAAAACCCTAGAAAAAGAAGAAGCAGACACACCAAAAAGGAGTAGATGGCTGGAAATAATCAGACTCAGGGCTGAAATCAATCAATTGGAAACAAATAAAACAATTCAAAGAATCAATGAAACCAAGAGCTGGTTCTTTGAGAAAATCAACAAGATCGACAAACCCTTAGCCAAGCTAACCAAAAGGCAGAGAGTCACCACCCAAATCAACAAAATCAGAAATGAAAAGGGGAACATAACTGCAGACACTGAGAAAATCCAAACAATCATGAGGACTTACTTCAAAAGTCTATATGCCACAAAATTTGAAAATCTAAATGAAATGGACAATTTTCTTGATTGATTTGACTTACCAAAGCTGAATCAGGACCAGTTAAATCAATTAAATAGTCCTATATCCCCCAAAGAAATAGAAGCGGTCATCAAAAGTCTCCCATCCAAAAAAAGCCCAGGATCAGATGGCTTCAGTGTAGAATTTTACCAGACTGTCAAAGAAGAGCTAACTCCAATTCTCTTCAAACTATTCCACAAAATAGAAACAGAAGGAACATTACCAAACTCATTCTATGAAGCCACAGTCACCTTGGTACCTAAACCTCACAAAGACTCAACAAAGAATGAGAATTTCAGGCCAATCTCCCTTATGAACATTGATGCAAAAATACTTAACAAAATACTTGCAAACCGAATACAAGAACACATCAAAGATATTATCCACTATGACCAAGTAGGCTTCTTCCCAGGTATGCAGGGGTGGTTCGGTATACGGAAATCCATCAATGTGATCCACCATATTAACAAACTGAAAGAAAAAAAAAAACACATGATAATCTCCCTCGATGCTGAAAAAGCATTTGACAAAATCCAACATCCATTCATGTTTAAAGTATTGGAGAAATCAGGGATACAAGGCACATATCTAAACATAGTTAAGGCGATATACAGCAAGCCTATAGCCAACATCAAACTGAACGGACAGAAACATAAAGCAATCATACTGAAATCAGGGACAAGACAAGGCTGCCCACTCTCTGCATATCTCTTCAACATAGTGCTGGAAGTCCTTGCTAGAGCAATAAGACAGTTGAAGGAGATCAAGGGGATACAGATGGAAAAGGAAGAAGTCAAATTATCACTATTTGCAGATGATATGATAGTATACATGAGTGACCCCCAAAACTCTACCAGGGAACTCCTACAGCTGATAAACACCTTCAGCAAAGTGGCCGGATACAAAATTAACTCAAAAAAATCACTAGTACACCTGTATACAAAAGACAAAAGGGCTGAGAAAGAAATTAGAGAAACAACACCCTTCACAATAGCCACAAATGACATAAAGTACCTTGGTGTAACCCTCACCAAGCAAGTCAAAGACTTCTATGAAAAAAAATTCAAGTCTCTGAAGAAAGAATTAGAAGAAGATATGAGAAGATGGAAAGATCTCCCATGCTCATGGCTTGGCAGGATTAACATAGTAAAAATGGCCATCTTACCAAAAGCAATCTACATATTTAATGCAATTCCCATCAAATTGCCAACACAATTCTTTACAGACCTGGAAAGAAAAATTCTCAACTTCGTATGGAATAACAAGCAACCGAGAATGTCTAAAACAATCCTCTACAATAAAGATCTTCTTGAGGTATCTCCATCCCTGATCTCAAGCTGTACTATAGAGCAACAATTATAAAAACTGCATGATACTGGCATAGAAACAGAATGGTGGATGAATGGAACCGAACAGAAGACCCAGAAATAAACCCACACACTTATGGACATCTGATCTTTGACAAAGATGCCAAAACCATACAATGGAAAAAAGATAGCATCTTCAACAAATGGTGCTGGTCCAACTGGATGTCTACATGTAGAAAAATGCAAATAGATCCATACTTATCACCCTGCACAAAACTGAAGTCCAAGTGGATCAAAGACCTCAACATAAAACCAGACACATTAAATCGGCTAGAAAAAAAAGTGGGGAATACCCTAGAACTCATTGGTACAGGAGACAACTTCCTGAACAGAACACCAACAGCACAGGCTCTAAGAGCAACAATCAATAAATGGGACCTCATGAAACTGAAAAGCTTCTGTAAATCAAAGGACACTGTCATCAAAACAAAGCAACTGCCTACAGATTGGGAAAGAATCATCACCAACCCTTTATCTGACAGAGGACTCATATCCAGTATATATAAAGAACTAAAGAAGCTGAAAAGCAGCAAACCAAGTAATCCAGACTAAGATCAGAAGGAAGGAGAAGAGGACCTCTATATCAGTAGACTTGGGGAGGGGCATGCGTGAAGAAGAGGGAGAGAGGGTGGGATCAGGAGTGGAGGAGGGAGGGGCTTATGGGGGGATACAAAGTGAATAAAGTGCAATTAATAATTAAAAAAGTAAAAATTAAAAAAAGAAGAATCTCATTGTTCTAGGGTTGGCTTATAGATATGCACTATCACATGAAACTTCTACCAAGGGTGGTGGGGACTCAGCAAAAATTTTAGTGACTGGGCCATTTCCATAGCTCATGTACCACACTTCCTAAATTGCACATATATGCTAATGCAAAGATGAAAATGAATATCTTTGATGATTTAGAAAGGATTTCTATTCTTAAAAAAAATCCTAAGAAGAAAAAACAAAGTCATAAAGTCGAACACGGAACTGAGGAGGTTCTTGAATACAGAAGTAATGCATAGTGCCCAGAGTCTGTTTGATACCATGTTATATTTGACTGGTTAATAACTCAGAAGTATCCTAAGGTGGTCCATAAATTACATTTTAAGTTTGACAGATGTCTCTATATTGCAACCTACCCTTTTACCCTAAATTGTGAAATAGCTTCAGCCTCTGATCTGAGAACCTATTCAATTACATGGGATTAAGCTTCTGGAGTCTGCCAGGCCTCTTCTTCTGCAGCTTCTGTTCCCCCAGATGACACTCAGACACATATAAGTTATTATCTATCTCTTTTTTTACTTTTATTTATGACTCTATAACGTGAATATCTTAGTCATATTTACAGAAAGGGAATGAATTCAAAATAAGCAAAGCTAGGTTCAGAGCTCCGCCCAGAGTCCTTCCTCCTGGTCTCTAGTTGTTTGAGTGAGTTCTTGTAGTGACATCCCATTAAATATCCTTCATAACAAAAACAGGAGATGATCATTTCTTCCCAGAAAAAAGACCTTTTTCATTTTCCTGAGAAATGTATCTCTCTTTTTTCATTTATTTTCTCATGTATCTACTGCCATTACTGATTAATAAATCAGTAAAATAAAATAATTGTTTTTTGGATATATAAATTAACTGTGTCAACTTGGTAGATTTACACAATAAGTAGAAATTAATAATTAATGGTTGTAAGTCAGGCACCTGCACCAGACTGACATCATTGCTGTGTGAGCTTGCAGAGTAAAATGAGGTTCTCTTAGTTTGTCACAGTCAGAAACATGCTTGGATTCTCAAGAATGTACTTTATTACAGTCCTGTTCTTCTATTTGTAACAGACTGAAGATTGAGATCTAATTAATGTTTCAAAAGGGTTTTTTTCATCTTCAAGGACATCAGCCTAGATCTAAGGGACACGGGATAATCGGCTGGGGTTGTGTTGATTGTTATCTGAGGCAGGACTAAAGTCATGATTGAAGGGCTGTGTAAATGCTTGGGTTTAAATGTGTGTTGAGAGTACCTAGTGCTGGGTTTCTCTCTGAGCAGAGGTGCACATGCAGTTTTTATCAAACATGCTATTGTGATATTGATTGGTTTCTTCCTTCCATGTTTCATCACCTTGGTCATGAAAAGAAGCATATGAGATGTCTCAGTGAAAGAGATATATTGATGGGCTGTCTGACAACATGAACTTAAACTTGAGTGAGAACCCTGTCTTCTAAGAGTCCTTATGAACTCACCAGCTCTTAGAGAAGAGGAGACTTTAAAACTGAAATCTTTGTTTCATGGGAGACAGGAAGGTGAAAGCTTCACAATTGCTATATGCTTTATTTCTCTTTTTCTGAGCACAATGAAAAGGATCTTGAGCAAGTGTTATTGCAAGAGAAACAGATACTTGCTTTCTGTATATCTGCCTTGTGTTTCAAGGTGCAGATACAGCTGTGAACCTTAGAATGCAGCACTTGAGCTAACAGGAAACAAACAAACAAACAATAACAGCAACAATAAAAATTTGTCTCTAGGAATTTCATAGCAGCCTGGATCTCAAGCCTGGATCCTTGAGAAAAAATTTCCTCACACATCCCTGTCCAGCAGTCCAGGAGAAAGTGGAGCATCTTTGCTTGAAATCTGCTGGATCTCAGAATAGAATTTTAGAATGAAGAATAAGACTGCTTTGTTCTTGGTGGGCTAAAATTAGAATGGAGATGTGACTCAAGGTTGGACTATCCTTGATAAGCCTGAGAGAAGTCCAGTTGCAATAACCAAAAGCAACTCTTGCCAACATCACAGTACCACTGAGTGCTGCACATATAGAGCCCAGCTCTTTATTGTGTTTTCACAGAAAGAGTTGGTCTCAAAGAGTACAACTGCCAAACTTACTCTAGTCATTTTTATTCCTTTGGAGGAAAGGTGCAGCAGCATCCTGCAAAGTCTCTGCTACAAAGCTGATCATAGAAGGTTAATTAGAAAAAAACCAGATTTTTATACTAACAGTATTCATTTTAGATGAGGTTTATGACTGTGTTATGCTTAAAAGTGTACAAATTAAGGGGCTGCAGTGATTGCTTGGTGGCTCATACCATTTGCTATGTTCAAGAGGACCCAAGTTTGGGTCCTAGCACCTAGGTTGAATACTTAATAACCACCTGTAACTCCAATTTCAGAGGATCCAACACACACTCCTGGCCTCTGTGGGCACCCACATATATGTGAAATGGACACACACACAAAAATAAGTATACAAATTAATTTTACATGTGTCATTTTGCTTAATGTAATGTATAAACATATCTATATTACATTCTACAAATTAAAACATAAACACAAAGATACTACTTATGTGATTAGTGTATATAATTAGTGAGAATTATCTTAATATTCCTTCTACTGCTGTGATGAATACCATGACCAAAAGCAACATGGGGAGGCAAGAGTTTATTTGACTAACGTGTCCTGCTCATAGTTCAACACTGAAGAAATCTAAATCGGGAGCTCAGGTAGGGCAGGAACCTGGAGATAGAAATGAAAGCAGAAGCCCTGGAAGAATGCACTGCTGGCTTGCCTGCTCAGAAGGCTTCTGTATACAGCCCAGGAACACCTGTGTAGGAGTGGCCTGAGTTCTCCTACATCAATCATTAATCAAAAAATGCCCCCAAGACCCACAGACCAATCTGATGGAGGCGTTTTTGCAATTGAGGCTCCCTCTTACTATATAACTCAAGCTCCTGTTGAGTTGACAAAAAAAATCTCATCAGCATAAGAAAATGAGAATATTAATAATTATTAACATTTTCAACTTACATCTATTTTTTCAGTAACAAAGGATGAATTATGGATGATTGTGAACTTTGATCAATGTGGGTAACTTAGAGCAGAAAATAGTAGCATGTTGTTAATGTTAATACAAAGTTGTTTAGTATCAAGACAATCTGAATATCATCACTAAATAAACTTACAGCAAAACTGTAATTCTTCCCTTTGGCAATTGACAGTTAAATGAAAGAATTTAGAGAAGCTGAGAGCTGTACGTACCATGACACACAGCAAATCGTCCTGGAAAGTATACTCTGGGAAACATTCTCTTTATCAGTTGCTGTAACCATAAGAATGATTTTACCGAAAGCTTTTGCTGTACTTATTTCCTGATCCTTGATCTCCCTTACTTGTGCTATGCATTTTGTGTGTTTACTTTTGTGTGTGTTCTAGGTGTGCATGGTCATGTGTTTGTGTTGCTATACTTGTGCATATAGAAGAGTGTACGTGAACCCAGAGACAGATTTCGGTGTTTTTCCTCAGGCACTGTCCTCCTTTGCAATGGGATAGCCTCTCTTACTGGCTAGGCATTCACCAAATAGGCTAGACCGAGCAGTCAGAGAGCTCCCAAAATATGTCAGTCTTTACCTCCCCAGCGTTAAGATTACAGCCACGACATGCTGCGACTGACATCTTTCAATGTGGGTCATGAGGGTGGAATCCATGTCCTCATGCTTAGCTGGCAAGAACTTTGACAGTAAGTCTACTGTCAATGATCTAATTTTCAAATGATAGAACGAGAAATTCTTTGAAAAAGAGAAAAATTATGAGAGTGTGTGAGCGGAAAGACTTGTAAAGGCATCAAAATGATCTTGGTCAGTACCAGCTCCGACCTTGTCATTGAGAAGCAAGCCAGCTGGCAGGAAGCTGTCATTCTGCATAGGAAGATACTGAAATGAATCATAGGTGGGTTTTCAGTGAATGAATGTTTATATTAGAGAGGCATTTGGTTCATGAATGAGCATTTAGATTATATGTTATAGTAGCTATCATTTTTACAAGACTCATGGGATGAATGTATTCTCATCCTATATCTTCCAGCAATGAGGGATTTTACTTTTTTTAAGGTAGAAAAGTATATATATTTAGAGTTAACCAGCTGGACTTAGTTTAGATGATCCCAATCTTATTGGTAACATGCAGAGCATCATAATCGGGAGCCAACTGAACATACGCCTTCTTCTCTCCATCAGGCCTTATCAGGGTATTAACTTTGGCCACATCAATGTCATGGGATTTTACTTTTCTTTCATTTTTAAAGTTTGTGTCTCCCAGGAGAACCCTCCTCCACTACTGGTGGGAATGTAAGCTTGTACAACCACTCTGGAAATCAATCTGGCACTTTTTCAGATAAGTAGGAATGGCTCTTCCTCAAGATCCAGCCATACCACTCCTACACATATATCCAAAAAAGGCTCAAGTACACAATAAGGACATTTGTTCAACCATGTTTATAGCAGCTTTATTTGTAATAGCCAGAAGCTGGAAACAACCCAGATGCCCCTCAACTGAAGAATGGATACAGAAATTGTGGTACATCTACACAATGGAATATTACTCAGCAATGAAAAATAAGGAAATCATATCTGCAGGTAAATGGTGGTAACTGGAAAGGATCATCCTGAGTGAGCTGTCCCAGAAGCAGAAAGACACACACGGTATATACTCACTCATGTAGACATATAATGTAGGATAAACCTAGTAAAATCTGTACATCTGAAGAAACTAATCAAGAGAGAGGACCCTGACTTAAATGCTCAATCCCCATCCCAAAAGGCAAAGAGGATGGACATCAGAAGAAGAAGAAAACAGGAAACAACCTTGGAACCTGCCACAGAGGCCTCTGAAAGGCTTGGCCCTGCAGACTATCAAAGCAGACGCTGAGACTTATGGCCAACTGTTGGGCAGAGTACATGGACTCTTATGAAAGAAGTGGGAAATAGTAAGACCTGGAGAGGATGGGAACCCCGCAAGGAGAGCAACAGAACCAGAAAATTTGAACACAGGGGTCTTCCCAGAGACTCATACTCCAACCAATTACCAGGCATGGAAATAACCTAGAACCCCTGCACAGATGTACCCCATGGCAGTTTAGTGTCCAAGAGGATTATATAATGGGAAGAGGTTCTGCCTCTGACATAATCTGATTGGCCTGCTCTTTGATCACCTCCCCCTGAGTGGGGAGCAGCCTTACCAGGCCACAGAAGATGACAATGCAGCCACTCCTGATGAGATCTGATAGACTAAGATCAGAAGGAAGGAGAGGGGGACCTCCCCTATCAGTGGACTTGGGGAGGGGCATGTGTCAAAAAGGGGGAAGGAAGGTGGGATTAGGAGGGGATGAGGGAGGGGTTTATGAGGAGATACAAAGTGAATAAAGTGTAATTAATAAAAGTTAAAAAATAAAAATAAAAATAATAAATAAAATAATTTGTATCTCCCTCTTCTGATGCTTAATATGTATATTTAATTGAGTAGTTTCCTTTCTAAACAATTACTACTTTATTTTTAAGCATGAAGCATTTTTAAACAGCTTTAGTCAAATTTTATTTAATTATCATATTACTATAACAAGCTATTATAAATAAGGATGCTAAGTCTTAAAGAAGTTCAGTATAACAAATTGGACCAGATCTCCAATTTCCTTCTGGAATTAAAATATGTGATGATAAGACACTGTTTTTAACAATCTTCTGTATCAGTAGTTTATATAGCTTCTACATCAATTTGAGCACTGGAATAACTTAACACACCACACATTTAACACTAGAGCTTCTGATCCAGTTTCTAAGATGAAATGCCCAATGAAATGTCATTGGGTATGTTCCTAGGTGAAAGATGTGTTCCTTGTGGCTTCCATACCAATGTCTTCCACTGAACTGTTGAAGTAATTTCTAGATATCAAGAGTTACTTTGGAAGATAGATGACAAGAATTATAGCAAATTGGAGCTACCTAAAGTATCTAAGAATAAGAACTAAGTATCTCAGCATAAATGTGACAAGGAGGTAGGCTAGGATTTCCAGGCACTCTGTCAATAGGCTAATTTGGGTAATTCTGCAGGCTTCAAGACTTAGGAGCTGTATCTATGCCTGGAACCTGGCCTTGGCATGTTTGGTATCTGTGAGACTACACTGAGAAAGTTCATACTAGAAGAGCTGAATTACTCAGCTGTTCAAGATGAGCACTTGCTAACCTCTAGCCAAGGTCCTCATGTGCAAGACAGGACTCTTTGCTTCTCAGATCTAAATCAGGATTGTCTCAAACGTTCAATTAATTATTTCTAGTTTAACCTTCACTAATATACACACAAGCACCAAAGACAGGGGAGCTGACTCTGACTCCCACTTCTTTTTTTTTTTAATTTTATTTTTTTCTTATCAGTTACATTTTATTAACTCTGTATCCCAGCCATGTCCCGATCCCTCATTCCGTCCCAGTCCCTCCCTCCCTCCCTCATCTCCACCGTGCCCCTTGCCAAGTCCACTGATAGGGGGACCTCCTCCCTATTCATCTGATCCTGTTTTATCAGGTATCTTCAGGACTGGCTGCAAAGCTCTCCTCTGTGGCCTAACAGGACTGTTCCTCCCTTGGGGGGTGGGGTGGCCAAAGAGCCAGTCATTGCTGACTCCCACTTCTAACTCCACTAAGTTCTTATTCCCCTGATAGATTTTGGATTTGTTATTGTGGGTCCTGGTGTAACCCTCAGCACTTTATTTTGTTGCTTGAAAAAAAAGCAAAAAGAAAAAATAAACAAAGGAAATTAAAACATACATAAGTATTTACAGAAAACATTGTGTACTTTGTTGAAGTTTGAAATTTTAAATTTTAGTTTAAGTTGACTCGATAGTAATAACTTGACAATAATCATTATACTCAGTTGCTTCTTGATATGGCCCATGCTTCCTGTCATGAAACTGGACTAAACCTCTTAATCTGTAAGCAAGTATCTATTAAATGTATTTTTTAAGAAAAAAAAGAAAATAAGCTGAAATATTATAGATACTTTGAAAGGCCTTCTGTCAGTTCAGATCTTGAATAATCAAAATTGAAGTATTTACTGAAAAATTGTCTTCATCTTTGAGTCAGTTCTACTCAAGCCATGCAAAACCTATTGGCCATCCATATCCTAAATCATTTTCTAATAAAAGAGCCACTCATTTTAAAGGATTTGCACATTTTCATACTTTGCAAATAGATTCCATTTAATAAGTTTTTAATGAGCAGCCATTTGAGAGCCCTGTGGTAATAATAATATATCCAAAAGAAATTGATGAGAAAAATATCAAAATAATCAGCATGGACTACCTATAAATGACTCCTAAATCTTCTGAATTAATAAGTAAGGCTGCAGCTTGCATCTAATTAACCTATTATCTAACAAGGGACGTGATAGGAAATGTGATTAGATTTGGTTTACTCATTACCTGGTGTAGTCTGCCACAGGAAAATGCCCAAGGCTTGTGAGAAACTTCAGCATCAGAAATGTAAGTTCTAATTTTGATCATTTCAGAAGCTTGAAATCACAGTGTGTACAAAGAGAAGGCTCTCTTTCTGGTCTGAACACTGCTGTTCCCTGCCATCATGTACTTTGTGTGTGTGTGTTTGTGATGAAGGGAAAGAAACTCAAAAAAGCATTTATTAGACCAACACTGTTAAATATTTGAGTAGGACTATACAGAATAGATGAAATATTAAGATTTTAATATGTTTGCACGGATTTTTCACTCAAACTGTAGTCTCACCTTGCTCAATAACACACTTCACTCTACCACACAGAGTATAAGTCAAACCAATAGTGAAGTCCAAAACAATATTATGAATCTGTTTCTTGAGATTTTCTTCTCCTTGAAGTTCTCTGCACTATGGTTCCCTAAAAATCATTTAAGAATATTGAAAACTATCTTCAGCAAGAATTTCAGTGGCAAAAATAAATGAGTAAAATATGGATTTAACATATCTTCAGAATATTCTACCCAAAAACCAAAGGATACACATTCTATTCAGCAGCATGTGGAAGCTTTTCTAAACTGAACCATATCCTGGGAAAAAGCAAATCTATACAAATTCAAAATCACTCAAATCACTCCTTTTATCTTATCTGCCCATACTGCAATAAAACTTAAAATTAAGAACAGACAAATCTGCAGTAAATACACAAAACCACAGAGATTAAACAATTCATTACAGAATGATAAATGGATAAAAGAAGAAATTTAAAATTTTTTTCTGGAACTAAATGAATATGAAAACATAACACAACAAAACTTCTGGGACATAGAAAGCAATTTATAAGGGAAATTTATAGTTCTAGGTGCCTACATTAAAAATTATAAGGAGTTGGGGGCTGGAGTCAGTGGTTAAGAGCACTTTCTGCTCTTCTAAAGGACCCGGGTTCAATTCCCAGCACCCACATGGCAGCCCACAACTGTCTGTAACCTCAGTTCCAAGGGATCTGACACCTTCACACTGATGCACATAAAACAAAATTTAAAAAAAAATATGAGGGGAACAAATAATTGGCTTACTGATGCAGCTCAAAAAGTTGAAAAAATAACAAACCAATTATAAACCCAGTCAATGGCAAGAAATAGTAAATTCAGAGAAGAAATCAGTGAAACAGATTTCAAATATTGCCAAACCCTGGTGACCAAGTATTCACATCTATAAATCTATGGGGGCATTCTCATTCCAATCACCACACTTCACTCCCTGTCCTCCATAGGCTTGTAGCCATATCACAATGCTTCAAAAGTGCCCATAGTCTATTACAGTCTCAAGACCATATGAAAGTTAAAAGTCTCTTCTGAGACTGAAGGCAGTCTCTTAATTGTAACCTCCGTAAAATCAAAATCAAAAGGCAGATCACATATTTCTAACGGGCAGTGGCAGAGAATATACAGCTCAAAGAGGAGAAAAGGGAGCATAATGAGGAAATATTGAACTAAAACAAGACCAAGAACCAGCTGGGCAAACTCCAAATTCTGCTTCTCTATCTGGTGTCAACCTCCAACTTCTTTCAGCTCTGTTGATGCAATACAGTTACCTCTCTTGTGCTGGTTCCACACCTAGTCTCTAGCTTTCCTTTGCAGGTATCTCTGGACTCTGGCATCTCCAACTTCTCATGGGTCTCCCTTGACAATCTAGGCTTCACTTCCAGAGTTTCACACAATGGCCTCTTTGAGCCTCTGTGCAAGGACACAATTGAAACACAACTGGCCTAGCAGCTTTCTTTAGTCATGGAGGGAGAGTCCTCTTTCCCGTATCTTTGACTGTAAAGTGAGAACTATGTGGCTGAAATTGCCATGCTCTACAGCTGTTGGGTGGAACATGTCCCTGTTCAGTTGTATCTGCACCAGTTTTCTATTGTAGATCAGTTCCTTCGCTGTGGAGGGCCGCTTGTTTGCCAGGTTTCTTTGCTACTGAGTTCTCGGTGAAACACACATTTTCACCCTTTATTTGAGACTTTCTTAGAGTTCCAGAGTTTAGTCCATCATCTTAATGTCAGGGAGCATGGCTGCATACAGGCAGACAAGATAGCTAAGAGTTCCATGTCTGGATCTGAAGGCAATAACAAGAGAGAGATACTGGGTTTAGAAAAGAATTTTTTGAAACCCCAGAACCCTCCCCCAGTGACACACTTCCTCCAACAAGGTCATACCTCCTAATCCTTTCTAATAATGCCACTCCTTGGTGACCAAGTATTCAAATCTATGAGCCTATCAAGACCAATCAAACCACCACAAAAAGAGAAAAATATCTACAATGAAATTTTTGGACCTCGGAAGAAAGACAGAGAGAAAGACAATAGAAAATGGAGAGACATCACACATTCATGAATTGGTAGAATTAATATTGTGAAAATGACCATTTTTCCAAAATCTGTTTATAGATTCAATACAACTTCAATAAAAACTTTATCTCATTTTTCACAGAAATAGAAAAATTACCCTAAAGTTTATATGAAAACACAAAAGATCCAAAGATAGCCAAAACAATCCTGAACTAAAAGAGCTTTTCTACAGGGATTACCATTACAGATCTTAAGCTATGTTATAAAGCCATATTAATAAAAAATATGGTAATGGCACAAACCAGATATATACACCAAAGGAACAAAATCAAAACAAAATGAGTATACAGAACTTCAGCAATTTAATATTTGACAAAGGTGCCAAAAACATATGCTGTAGAAAAAACCATCTTCAATAAATGGTTCTAGTAAACTGTATGTCCACGTGATGCACAAGACTAACTCCAAATGTATCAGTGACCTAAATGTGAAATCTGAAGCATTGAAATTGCTAGAGGAAAAAATTGGCAGTATCATACATTATACAGGTGCAGAAAGAGACTTTCTAAAATAGAACTCCATTCCCTCAAGAATTAAGGCCAACAATTGATAGGTAGAATTTCACAAAACTAAAAAAGGGGGGGGGAGAAGCTTCTGCTCAGATAAAGAAACAAAGTGATGAGGAAGCTCACAGAATGGGAGAGAATCTTTGCCAGCTCTACACCTAACAGAGGATTAATATCTAGAATATATAAAGCACTTAAAAAGCAGAGTGAACAAAACCACAAATGACTCATTTGAAAAATGGGTCTGGGATCTACATGAGATTCATCTTACCCTCATCAGAATAATGACAAAGATCATCCAAACAACTGACAATAAATGATGGAGGGGCTATGTCAAAAAGAAAATCCTCATTCACTGTCGGTACAATTACAAACTGGTGCAACCACCAGAGAAATCAATATAGTGAATTCTCAAAACACTAAGAATAAACGTACTATATGAACTGCACACTCCTTGTCATAAGCCCAAAAACTCAACACCCTATTCCACAGACACTTGCTCAGCCATATTAATTGTTTTTCTACTCACAATAGGTAGGAAAAGTAATAAATACATAAATAAATAGATAGATAAATAAATGACGTTTAACCAATGAATAGATTAAGAAAATGTGATGAATATATACTACAAAACACCAATCAGCTGTAAACAAAATGAAATCATTAATTTTCCATATTCCATGGGTAGAACTAAAAGATCAGACTATCTCAAATGAGGTAACACAGATGCAAAAAGATAACCCTTGCATGTGCTTTCTCACTGGGGGCTGCTAGCTTCAAATCTTCAACTGCAGAAAGCAGGAATGTAAAGAGGGACCATTTCTAAGGTAGTGGCCTAGGAAGCAATAGGCAGAGAAATGAGTAATCTGATTAAGGAGACTGAAAAGGAGTGGACACTTTTTAGAGGTGGAGCAGGGATGTAAATACAGAGGAAGGATAAAATAAGGATGTTTTTAAAAGTCATAAGGAATAATACTGTTAACTATATCTTTGAAGTCTTATAATGCAATTTATGTTTCAGAGATCCAACATGGTGGCACCAATCGCACACTGTGTTTGAACAGTAGGAAAACAGTGACTGCACAGCGACCCGAAGACTAAACTGTGGGTCCCAAAACACTAGTGATTGTGTTTCCCAGGTGAAAGGAGTCCCCACAGTGAGGGAAATAAACAGGATTAACCTCAAGTCACCCAGTTAATCCCGGGAAAAGTTCCAGGGTTCCTACCAGCCCGCTGTCTCCAGGGTTTAACCATATACATATGTGCTGGTCTCACCCCATATTGAACTTTCGTCCTCAAAACACCAGTGTGTGGGTCTCCCAGTAAAGAGGAAACCCCTCGGTGATGGAAACAAGTGGGTCATATCCATACAATTATTTGAAGTCTTTTCAAGTCCAGGGGGTTATCTAAGCTCACTCCATTTCCCTGCAGTACCTCCTGAGCTCTGGCTGAAAGAAGCCAAATGCAATAGTTCACACCCATCCTACCATTTTAATTGCTGAGTGAGAGGAGCAAATTCTGCCACTGGAAAGGACAGTGAGTACTTGGGGAAAGAAAGGTGAATAATTCTCTTCAAACTATTCCACAAAATAGAAACAGAAGGAACATTACCAAACTCATTCTATGAAGCCACAGTCACCTTGGTACCTAAACCTCACAAAGACTCAACAAAGAATGAGAATTTCAGGCCAATCTCCCTTATGAACATTGATGCAAAAATACTTAACAAAATACTTGCAAACCGAATACAAGAACACATCAAAGATATTATCCATTATGACCAAGTAGGCTTCATCCCAGGTATGCAGGGGTGGTTCAATATACGGAAATCCATCAATGTGATCCACCATATTAACAAACTGAAAGAAAAAAACCACATGATAATCTCCCTCGATGCTGAAAAAGCATTTGACAAAATCCAACATCCATTCATGTTTAAAGTATTGGAGAGATCAGGGATACAAGGCACATATCTAAACATAGTTAAGGCGATATACAGCAAGCCTATAGCCAACATCAAACTGAACGGACAGAAACATAAAGCAATCCCACTGAAATCACGGAGAAGACAAGGCTGCCCACTCTCTCCATATCTCTTCAACATTGTTCTGGAAGTCCTTGCTAGAGCAATAAGACAGTTGAAGGAGATCAAAGGGATACAGATGGAAAAGGAAGAAGTCAAATTATCACTATTTGCAGATGATATGATAGTATACATGAGTGACCCCCAAAACTCTACCAGGGAACTCCTACAGCTGATAAACACCTTCAGCAAAGTGGCCGGATACAAAATTAACTAAAAAAAATCAGTAGCACTCCTGTATACAAAAGACAAAAGGGCTGAGAAAGAAATTAGAGAAACAACACCCTTCACAATAGCCACAAATGACATAAAGTACCTTGGTGTAACCCTAACCAAGCATGTCAAAGACTTCTATGAAAAAAAATTCAAGTCTCTGAAGAAAGAATTAAAAGAAGATATGAGAAGATGGAAAGATCTCCCATGCTCATGGCTTGGCAGGATTAATATAGTAAAAATGGCCATCTTACCAAAAGCAATCTACAGATTCAATGCAATTCCTATCAAATTGTCAACACAATTCTTTACAGACCTGGAAAGAAAAATTCTCAACTTCGTATGGAATAACAAGCAACCGAGAATGTCTAAAACAATCCTCTACAATAAAGATCTTCTTGAGGTATCTCCATCCCTGATCTCAAGCTGTACTATAGAGCAACAATTATAAAAACTGCATGATACTGGCATAGAAACAGAATGGTGGATGAATGGAACCGAACAGAAGACCCAGAAATAAACCCACACACTTATGGACATCTGATCTTTGACAAAGATGCCAAAACCATACAATGGAAAAAAGATAGCATCTTCAACAAATGGTGCTGGTCCAACTGGATGTCTACATGTAGAAAAATACAAATAGATCCATACTTATCACCCTGCACAAAACTGAAGTCCAAGTGGATCAAAGACCTCAACATAAAACCAGACACATTAAATCGGCTAGAAAAAAAAGTGGGGAATACCCTAGAACTCATTGGTACAGGAGACAACTTCCTGAACAGAACACCAACAGCACAGGCTCTAAGAAAAGCAGCAAACCAAGTAATCCACTTAACAAATGGGGAACAGAGCTAAACAGAGAATTCTCTGTAGAGGAATATCGAATGGCAGAGAAGCACTTAAAGAAATGCTCAACCTCATTAGCCATTAGGGAAATGCAAATCTAAACAACCCTGAGATTTCACCTTACACCCATCAGAATGGCCAAGATAAAAAACTAAAGTGACAACACATGCTGGAGAGGTTGTGGAGAAAGGGAAACCCTCCTCCACTGCTGGTGGGAATGTAAACTTGTACAACCACTCTGGAAATCAATCTGGCGCTTTCTCAGACAAATAGGAATAGCGCTTCCTCAAGATCCAGCCATACCACTCCTAGGCATATACCCAAAAGAGGCTCAAGTACACAAAAAGGACATTTGCTCAACCATGTTTGTAGCAGCTTTATTTGTAATAGCCAGAAGCTGGAAACAGCCCAGATGCCCCTCAACTGAAGAATGGATGCAGAAATTGTGGTACATCTATACAATGGAGTATTACTCAGCAATGAAAAACAAGGAAATCATGAAATTTGCAGGTAAATGGTGGGACCTGAAAGGATCATACTGAGTGAGTTGTCCCATAAGCAAAAAGACACACATGGTATATACTCACTCATATAAACATACAACATAGAATAAACCCACTAAAATCTGTACATCTAAACAATCTAAGCAAAAGAGAGGACCCTAACTAAAAATGCTCAATCCCCATCCTGAAAGGCAAAGAGGATGGACATCAGAAGAAAAAGAAAACAGGAAACAACCTAGGAACCTGCTACAGAGGGCCTTGAAAGCCAGAAGAAGAAAACAGGAAACAACCTCAGAACCTGCCACAGAGGGCCTCTGAAAGCCTCTGCCATGCAGACTGTCAAAGCAGATGCTGAGCCTGATAGCCAACTGACGGGCAGAGTGAAAGGAATTTTATGTAAGAAGTGGAAAATAATAAGAGCTGGAGAGGACAGGAACTCCACAAGGAGAGCAACAGAACAAGAAAATTTGAACACAAGAAACTTCCCAGAAACTCATACTCCAACCAAGGACTATCCGTGGAGATAACCTAGAACCCCGACAATGCAGCCACTTCTGATGAGAACTGATAGACTAAGATCAGAAAGAAGGAGAGGAGGACCTCCCCTATCAGTGGACTTGGGGAGGGGCATGCATGCAGAAAGGGGGGAGGGTGGGACTGGGAGGGCAGGAGGGAGGGGCTTATATGGAGATACAAAATGAATAAAGTGTAATTAATAAAAATTAAAAAAAAGAAAGGTGAACCAACAGAGTGTACTTAGCACTATGTGCCTGTGAGTTTACGTTTGTGGGAAGCTTGTCCCTATTTACCCAAATAACCAATAGTACCAACTCTGGGAGTGGGGGTAGCTCACTTGGCTTGAGGTCTCAGCGTATAGCTCCTCCCCTGCAGGCTATTCTCACCAGCTCATGAATACTTTCTAGGTACAAGGATGGGCACCTCTAACACCCATGCCTCCTGACACCCATGTGAGGAACAGCCCCCAATGATGCTCCAAAACTCAACCCATCTCCCTAGGGAGACCAACCAGACCTCTGGGCTCACAAATTTTCCTGGAAGGCTTTGCCCAGCAAGCAGTGTCTGAGCAGTGTCTGGGCGGCTGCATCTAGGACTTTCTCTGGTGAGAGCAGAGATTCTGGGGTCCTGAGAAGTTCAGTTAGTTCATAGGATCATACACCTGAGAAGAACCTCGGCAGTTCCCTGAGAACCATCAGCCGGTAATAGACCATACCCACCAATCTGAGGAGGGCTCCTGTGGGAACATCCAGCTTCCTGCCCAGGACTCTTCCTACACCCCCACGCCCCCAGATTTTCACACAGCACCAGAAACTATCAGCCAATGCCAAAGACAACCAGAAGGCTAAAGGCCAGGGTAAAAACACAATCAACAAAAGCTAGAGCAATACGGCATCTCCAAAACACAGTTATCCTAAGACAAGCAGCCCTGGATACTCTAACACAACTGAAAAACAAGAAAATGACCTTAAATCAGTGGTTAGGAGGATGATAATAGAGGAAATGAATAAAACCCTCAAAGAAACACAGGAAGATACAATCTAACATATCGAGGCCCTTACAGACACCTGTAGAAAGGAAACTGAAGTGGAAGTTTCTGGTTTCTTTGGAGACTGAATTTTGCCACGTGATGCTCTGCTGCAAGCTGGACATGTGATGTTTTGCCCACAATGGCCTGTGAGAGAGCACATGATGTTTTGCTGTGCGCACTCATTTGCGAGGGGTGTGACTTTGGCCAGCTGAGAAGATCTGTGGGTGGATTCAGAGGAGGCCAAGTACCATATAATTGCCAGTCTATTGGAATCACACTTGACTTTTTTTTAATAAAATAGACTTTCAAACAAAATTAATTAAAAGAGATGAGGAAAACACTTCATACTCATCAAAGCAAATTCCAACAAGATGACATCTCAGCTCTGAACATCTATGCCTCAAATACAGGACACCCATGTTTGTAAAAGAAACATTAATAAAACTTAAACCACACATAGGTCTGCACACATTAATAGTGGGAGGCTTCAACACCCCACTATTACCAATGAAACAGAAACTAAACCGAGAATACTGACACTAACAAATGTTATGAATCAAATGTACCTAACAGATATCTACAGAACTTTTCACCCAAACACAAAAGAATATACCTTCTCTCAGCACTTCATGGAACCTTCTCCAAAATATGTACCATATCGTCACAAAGCAAGCCTCAACAGACCACCATGGACTAAAGCTAGACCTCAATGACAAAAGAAATAAAAAGCCTACACCACACACACACACACACACACACACACACAGAGAGAGAGAGAGAGAGAGGGAGAGTGTGAGAGAGAGAGAGAGAGAGAGAGAGAGAGAGAGAGAAACTAAACAACTCTCTACTCAATGACAACTGAGTCAGGGAAGAAATAAAGAAATAAATTAAAGATTTCCTAAAATTCAGTGAAAATGAAGGTACGACATACCCAAACCTGTGGCACACAATAAAAATAGTGCTAACATTAAGTGCCTTCATAAAGAAATTGGAGATCTCCTATAAGCAACTTAACAGTATACCTGAAAGCCCTGGTGGGGGTGGGGAGTATATATACCCAAGAGGAGTAGATGGCTGGTAATATTCAAACTCAGAGC
The DNA here is from genome assembly GCF_907164565.1 of Psammomys obesus. Lineage (NCBI taxonomy): Eukaryota > Metazoa > Chordata > Mammalia > Rodentia > Muridae > Psammomys > Psammomys obesus. The sequence goes on from NW_026590503.1 coordinate 423,240, forward strand.
TGATATCAATAAATCAGAAACAAAGAAAACAATTTAAAGAATCAATGAAGCCAAGAGCTGGTTCTTTAAGAAAATCAACAAGACAGACTAAGAAGCAGAGTGACACTATCTAAATCAACAAAATCAGAAATAAAAAAAGACATAATAACAGACACTGGGAAAATTCAAAGAATTATTAGGTCTTTCTTCAAAGCATATATGCCACAAAATTGGAAAATCTAAAGGAAATGGATGAATTTTTTAAAATATATTTCACCTGCCAAAGTTAAATCAAGAGCAGGTAAATACTTTAAGCAGTCCTATAATTCTAAGGAACTAGAAGCAGTCATCAAAAGTCTCCCTTCAAAAAAAAAAGGGGGGGGGCAGAGGCAGATGGATTCAGTGCAGAATTCTACCAGACCTTCAAAGAAGAGCTAAAACCAATACTCCTTAAACTTTTCCACAAAATAGAAACAGAAGGAACATTACCAAACTTATTCTATTCAGCCACAGTCACCTTGATACCTAAACCACACAATGACCCAACAAAGAAAGAGAATTTCAAACAATCTCTTTTATGAACAATCTCTTTTATGAACCAATCTCTTTTATGAACCAATCATTTTTTACTTTTGATTCAGGTACTCAATAAAAGACTCACAAACTGAATCCAAGAGCACATCAAATATATCATTCATCATGACTAAGTAAGCTTCACCCAAGCCATGCAGAGGTGGTTCAACATATGGAAATCCATCAATATAATCCACCATATAAACAAACAGAAAAAAAAAAAACTACATGACTATCTCCTTAAAAGCTGAAAAAGCATTTGACAAAATCCAACATCATTTTATGATAAAAGAGATCACGGATACAAGGCACACACCTAAACAGCAAAGACAATATACACCAAGCTTATAGCCAACATTAAACTAAACAAAGAAAAACTTAGATCAATTCCACTGAAATCAGGAACAAGGCAAGACTTTCCATTCTCTCAGTATCTCTTCAACATAGTCCTTGAAGTCTTAGCTAAAGCAATAAGACAACTAAAGGAGCTCAAGATAATACAAATTGTCAAGAAAGAAGTCAAAGTATCACTATTGGTAGATGATATGATAGTATACATAAGTGACCCCAAAAATTGTACCAGAAAATTCTTACAGCTGATAAACACCTTCAACAGAATGACTGGATACAAAATTAACTCAAAAAAATCAGTAGCTCTCCTGTATACAAAAGACAAATGGGGTGAGAAAGAAATTATGGAAACAATATCCTTCAAAATAGCCACAGACAAAAAATAATGTATCTTGGTGTAACTCTAACCAAGCAAGTGAAAGATTTGTATGAAACAAAAACAGAAATGAAAAATCTTCAAGTCGCTGAAGAAAGAAATTGAAGATATGAAGAGATGGAAAGATCTCCCATGCTCATGGATCATAAGGATCAACATAGTAAAAATGGTCATCTTACCAAAAACAATCCATAGATTCAATGCAATCCCCATCAAAATAACAACACAATTTTTTAATATTTTTCTTTTTTATTTATTACAATTTATTCACTTTGTATCCCAGCTATAGCCCCCTCAAACCCTTCTAATCCCACCTTCCCTCCTTCTTCTCTGCCCCCACCCCTCCCCCAGTCCACTGAGGGGTGGTCCTCCTCTCCTTCTATTTGACCTTAGCGTATCAGGTCTCTTCAGGACTCTAAAATCAACAATTAAATAAATGGGACCTCATGAAACTGAAAATCTTCTGTAATGTAAAGGACACTGTCAATAGAACAAAACAACAACCTACACTGGGAAATGATCTTCACCAACCCTACATCTCACAGAGGGCTAATACCCAGAATCTATAAAGAACTCCAGAATTAAACACCAACAAACCAAATAATCCATTAAAAAGGGATGCAGAGATAAACAGAGAATTCTCAACAGAGGAATAATGAATTCCCTAGAAGCACTCAAAGAAATGCTCAATATCCTTAGTCATCAGGGAAATTCAAATAAAAATGACTCTGAAATTCCATCTTACACACATCAGAATGGCTAAGATCAAAAACTCAAGTCAAAGCACATGCTGGTAAGTTTATGGAAAAAGGAGAACACTCTTCTTTTACTTGTGGAGTGCAAACTTGTACAATCACTGTAGAATTCTATCTGGCACTATGTCAGAAAACTGGAAACAGCTCTACCTCAAAACCCAGATGTACTACTACTGAGCATATACTCAAAATATGTTCCATCATACAACAATTACACTTTCTCAACTATGTTCATAGGGGCTTTGTAACAGCCAGAAAAGGGAAACAGCACAAATATCCCTCAACCAAAAAAAAAAATGGATAAAGAAAATGTGGTATGTCTTTGCAATGGAATACTACTCAGCTATTAAAAACAAGGATGTCATGAAATTTATAGGCAAATTAATGGATCTTGAAAAGATCATCCTAAGTGAGGTAACCCAGACATAGAAGAACACACCTGGTATACACTCACTTGCAAGTGGATATTAGCAATACAATGCAGGATAATTATATTACAATCTTAGCTATGACATACGTATTCACTTATATAAAATGCTAGAAAATATATACTAACCAACAGTGGAAGGAAAGAACCAATTGTTGCTTGGAAATGAGAGCTATAAAGGTAAGACAGAAAAATTTAAGGATGGTGGATATATTTATTGCCTTGATTATGTGATATAAATGCAACACTCACCAAGAAGCATATTCTAAGTACATGCAACTGATAGGCATATTACCTTAGTAAAATTATACATGTGAAATGTATTTTAAATTACAAATAACCTGTGGACACAGAAGTCACAGTAGTAGATACCCAAGTGGGAGTGGGCAACCAAGAGCTAGGGTCAGATGAAAGGGGAAGAGGACCTCCCCTATCCGTGGACTTGGAGAGGGGCATAGAAGAAGATGAAGGAGGGAGAGGGAGATTGGGAGGGGAAAAGGGAGGGGGCTATAGCTGGGATAAAAAGTGAATAAACTGCAGTTAATAAAAAATAAAAATTAAAAAAGAGAGGAAAGAGCTTTCTGGGGCTGCGGGAAGGTTTCTTGATTGCATGTGACCTGTGCGTACGTGAGCTCTTTCTAAAGCCCACATTCCTATACACACCTTTCTGTATGGGTATTGCTCTCTTTCAAACACTTGCATAAAAGTAAATAGAAATAAAATGGGGTCTTTTAGATAAATAGAGGACCAATATGAAACATACCAAGTATCTTTTTATATAAATAATACATGGGGTTGGGGGTGGGGAAGCATGGTCAGCTGACATTTCAATCCTGCTTCACTGAGAGAACACAAAACCTCCTAAATTCTCAACCAGTAAGATCTTTTAATTACTGAGAGTCTTTCTCAGAATATTAGTTTTTCTTACAGCTCCTTTCCGTGAAAATATTATTTCTAAACATGAATTTTCTAAGTCTTCATCGGCATGCCAAAACACTCTATGGACAAGAATGTTTTTGAAAATTTTTCTCTTAAAGTGAAAATGTTCTTCTCCCAAAAGTATTTATATATAACATTTTAATGTGTAAAATATAGTGTGATAAATCTCATGTAAGGCATGCAATTACTAGATTAATATTTCAAAGGTCATACGTTATGTTTGTAGAAATTCAATATCAACTTTGGCCACCTACTATTATCTTAAAATATATACTTTTGAATGTATTTTTTAGCTTGACTCTGCTCCTGTTTCCTGATCTTATCTCTAAAAAAGAAGGTAATAAAATTAATGATCATGGACATAAGATGGCAAACACATGTGACGAATTTGGAACAATCCCAGCTACATACGAAATGTTAAAGAATTAACTTGGTCTTATTTAGAAAACCTGCTTAAACAGGAGCTTGATGGAGATCATGGTTAATTACTGGCCTCAACAGGAACTTATTTTGTGTCCTGCTTCACAGCCCAGCACAAACTTGGCAATGATACTATATTATCATTGCCATAATATGACAATTATCATTGTCATATCTATAACCACTGCAGCAGGTGTTGTAGTTAACTAGTAGATTTCTTGAGTGCAGAGACCAAGTCTGTCCATCATTCTCTCTTTTGGAAACCATACTTTATCAGCCTAAGCACCTTAGGAACTTGGGACTGTTCAGCAATTCTATTAGCATGAGGGAACAAGAGGCCATTGCAGTAATTACAAAGTAACTCTTCAGCCAAGGCAGCCTACTCTGTACCGTAGATTAACAAGAATAATTTGACTATTTTAAAGAGGATTTACTTGGATGGTGGTCTCACTTCAGGTTTCACTCACTGAAGCTGTATTTAGTGCGTTGCTACAACAAGTCTGCTCAAATTCCAGCAGCATTGGGTTAGAGTCATGTGCTGCTCTATTATCTGTTCCATGACACTAATGTAATAGGGGCACAAGGGTTATGCAATCGTCCACAGTGCCTAGCATACATGTACACATAAAAGATGTTAGTAAATATATCCTCATAAGAATGTGTGATAAAGTATAGTGATACACTTTGGTATGCAGTCATATGTTTTGGTAGTGATACAACTTACACACTCAATCTTCCCTGAAGGTACAGAAGGAAAATAAAAAAGAAACAAGAAACATTAAATGTACAAAAAAAAAAAAAAAAAAAA